>NC_056544.1:19149154-19475820 GCF_910596095.1 Thunnus maccoyii | reverse complement strand
GCAAATATTCGTTGGAAAGAGATATTTCCCCACAGAGGGAGGTTGTGACTCATTCACCTTGAAGAAGAACATAGCTGGTGGCTGAGTCACCGGGGTCACACCCTTACACACACCCACCAGTCACTCAACCGGTTCTCTGTCTGTCTCTGTCTCAGTGTCTCCCTCTCTCACACACATATGCACACACTTAGACAGACAAATTAATTTGAATCTTTGCTAAGCATGCAGCGGCGTTTTCAAATAATTTGCATGAGTGAATATTTTACTACCAAAACCTTCCATAGAAACATACTGTACATTAAGGTATACAGTATAATAGCAAAAGACAAATCCCGAGTGCGTTCAGTACCAAGAGAAAAGTGGATACAACTCTTGAATGTCAAGTTGTAAAGTGGGAAGGTAGCAGTATGAAGTGGATAGTGAATTTCAAGAGTCCATTTGTACGCATTTGCACTGGCTGTTACGTGGAAGTCCTGAAAATCAAATGTCAAGTTTTGTCCTTGTATCGGTGTATTTTTGCTTCCTCTGTGCTTTTGTTGAATAAAAATGAGAAAAGTTAACTCAACCCATTAAGTAAATGTACTAAAAGTAAATTTACAAAGTTTATTGAGTTGACCTTTTACATATTTACAAATTAGCAGTTAAAAAGCTAAAATTATTAGTTTCATATTCATTTAAAGGACTAGTCCAACGTTTTGGGAGCTATGCTTCATGCACTTATATCTGTCCATTGTAAAATGAGATTTATGCTTGTAGATCACCGTATTTTGAATATTATTATTATTATTATTTCATTATTATTATTATTATCATGTTTATTGGGATGATTTACATGGTTTGGTTAATGGTATTTACATATACAGTATATATTTCATATTCTATTTCTTATTTCGGATTGGAACAACAACACTGCGTACTTTCCCTGTAGTGTTTGTAATTGCTGGGATTTGTTGAGTGATACGCCATAAAACATTAAAGTGTTGTATCATGTTCGTTCTGTTGTCTTGCTCTTGCTGCAGCAGACATTATAGTAGACAAGTTTGACCGAAGAAAACATCTCTGTGGTTACTTCACCCATAACCTGAAAGCAGTGTTAGAATGTACTAACTACATTTACTCAAGTACTTTCATAAAATTTTGAGGTAGTTGTACTTAACTTGAGTATTTCCATTTTATTCTACTTTGTAGTTCTAGTCCTCTACATTTCATGGGGAAATATTGTACTTTTCCCTCCATTACATTTATTTCACAGCTGTTCTTATGAGCTATGTTTAAGATCAATATTTTACACGTAAATTGATCAGTTTATTAAATATGTATCGTTATAGATTAGACTATCCAATGGTATAACTTGTTAAAATTAGTTCTACCTTGATACTATTAAAACATATATGTCAAATAATAAGATTGATTAATATGATTTAATATTCCAGTAATATATATAATAAATGTAACACTAGGTGCAATGTGTAAGAATTGGCAAGCTGATCCAAACAAATAGGGGGCAGCGTACCCCACCTCCACCCCCCTTCCCCTAAAAACATCACCCCACCATCATTATCGCTCATTGATTATAGCGTGAAACTTACTGTTTACATTAGAGCAACGCAGATTAGAGCCAGCAGTAAATTACAATAAAGCTGCACAGATCAGAAAGCGGTTGCACCACGGAGATAAGCTACAACATGACTCTAAGTGACTACTAAATAGTTACACACATGCCTCTAGGGTATGTGTAATTCATAAAATGTCAGAGAACTCACAAACAGTAAAACAGCATGTTTTTCTGCTACACAGCACAGCATTTTTCCATTAATTGCTGCCATTTTGCAACACAATAATCCAGCAGAGACCTAATTTGTCAATATGACATTTCAATATCGATCTAGCTTACTACAATGTGCTATAATGCCAAATGGCTCATCCCAGCTGTCACATAGTGCAGTGCAGTTCATCAGATGATGCCGCTGCTGCTGCAGATGCTGGCTGCGAGGCCAAATAGGAGTTATTTGGATGAATTGACAACATATTGGGAATCTACATGGTTACTTTCTTGCCTGAAAAAATATTAAAACATGATAAAGTGACATATTGACAGTCCTACAGCAAAACCTACAGCAGCTTTTTTTTTTTACCTTTATTGAGCATGTTAGCTCCTGTGGCATTTTTGCCTTTATGAGACATTATTATTATTATTGCTGCTGGTTGCTCTAGGCAATGCTACTTCTTTTTCCTCTCATGTTGGACTGAGGGCAGACTGGACGGTACATTGACCCAGTATCACCCCAGAGGTACAAAGTGGTATTACACGACAGTACGGGCCGGACATGGCCGGGGCTAGCTAGTTAGCATGCTAACTTCAGTAGATATCTCTGCAACACAATACATAGATGTCTTTGACATAAAGTCAAAACTGTTATTTCTTCACTTTCTGTTGATAATTTTAGTTAATTTTTGATTTTTAAAACTAAAATTCTGGCCAAATCTTACACATTGTACATTAAAGTAAATTCTGCAGCCAATTTTTGTGTACTTTTACTACAGTAACACTTGGAATGCAGGACTTTTACTTATAATGGTGTATTTTTGTCATTGTGGTATTGCTACTTTTTAAGTCAGAGATCTCAGCACTTCTTCCACCACTGCCCAAAAGCAGTTTTAATGAAGTAACAAACAAATTAGTGGTTAATGCTAAGACTGACTAGTTTTACAGCCAGCAGCCAGTTACCATAGCGTAGCATAAACACTGGTAACAGCTTTGTTTTTTGTGCAGATTAAGCAAACAAGATATAACATGTTCATTTGCAAGCTTTAGAGGAGCTGGTAGGCAGATTTTGTTACCTTTGGGCAGAGCTAGGCTAGCTGTTTCCCCCCATTTCCTGTCTTTATGCTAAGCTAAGCTTACCAGCTGCTGACTGTAGCTTCACATCTACTGCAGACATGAAAGTATCATGTATCAATCATGTCATGTATCAATCTTCTAACTCTTGGCAAAAATACAAATAACAGTATTTCCTAAAATGGAACAAACAAACTATTCCTTTTCCATATTTCCTTTCTAAATTTGAATGGTTTGCACATATGAACCAGGCAGCACTGCTGTTGTTGTGAGCTGTCGTACCAGTAAAGCTGCTAAGAAGATTCAGTTCCCCTTGAAAGTGAGAAACAAACGTTCCCCCGTAGGCTTGAGAGGTGGCTGAAAACCATTTGCAATTTTCTACTTCATAAAAAACTGCTGCTAGCATAGATTCATATCATTTACAATGGATCCCAAAGAAAAAAGAAAAAAAGGAAAATGTATCAAAATGTTCCCAATCCACTATTCATTCATATGCTCATCGTGGTTGGGTCTAGACCTTTGAATCCGCCCACTCCACCGAGTTGACTGATTCTAGTCTGGCATCATGACATGAAACAGCAGTTTCTCGGTTATTTATCCAATGAGTGCCATGGGGAGATGAACGATTAGCCAATCAGCGCCATGGGTGGGACTAATGCTGTTGTCAAGCTGTTGTCAAGTGTTATCAAGCTGTGCGCCAGAGCTATTGCCTACGTCCAGACCTTTGAATCCAACCACTCTAACAAGTTGACAATTCTGTCTGATATCAGGCATTCACTGTGGTGTATGATACCAAAATATTGCCAATTACACTATTTCCAGCAGTGACGGGGAGAACAATAGCACAATATGAAAGCTACATCTTTAGGAAACTATGGCTGAACCCACTAAGAATACAAAATGGAATATGCAGGAAAAGATGCAGTTGTCTCCATTTTATTCCATTATTACTGCCTTTGTGAGGTAGAAAAATACAAACAACACTTTTAAAGGGTGGTCAGTCTCTACTAAAAAGACAGTGCAGTGTCATTTTACTGAAGGTTAAGAGTAACAGTGATAATTGAATATCATTGCACCTTTGTGTAAAACTGCATTTCAAATTTATGTCACATTTCCTGCATTATATGCTTCCTGCAGCTTTCATCTCCATGCATTAACATCTCAATACAAAACCCTCGACACTGTTCGTGATCAATATGAATCACTTTTCCAGGGGTCACACACTGCAAGAGCTTCTGTCTGAGCTCCGTTGTAAACCAAAGGAGTCTTGATAATCAGCAGATTTTCAGGTTTCAGCATGTTGAGACACACATTAATCTTGAAAGGCACACTGATTTTTACTGAATGTCAGTGATGACATCACAGAGAGGAAATACTTTGCAGGGTAATATCAAATATCTGATGAAATCAAAGTCTGATTCTGCAGCGTATACTCACAACAACACCTTTTGATTTTGATCTTACAAAATACCTCTCAGTGCACATATTTCTTGGCTCCTTCAAAGCAGGTGATATTTTTTGAAAACATATCACACATCTCTTGTGCTGCTGTGTTTGCCTTCGCCTGTGAGACTTCGTTCTGACCTGTCAAAACTGCCGAGTATGAGCAGGAAAATAAAACAAAAAATGTAAAATATTGGCAGATATCGATGTGTTTTTGTGAGTTATTTGACATAAATGTTGGATTGTTCAATGCACTGCTCTCTCAGTTCTGCTGATACTATGTATCAGTTCCTTTACACAGTCAAAATATTACAAAATTTATTAAAAATGTAAAATCTATCTAAAAAGCAGATAGATAGATAGATAGATAGATAGATAGATATATAGGTTCTGAAGTCAGAACTTCTTTTAATTATCTTATTCCTTGGATATTGTGAGGATTTGCATGAAAATCTCACTTAATTGTGAGTAGTGGAGCATTTTTGACCATTTCCCACCCTAAAAAAATATTTTCTAATCTATTTGTGGATAATTTGGTGTCTACATACAGCATGGATGATAAAATTGTAGGCTTTAATCTTTTTACAAAGCATTTGACCAGTTATTGTTTCATTCACCAATTGACCTAATTTTCGTGGTCATCTGACTGCATAATTTACCCAGCATCTACAGTATGTACTGTATATGGATGCAACCAATGAAGTTTGTGCAGACCAAAATGTTGTAAATACATAATCCAGAAGTAAGTGAGATGTTGTTTTGTGTTTTTCTTACATAACTGCACACACTGAATAAATCACAGAACCACTCCGCATTCGTTTCTATGTTTTCTACTTCCAGTCAGTGAACTGAAAACAAGCAAACTTAATGCTGTTTTTTTTTTTGGCTTAAGTTTTCCTCAGGAGACATAGACAGCCTCAGGATGAGTTGATTATTAAAACTTAAATTTCTTTTTTAATCCATTAGCAGACACACTCCACAAACAGCCTTTATTAGCTTTAAGTTGTTAAATTTACAAATTACCAAGCTGAAAGCAGTTTTGGTGCAGTACGGTTGAGCTTGTGTATTACTTCCCTATCAGCCTACATGATCAAGTCTTAAAATCCTGTTTAGTATAAAATCAACATTGGACTGATTCATGACACAATGTTTTTCAAACATGCTACAAGGCAGGATTTGCAGGCCCTGAGCTGAGTCAAAGCACTGGCACAAGAAAGAAAGGTTTCCCTCCAAACAAGCAAACATCTACAGAATGAGTGTACATGCCACTTTCCACATGGTCGGCTGGCTCTTCCAGTAACCGGATGGCACACTTCCCTTTTTGCCATGGAGAGAGAGGGAGAAAAATTGAAAGAGGGTATCAAGGGTGTGGACAGTTTAATTTGGCATTTTTCATGCCACATTGGCAGTTGAAAAACGATTAATTTGCCAATGGTTCGCTTTTGCTGACAGTCCCACTGAACAAAATGAAACTTGGCAGGTACATTTGCGGGTCTCTTTTTACACATGTGGTGAATTATAAAATATGTCTGCATTCTGATTGATGCCTTGTTAAATTTTCCCATTCAGTAGTTCTACATTAAATCAAGATTTGGGAATATTCCTGTAATTATGACGGGAGCAAAGGAGGAAGTCAGGTGATGTTATGCAGGAGGAGGTTCAAGTGGACAGATGAGTCAAAAACTTAAACAGGATCACTGTTCTTTTCCCGTTTCCGACCACGAGGCAACATTGTTTCTTGAAAACCATGACCACGATTGTCCTTTCACCACTTAGTCATTATTGTTACCATGACAACCAAGGTCCCCTAACTTTAAGGGAGTAGCAATTTTAACCTAAATCACAATGTTTTCCAAACCTTAAAGAAGTACTTATTTTAAACCAAACCATGATTTCTCCCTAGGCCTAACCAAGTAATTTTTGTGCCTAAACCTAACCAGACCTTAACCATGGCTTTGTCACATCAAAAAATGTATTTCTATTTCTGGAGTGCATGGACCAATGATGCATTTTGTCACTTAATTTGGAAGACTTGACGGCTTTTCCCAAACTGTCAAACTATTCCTTTAAGTGTAAGTGTTTCTATATGGAGTTAAAATATGCAATAAAGCAGAAGTAAAGGTTAAAGATATTTTTTTTCATTCCAGTGATTCATCTCCTGGCTGGCTTGGGTTTACTACTCAAAGACCAAACCAATTATTTCCCAACAGGATATCTGTGGTTTATACCAAGGTCTAATGAAAACAATGAGTACAACTTTTCCTCACTCCTCTCTGTGTCACACAAGGTAATCAGATATAACTCACAGCCATTGCCAACATAATAAGTTGATCTCAAATGAATATAAAAATATGTCAACCACGGATAGTGCTATAAATATGGACCACGCAGGGTTGCATAAGGTATCATTTCAAGCATTTTTGGGGATTCAGCTGCCACACAGGTTGTGTCCAAGAAGACAAAACCCAGCAGAAACAAACTGAAGGATATTGACATATAACATCATATAAATTAATGTTTTTGGCAAAAATATGTGGAAAACTGCCCATAAAAATTGGGAAAATATCCATGTACAGGTTAATACAAGCATCTTTTCTCCAAGCTTTTTTTTGTCTTTCTGGGGGAAAAACAACACCAAAACAAAGGTAGTCTGTGCAACACAGCAATTTCAGCAGTAACAATATATGTCCCTGTCAGTACCAATGTTCCCACATCAAGCATATGTAGACGACAGGGCTGCAATCTGGGGCTCAGGTCTGCTGCATCTCTCCCCTGTTGCCTTATAATGAGGGCTGACTAGAGCAGAGATTAACTGCAATCTGGTTTACGTTAACCCCCAGCAGCTTCATGAGCCTCAGATAAAGATTAAATATTTTAACATAGGACCATAAGGTGAGTGGTTCTTTGATTCTCCCAGTTTGTCAGGTCTGTTCATGAAAAATACACCCAGTTAGGCAGAACTGAATGGATGGCCATGAAAACTACACCCAGTTATAGAGGGAAACCTTATTAGTTTAAGATAAATGGAATTCGGTCCTATAGTTTGACATGTTAGTCAGTGGTAGCTGCAGATATCAAGACTAAGCTCTCTGACAGCTAATTAGCTGATATCACCCAAGATAGCGTTACAGATTACAATCAGTAAGTAGCAAACAAACCTAAATATGATGCTTAAATGCATGATAAGAAGCATTTTGCCACTTGTGGCTTGTAAATTCGACTTTTAAATTTGCCCTCTACTCCTTAGCTCAACAAGCACAAGGAATGTAAATGTGGCTGCCAAAACACCACAGCATACCAGCATCAGGATCCACAGACCTCCCAAACACTGAGGCTGTACCTGAACGAGCATGAGTAACAACATGACACAAATATCTACATGTATTTTTGTTGTATTTTGCTAATATTTAATGATTTTTTGTATACAAAGAGATGCCCTTTTGTACTAGCATAACACTGCTAGATGGCTATTTTTAAAAAAAATCTTCACACTGTAGGATTGGATGCAGGTGTTCACTGCTACACACTGCCAAAAGTTAGTTGCTCAGATTGTTCAGGAATAATAAAAACTGTTCCTAAGTTTACCATATTATTTTAACAAGAGTTTTTGGAAGTTGAGTGCACCTGAAATGTCAGCCATAATTGCCCATTGTGTCCTAAAATTGCACAATAGATCAAAATGTAATTTTACAACCAACAGTTCTGGTAATAATTTTCACATTTGCTGTTCTTTTCTCATCCAAGTAATTATCATAAAATTGGAGGTTTGTTTACAACTGTTGTGGTCATCTGGTTGCTTGTGTTGCTGCTTGTTATTCTGAATGAACATTAAAACTACAATAATGAAATAATTAAGTAACCCAGTAACATATACAAAATACACTTTATGTAGATATAGTGTATAAAACACTGTATATGTATATATGTAAAATATGTATACATGTTTAAAAAAAGTGTTTGTCCTTGTCTCTCTCTCTCTCTGTCTTTCCTCAAATCTTCATGCTTGTGAGGCATTGAATGATATTGAATGATATCAGAGGCGAAATCTTCAGTCAGACATTGGGAGGGGGGGATCAAATGGGTTTGGGGTGGTAGGCTTATCTCAGACTTTCAGCTACTCAAAAATACAAATGTACTGACAGCTCTGATGGAGCTAAGGAAAAATCCATAAGGGCCGCTTTATTACAAACAATTCCACCATATAAACCTGGAATCTGTGTGCAATAGCTGACCTGTAGATGTGTAGCAGAACACAGAACATTAATTACCATCAGATCATGACCAATCCAGTGTTAATAAAGTTACCGCTGCTGTGCTGTGTGCGTAAATGTGCACAGCTTCTTTCTTAGTTTGGAGATATACTTATTGTTTCAGCTGCTGTGGGATGCTGCAGCCAGCTGTGACACACAGCCAGCTGTGAGCAACAAACTGAACATCAGTATTCAAATAGTTTCTGCAAAATCCCAGATGCATTCAGTGACACCTGAACAACATTATTGTAAGATTCAGATATTAATCTAACACATTGCAGACCTGCCTGCAAGTCACATTAATGGCTGTATTTTGAGATTTCAGTAGATTATGTTATAGATGCGAAATACTAGAAAAGTAAAAGAAGCAAAATGCATGAAAGTTGGTTTGTGACTGTGGACAGCTCTGTGTGTGCGCACCTCTGCTAACAAAAGACATGCAATTTAAGGATTTTGTGCTCTCTGCTGTTTTCATTATGGACCAATCTGTGTGCTGAAATGTGGAGAAAAGCCTGAAACACTGGAACCCACTCAGCTCACTCAATCAGATGCAAAACAAGGGCAAATTGCACTCAGCTGCAAGACTTTATGGGCATGTTTGTGCCGTCATATCATTCGCTCAATATCTTTTGTGAATCGGACCTTGAGACACGGCCAATAGCGGTTGCAAATGATTAGCAATTCATGGTGCTATCAGCGACCGCGGTCCATTCTTTGTGAATTCACCCCTCAGTGTATAACACCATGCTCTATAATATCATCTTATGTATTTATATATCACCACCTACTTTGCTCTGCCTGTTACATATTCTTATCATATCCTTATTGTTATCAAGACTGCGTGGGTCAGGAACAAACTATTACAACAATAAGTCAGTATACCTATCTAAATGTTAATGTGTTCTCAAACATGTTTGATTACTCTTACAGGTGGAGCTGTTCTTCAGGCAGCCATTCACTGGCAAGACAACCTGCACCTGCAAAGCTGGGACAGTGCAATCACCTGATAGGACTGCTTACATACTTGCCCACTACATAAAAATGGGGTATACATCTGCACCCCCCACTGCAAGCAAAACAGTATCCAAAATCAAACCACCAATGACCAACACACCACCAAAGATAAAACAGTGTTCTACGGAGCAGATCATCTCCAATTCGCATTGCCCTGTGCCACTTCGATAACCTAGTGCTGAATTTGCAGAGACGCTTCTCAGAAACCTGGCTACAATCAGCAGCAAGAGCCAGATGTTGAGGTTACTGGAAGCCAATTGTAAGCAGCCTGCTGATCTGGTCTCCACAGACTTTGGGGACCTTCCACAGGGTTCTGTATTAAGTTACCAAACTCACAGCCCACTGTCCATTTCCAGTTAAAATAACCCTCAACATCCCCCATGACCACAGCCATGATCCTTTAACACTGTCCTAGATGATACTGAGGCATACTACTATAGTGGCCTAGCTGTCACACAGTGTGATAGGTATTATTTCAAAAGTGCACTGGCACTCTTTCAACCAGAGAGCCTTGAAAGTAACTTAAGTGGGCACAAACAGCCCACAATTAAAATAGGCCCACTAGTGTCATGGATAAGACGCTATCAAATATGTGATACTCTTTGAGCCTCCTAATGGCACCCTTGACATGAATGGGAAGTCTGGCTATTGCTTGTGTCTGTCTCACCTCTTCTGGGCTGAAATGTCCATTTGGGCCTAAAAAGGGTGGGATCACAAGGGAGACATTAATTTTGGAAAGAGGGACCTTGATGAGAAAGCCTTTATCAGCCATGAGCTCTTCGCCTCTTCAAGTAAAGATGTAAAGATCCTTGTCAGATATCGAACCTGTATACAAGTCACTGACAAATGTCACTTCGCCTGATGGAGAGATGCCAATTAGGGTCTTAAAGGTAGTATTACCTTTGTAGGGAGAGTATATTTCAGAGTTGAGAACTTTTGAGTTAGGTATAACTCTTTTAAGGAAGTGCAGTGTTGAATTTGGTGTAATTTGGACATGCAACACATTTAATGCTAATAAACTTTGACAGTGCAGGGTTTAGGCTTAGGCTGAGGGTGGATTATGCTGTCTAGGAGTAAGGAGAGAGCAGGGTGTTGAAGTAGTGGCCATCCTCCGCTGCTAGAGTGGAGCATTTCTCTGAATCTACAAATGAATTTTGATTAGTGTAAGTGGATATTCTAACTCAAGATAAAATGTGATGATTTGGAATTGCACAGGGCCTTACTAGAAATGGCTAAATGATGTGCATAATAGTCAAATAATGAAAAAAAAATACTGAAAATATTAAGTGTGAGTGTTCATTAAACCCTCAAGTCTCTGCATGAGTGGTAGGCACAAACAGACACAAATCTTTTGAGCAAACATACCCATTCAAATGATCCGAACTGAAGCCACAGAAAATACACAATCTAAGAGCCCAATATAATTAATCCACTTTATTTTAGGATGCATATTTTTTCGAAAGCTCTTTGTTATGTAAGGAATACATTTTTTCTGTTCAGGGATAATTGTCATGTACCTCAACTCATTGGAATTCACATTAACCTGCAGGACATCCTCTTCACCAACAGCAGTGGTTGGATGACTGGAAAGCATTAGAACAGGAAATTAATAACATGAAAGTCAGTTAAAAATACATATTGTAGAGTAGGAATTTAACTGCACAGCAAAATACCTTGTACATCCTCTGACAATAGGCCTCTCAGTACTATCAGTCCACACAAACAAAGTCGGCACAGCACCCTTCTTCAACGCATCACATGCCAACTAGGGTCTTCAAGAAAGACTCTTTCATGCAGTGATCTGAACATACATGTGTGTTCACATGGATCTTTAACATTAGATATAAAATTGATGTTACTGTTTTATAGTTATGTGCTTAACTTAGTCTAGCTTAGCAATGGTTTTCATAAACAGGCAATGGTCCCCTCTTGTTTTCATTCTGTTTTAAGACCAGGCTAGCCACAGGAGGACGTTAGCTAGCCAGGATAGTCTGAGGAACTATGACTTGCTTAACTTTACCCCCGAATCAGCCCCTTGCTCTGTTTTAATATTAAAAGAGAAGGACTAGTTCAGGGCTAATAAAGCTACAGTTGTTCATCCGAACTAGGTAGCTGGCTTTGCTAGCTAGCTATGTTAATGTCCACCTATATAGCTTACTAGTTAGCCTGGCTAGCTAACGTCAATATGACCAGCCTAGTTGGCTCTGCCAGCTAATAACCTACCCAATATCTTACCTTGAAATGGCAACCAGGATCTCTTCTTAAGTTATATACCAATTCACAGTTAAGTCCAGGATCTTTTGGGAAATGCTAGAAAGTTTGACCTTGATAAGATTTCTTTCTTTTGGAAGAGGTACATTTGGGAACACAGCAGTGAGGCAGAATTACTGTTATCCAGTGGTCCGTTACTTCCATCCTCCTCAGTCTTGTTTTGGAGAATTAAGCCTAAAATTAGGACCATAATCTTTAAGTTTGATATGTAATGTATGTAATTTACACTAATAATACTGAACTAATATACTGTACATTATTAGTAGGGTTATATGCTGTACAGGAAGTCCAGCATTGTCCTTGCACATCAGAATAAAATTGATTGTACATTGAATATATTTATAGACATCTGTGTGATAATCTAGAGTTAAGAGCATAATAGATACAAACGACAGTGGAAGCCACATTAAAATATTAACAAGAGTACTTAACAATACCAAACACTACAGTATGCACACTGGTGCATACAGGCCTGAAAAATGCTGAGAGTAAAGTGTAAATACTCAAAACTGTCGACACAGCAGCATATCTACAACAAACTCAAACAGGGCAGGAAACAGAAGTGGTCAGATGTTCATAAAGGTTGTTAAACAAGCTGACAGCTGATAACTTTGTTTGGAGGTAAATTTGAATGTGAACACACCCTAAATGTCCGTTGTAATCCCAACTGACGGCAAGCACAGTAGGTCAAAGTTGAAGCAGGAAGTCGGTTTGTAAACTGTGACTGATAATATAGTATAATGGACAGTTAGGGAAGTATTTGCCTCACTGTGTCTGGGGGGCTGTTCGAAACTCATATGAGAGTCTGACTGCTAATTTTTTTTTTTCTTCCAGACCCCAGTCATGAACTTTTTGAGTATTATGTAGTTAAATATTAACAATAGAAATGATGGCCAAAACTATGAAAATAAGACCCAAGTTGTGATAAACCAGAATTATTCTTTAGTGTAACACATGAGATAAAGATTGTGTGCTTTAAAATCAAACTCTTCTCAACACCGAGCTGTAATACAATGTTCAATTTGTCTCTTTAATGCTGAATCTCACATCTTAACCTCTTCTTTTAGGGTGGATGCACATGGATGATGCATTTTGCCTCAGATGGGCCATCCCTCTCACATCCACAAAATATACATCCTGGTTTTTCACTTTCTCCTTCACCACGTTCTAAAAAAATGGCTGGATGGCAACTTCGGCACATAATTAAGTCAAGAAATTTTGTAGCGGTTTTCATCCAGGCTCTTAACCCTTGGGTTTAACTCCATTTCTGTTTCGAGACATATTCATCCATCTGCGCTCTCTTGATCCCCGGTCCAAACCACAGCGATGACTCACGGGTAAATGAGCTGAAGGCGGGGGGAGGCGGGGGGGAGGACAGAGAGCGGGCAGATTAAGTCGCCGGGAACGTTTTGTGGCGGGGAATCAGAGAGACGTAGTTTGAATGAGACTGCTTGCGGGTGCTGGAGGCCTATCAGGCGCTGCAGTTGCCTGGAATAACAAACAGAGACTGTCAGGATGACGAGCACGGTAGGTGGTCCCTACCGTAAAGCCTTTTATAGTAGATCCTTCTCCAGAGAGGAGGGGGAAAAAAGATGAATTTCATTTTAATTCTGGAACGGTTTTGGGAAGGCGTCCAGCGTGTGTCCGCAGAGGATAGTAAAACACTGTTGGATGAATTTCAGTGAACAATATGAAACACAACTTTCATTCACATTTATTAGAAGGACATTTTGGTTTTGCTTTTTTCCGCTTTTCTTCTTCAGTATTATGTGTACAAAACATTATATTGCACATACCTCTTAGGAAATCCATTATTTTAAACTTGAAATAATTTTTAAAGTATTTTTTTATAAGCACAGTAAATTAATTTATATATAAAACTATCAATATTTTTTAAAGCCCAATGCAGTTTATTCCCCTGGGGCTTAGACCACAATCCTTGTCAAAATCCGATTAAAAACAATCAAAAATCAATGAGCCACACTATTTGTTTGTTTGGTGCTTATTTTCTTGGTGAATTTGTGGAAGAATACGTCGCCTGTAAGTAGTTTTAGGACTAGTAAAAACAAAACAAACCCTGATGCACTTCTTTCGTTACTATGAACATGAGCCCTGTAGTTTGTTTTGACTGAATCTCACCTACAGTACACGGTCCTGCTGCTGTAAAATACTTGTGAGAATTGAGATATTCACTTGCGGAGCAAATATTAATCTGTGGCTGAAAATAGTCCCCAACAAATACACAGTTTACTCTTGTTTGAATGAGTTTTGCTGAAAACTACAGTTCCCTGCTGTTTCAGGAAATAGCTTTCTAAATAAATTAAACTATGAAAAAAAAGAAATGGGTTTTGGTTTGAGTGCTGCTGACTGGGTTTGGAAGTTGCAGTAATGAGAGATAGTTTCATGCATTGTTGGTTTTGGTCTTTTCATTGGATTTGTTGACTAGAAGACAAATGTAATGCCATGGTTATCCTTTATTTAAAAACAAAAAAGCTTTCTGACTAAATATCATGACTCCAAATTATGAATTAAATTTACATGATAGCCAATTATCCCCACTGATTTTATTGTTGTGGTACAAAACACAATACGATAATCATTTCCAAAACAGGACTTATACCAGCAACAATCAAATCACAGGTAACTGAATCCAAACAAGGATCAGGGAGACAAAAGCATTTTTTTTTGTTCTGTTTGCTCTGTTTTTTTATATTGCTAGTCCTTAAGTGTTTCAAATAGACACATTCACAATCAGAAACTGATTGGACATGTTTTCTTCATCCTTTTTATTTGCAAGAAGCAAACTAAAAAGTTAAGAAAACTTAAGTATGGCTGAGAAATCAATTAAAGATAGTAAGGAGCAAATAGTAGTTGAGATGTTTTTGACTACCAGTGTTCAAGCATCCCCAGATGGTTGTAGTTGAACACCCGGCTGTGTGCCAGTCCACTTCACCAGAGGCACTACCATCCAGAGCAGAATACGTTGGTTAGTGTCCAAGTGAGGAAAAAAAAAAAGAAAAAGACTTCTGCTCTGTTTTGGATGTAAATAGTAGTCAGGAAAAAATTGAAGGCAAGATCACTGTAAGCAAAAGATTGGACTGGACTGAAGGTCTTTCTTGTTTGAGTTCACTTTCCATCACCCATCAGGATGCATCTTTTTATGTAGCATGCACAAAGCACAGCAGACCTGTCTTTTTTTCTTTCTTTTTTTTTTGTCATACAAATAAAATAACAGCATGCACCACAAAGGCTTTGAGCCGTTTTCTCATTTCTGCTCATGGTTCCTCTCTTGAGGTTGTGGCCGTTGTTGGGGAACAAGCTGTACAGTTCAGCTGGTCAAACATCGCACTGAAAAGGGCTCCTCCAAACCTTTCATTAATGTGAGTAATGACAGTAAATATGAGGTGATAATAGCAGAGTTTAGACAAACATGACTCACGGCCTGCTGGGGTTACAGATTTAACAATATAACAGATGTTAGTGCTGAAACAAATGTCTGTTTAAAAATTGAGTTTTACCTCTTTGTGTTTCAATGATTCTGCTGATTTGCAATGATTTATTTTTATAAGCAAATTTGACTTTTAACCCTTTAAAACCAAAAAAAGTGTCCATCTTGTGCCCTGATACTGTCTCTTTTATTGTAAAATATATTGTATGTCATCAAGTGCTGCATATACACAAATTCAGCTTTCAATTAATGTCAGTCACTGGTCTTTTCTGTATAACTGATGAAACTGTGTGTAATCATGACAAAAACCCTCAAAAACAGAAATAAATTTATCACATTTTTACACATGCATCTGCTGTATACTGTATACTTGTATTTTAGAGGTGTAGACTCTACAGTTAAATGATCCAATCATGCAAGATCTTCACTTTTTAAAAAAATAAACAATTGTTTAATATGAAAGCTTTGGAGAAAGAGAAGTATCTAGATAAGCTATTATATTAGCTGTAAGCTATATTAGATATTAAATATGAAACATACATACATATATTAGAAATGAAACAGTAGAAGTAAAGTGTATGTTTATTGGTTGTTTTATACTCTTTGAATATATATATTCAAATTATTAATGAAAAGTAACAATAAGAAGAAACTGATGTCTATTTAATCAAGTCGTAATACAGAGATAGAAATTCTAATTTTATTTATATAGCTGATAAACAATAAAACACAAATTTGTAAAGAGCTTTACAACCTATACATACTGCATGTTCTTAAACTCCTGTTTTAGAAAATGAAAAATTTCCCCCGGTAAGAAACTTCGACACGCAAACTGTGAGCGAGACAACTTTGTGTTTTGCTGACATGATACTTGGCATTATTGTTACAAAGACTGCACATAAAGACTACTACTGGCATTGTTATGACTTGTCTCTAATGTGTAACAGTGTTTCACTGAGTTTACACATTTCAGTGACCTCACTCCCAAGCCTCAGTTCATGTTTCTCGCTCTGAGCTCTTCCTCTGCCTTTGAAATGAAAGCAGCATGTAGTGGGGTCGACTGAGGTAGCTACGAGTCCTTCGCAATCCAGTGGAGGATGTACTACGCACGCATCTTACTGTGTGTATATGAGTGTGTGTGTGTGTGTGTGTATGAGCCTCACCATCTGGCCGCCAGCAGCCGCCTGAGTCGAGGTCCTGCTGACAGTCAGCACCAGCTGGCTGACTGGACAACAGTGCAGTTTTACAAGAGCAGACCAGAAGCAGACAGGGGCAGGTTACTGCTGCGTGTGACCCCCAAGACCTTGTCGTGATTAGAAGAAGATTTGCAAGACTTCAGTCATATTATGCGTTCACTACATATACAATATGTAACAAAACCATTTTTACCACACACTCCTTCTTACTCCCATTTCAGGATGACTGTAATTCTTGCTTTAATGATACTTTTAGTACTGTATGTGTATGTAGAGGGAGAGGTGAAGCGACTACATGAATGTTGTAGTAAGATGAAGTAGAAATGTGACTTGTGTATATTGTGTATATTATGTCTTACTGTTTATTAGCTGGAAATAAACATGATTTATTCAAAGATATGAAATCCTTCTTCTATTAAGTGACTGTAAGCATTGTAAACCTCAATGCTGGAATGCATTAAATGTAATAAAACATTGAAAATAACATGAAAATACTTTCAATATGGCTCTAGTTTGATAGCTTGGGGGTTTTGTCTGTGTGGGAAACCTACAACATACATAGTAAAAGTGAAAAAATCAATAATGATTAACACAATATACCGAGTAACAAATATACAGAATGTCGAACAAAGTTAACTTTATGAGCCCCAGTACAGAACATTACTTTCTTTGTTGTGTTGTAGTACTCATTCACTCAGTATATGTTTGCTGTGTTGCTATGAATGTGTATATTCTGTTTACTGCTGGATAGTAACTAAGTATAGCAGCAAGTACTGTACTTACAGTAAGTAAGTAGTTTGAGGGACTTGTACTTCACTTGAATTCCTATATTTTATGCTGTTGTTCAAACATTTCATAGGGAAATATTGTACTTTTCATTCCACTACATATATTTAACAGCTGTACTTGCCAGTTACTTTGCTGATTCAAAGGTTAAACATACGATCATGTTTTAAAATAAGATCCATTACTATAAAACTACCCAACACTTAAAAAGTGCCTCTACTTCAACCAGCTACAACCTTAAAGTGCTGCTTTCATGTTAATGCATCAGAAATACTAATCCATATTACTCTGAATGAGTACTTGTACTTCTGATACTTACAGTATATTTTGCTGCTAATAGTTCTTTACTTTTACCTGAAGACTTTCATTTGTAAAGGAGATTTTTTTATACTATAGGGTTGCTTCTTTTCTTTTCAAAGGATCTGAATACTGTGTTTCTTTGTTGGGTACACAGAAAACGTACTGTGTGCCCATGTAAGTCATTTTACCTTTGCACCCATCAGGTTTGGAAGTGGAGACCTACTGTATTTCCTCCATATCCAGTCCTGGATAAGATAAGTGCAGAGACCGACCCGACATAGCAGTACAAAAATGTAGAGGACTGCAACATCCTGCATGTCTGCCGGTGCCTGGGACTTTATAGCCTCTCTGTGATATCTGCCGTGTAGCTGACGCAGTGCAGTCTGCTCATTGTATATTCCACAAGTATCGTGACGCAGATTTGAATGCATTGTGGAAAATACCAAGCCGCCTGTGCAGCTCACTGGTGAGTCAGTGCATCATTGTTATGGCCACCTTCCTCAAAATGGCCCCTACAGACCAGACTGCAGAGCAGAGAGAGAACAAAGCATGGCCTCTGGCCTCTGGTGTTGTTCCCACACTTCCACCGCTAATCACAAAGAGTCCAAAACATGGCACACAACAGGCGTAGATGTCCTTTTTGGCATTGACATCAGAAAATAATTGATAGAGGAATCAGTTTGCAATATAATACAGAATATTTCAAGAGTACAAGCAGGGAGATCATTCTAAAATTAGACTAAACATCAAAACAGCATTGCTATTAGTGTATCATATGTCCCCCTTTTAAGATCTATTTGTCACCTCGAACATTAGACCCAGTCCTGTCTGGTTTCAGATCCATCCTGCGTGTCTGGAGTGGGGCTGTTTTTGATGTGTCGGTGGATTTTATTTTCATTGGAGTACAGTATGTGTGTGTTTTCACGTGTATGTGTTCACCAACGTCTTGTGCAATCACAACGGATCCCATGAGCCACCAAATAAAAAAAACTGCATGTTCATCATGGCTGTGGGGCAGACACAAATCCACATTCTTGACCTACTGAAGAGGGAAATACTGCAAACTGCTCTACATCGAGTGAAAAGTTTTGTAGTTGTAAAAAGTAAAGCTTTAGAACAGAAGCCAAACTGACAAGACATAAAAAGTTGAATAAAGTTAATTGTTAACATCTGGTGTGGATAAATGCCGCGGTGGTGTTAAAACATTACTTTTTCAAAGGTTGTGTCTGACTCTGTGTTACTGTAGTTCGGCAAAATGGTCGTGACATTTTCACTGATCATGTATTGTGTCTTTAGAGGCGAGCCTGGATGCCCCGGAGATCTGAGGGCTGTGACTCATGCTTAAAGCCTTTGCGCCTGTGACATGGAGAAAGGAAATAAGAGCCAGATGCCAACAGATATCCACAAGCACATGGCTCACGCGACAGGCCCTGCTCTGTGTGTGTGTGCGTGTGTGTGTGTGTGTGTGTGTGTATTCCCAGCAGTCATACACAAAGGATTCAGGTGCGACTCAAGTGATTTTCCAGTGGCGATTTTACGTCAAACAATATGTTTACAATTCTCAGAAATTCATCTTAAGAATCAAAGCAAGACCGACAAAAACACACACACACACACACACTTGCCATGTACAGTGAGAGGTATCAAGCGTTTTAATTGTTTACTCAAAAACCTATAATTTGGTCATGGTTTTTATTATGTTTTTTCCAAAATTTTGGTGGAGATCAAAATGTTTCAGTTAAAACAGATTTCACCAACTATGTTTTACATTAGTAGAATTCGAGAACTGGCACACATGTTGGTTTCCATCAGAAATATCTTAATATACTGTGGTGTGCTGCCAGTAAATCATTTAAAAACCAAGATCCACCAAACAGTGGAACTTTCACCATCTGCTTAAATATTTTACTCAAAGAAGGAACTCAAGAACGTGACTTCATGAAGTGCAGCTTTCCCAGGGTTTTACAAATTCTCCTCCATTTTAACTCAAACAGTGAAGCATCCTTAGCTTATTTTCTTTCTCACATTCTTTCTGTTCGATTTAAAGTTTTCATCAGTAACCAGCCCATATGTACAATAACTTATTGTTAATATCATTTCACAAACTCTGTAAAAATATGGTTATTACTTGAGTGGGAAGGCCTCCACTGTAGTTTGTGTACACCACCTCCAGCCCCTCCAGCAAGCTAACATGTCAACCATCCATTAAACTGCCAGTGAAGGTGGAATTATGGTTCTTCAGGCTGCACGTCGGTGATTGTGCACGGGTCGCACAGATATATTCATGTGATCATTTCTTTCAAACTGCATGTGGCACATTTGTTTTCATCTCTGTGTCAGATCTGCCTCCCAACAGCAAATGAATCAAGCAATCAACTTGCTTGACATGGATGTGTGCACTACACGTTGTTGAGATTTGGAACGAGTGCACATTGGCTCCTCTGTGAGCCTCTGTGACCTACCCATAACACCCTTCTCTGAGGTTCACAGAGACGTTTACGTGTATTTTTGGAGAAGCATAATTCCGGCTTAAGACAGTAACTGTAATTTAATTAGTGAATTTCACACCATAATTCCCTACACTCGTCGTAACTGAAAAAACTTACTGTAAACATTACTATAACATGTTTCTAAGTAATGCGTTATGGCCCAACATGGTGACGAGAGATAATGTGAGAAAGAGGGCAGACTATTCTATGCGGTTTCTGTATGTGGGTACAAGTTCAAACAGTTCCTTCTCCCCTCCTTTACTTCTCCCCATTTGTATTCTTCTATTCAGTAATTTAGTATTGTAATCTATTCTTTTGTGTCTCTCAATTTTTTTTCCAACACTATATCACATATGTCTTCACCTGTATAGATTTCAGCATACTAACACATATAATATTATTTCCAACAGCTAAACTCTGATAGCTTAAAGCGGCTCACTCTCATGGCTCTCATAGTGTCGTTTTTGACTGCAGCAGGCAGCTGTTTTCAAAGAAAAAGCTCTAAAAGCCCACTGTACACTACCTGCTCAGCACCAAACGGCAAAAAGACACAGTTAGCGACTAGCTGGTGAACATAGTGGAGCATTTAGCAGCTTAAGAGCCATCAGAGCTATCAAGAGTTGATAGAGACTAAAAGCAAAGCTAAAAGAAGACAAAAACACAAATGCAAATGAATGATAATGTTGCTCTGTAATTGCTAGATGTGTAAATAAGCAATGGTTTGCTAACTTCTTTAATTACATGGAAGTAATACTTTACTTTCTGCCCTGGTTTGATGTGTTTTGTTGAAAATGAGTTTATATATTGGTTTATAGGCTGTGTCGATCATTGTTCTATATTTAATTTATGAGTGGGCTTTCTTATTTGTCAGAATAAATAGAGACCAATGCCAAAGACATCCCATTGTCACGGCATCTTGCTTACTAAACAACACAATGCAGAAGCCACCAGTTATTCATTCATCCATCCATGTGTCAACAATGCCACACAAGTTGGCAGATTCTACCAGAGAATCCAAAGAATTTAGAAATAAAAACAACAAAAACCTTTTCCCTCGATGAACAGAGTGTACCATATTAAAGAGACAAAAAAGCCGTGGAGAATTCAAATCTGTTCATTGAGGGCTCTTCAGTAAGCCACACTAAAAAGATGAATCTGGCAGAGCCATCTCCCAAATGCATTAACCGTGAATGATGCTCCACATCTCAGCTGGCTGTATTAAAAAATCAAAGACTATTCTGTACATCTGGAGAACATGGGCAAGAGGGTGGGGGGGATTATCCAAAATATGAATCAGCCCTCAGAGCAATCCATCATTTGTTAATAATCAGAACAGGGAAGTAATCCATCATGGTACTTGAAGAGGCAATCACAAATCCATCTTGCCATGGCTGACACACAATCACACTGTGGGTGGAAGGGTGGAAGAAGTAATGCGAATATGTGGCATTTAGATAAAGGGCTTCAGCTTGTTTTGATTCATTAGGTGTGTGTTGTGAAGAAAGATGCAGAAAGTGTGTCTTCATAAACTTAGATGCTTAGGCATTTCTCAAGTACACAGTGACAAGTGATGTAGTGAGTAAAAGTGCCATAATTCAAACCTGCTGTGGTCTAGTTAGGTCTAACAACTTGTATCTTTAAGAAAATGAGTCACCTGAACATCTGTAACCTGATATTTATCCAACAATGACTTAACAAGAGTTACAATGAGGGTATTATAAACAAAAGCTCAGAGGAAATGGTTCCAATTTGAGGGTCGCTGACCCGTAGTGCTGCTGCTTGTTCATGTAATGCTTTTGGGTTTGACATGAACCCTGATGTGACTCATGATGTTTACATTTTCCACCACATTCTTTTCTGTTTGGGTGCACACAGCGAAAGGGATCGGTCACAGTAGGTGTCGGGTGTGGCTGAGGTCAATTAGAGCAGATTCATAGCGGAGAGTCATCAGCATACTGTTTAAACTTGCCTGATTGAGTCATTTGGCTTTGTTTTAAATTCCTGTCTCCAAAAAAAACCTCTGTTTGAGTTACCTACAATACTGCAGCATGAAAACTTCTCCAAGAATATTTTTAGGGGCTATCATTGACATCACACATTTCACATGAACACACAGCAGCTTCCCCCTGCAGTTTATACTTGATTTATTAAGACCATGTACCCTATCATTAAAATCAGACAATGTAAGGAGCAGGATAAATTATTACTACCACTATTCATCATTCATGTTAGACAACCTGGCAAATTGTAATATTTTTTTCCAATAAACTTATCAGCTAACATTTGAAAACAAAATGAACACTCACTGCCTTATTTATCGTCCTTTTCATCTGTTGTAACTTTTTCAAAGCAAGTGGGAAGTGGGAAGAGTCTTTTGGTTGCGAACAACGGTAAGCTTACCTTGCGAGGTAGTTGGATTCACCAGATCACGGGAGAATCCATCTTGTCAGGTTTCGCTGCGCTTTTGTCTGAACCACTGGTGGTTTGGACCAATCAGCATCCTATGAGGATTCTCGTGATCTCGCAAATCCAGCTGCCTCGCAAGGTAAGACGGTGATAGATGGTGATAGACATATGGTTATCCAATCACCTGCCAAGTATTTTTTGAAAGTACTTGCCCTTTTCAAAACAGTTTCAAAGGACGACTACTCAGATGGTTCTGTGTAACAAACCATCTGGTGCATCAGGTTATCTGTGAGCAGCTGCAGGTTAAATTATTGCTGCTTTGTTTTTATGTAAAACATGCTTGTGTGCACAGGTTTGTAGATCTGGAATAGTTTTAAACACAGACATTGATGCCACCATAAAAACAGTTAATTTTTTTTTTTAAAAGAGTACTCCTCCAATTTGTACTCCAATGACATTGTTGGAATCACAATGGACAGGTTAAAAAAAAGGATCAAAATGAATGCAGCAGAATCAGAGATATTAACTTTCCATTAATTCTCCTTCCTTGTCAGAAACTGGCAACTACACAACCCACAATGCAACTCAATCACCGACCATTTAATTAAAGATTTAGTTGTGCTTCGCAAGTAGTGGCTAATGTACCCTTGAGCTGCTAGCCTCAAGCAGAAATGAGGAGCATGCTACAGAGGTCTGGTAACCTCACTTTGTTCTCACTCCAAACACCCAGATTTTGTTCATTTTCAAATGTGTAGTCTTCATCCTAAACTGACACTGACTAAAGTGACGTCAATGTGGACAATTTATCAGATTTCACACAGCTCCCACAAAAGGCTTTATACAACTTTTTTCACATATGCAGTAGCACTCCCCAAAACCTGTAAAAAGACTTTGAAGAGTAAAATCTGTGGAGTTCCCTTTTAATGTTAAAGCAGCATTAATTGTTTGTTTGGCTGCTTGTGTGTGTGTGTGTGTGTGTGGTTTCCTTTTCTTCTTTTTTTTCCAGTGATCAAGCTTTAAACACAACACTGAAATATTATCACTTTAAACAAGTTGAGTTCCCTGTTTACACGTCCAGCAGACACAGAGCAGCACATGCATTTATGAGGGAAATACCTGGCTCTTTAAATGCTCCTTTATGTTCACCTGCTAGTCACTAACTTTGTGTGCTGTTTAGTGCAGTATCAGAGTTTTTTTGCGGAAAGCAATATAGCTGAGGGGAGCTGCAGAGTTGATTAATAATTCTGTTTGAATTGCTTCACTCATAGCCAGTGGTTACTATAAAAACATTCATTAGTGCAGCTTTAAGTAGTGCATTTGGCACAATGTGTTTCACAATGCGTTTCAAAAGACCAATGTATTTACAACCACTAAAAAGTTGTCCAGACAATTACACATGTTGAAAACCATGAAACTTAACCCTTGTTCCACAGTCTACTGGTTAATGTGAATGATTTTCTCCAGACTGTTTACATTCATCCACTCCACTGCCACGAAGTTGAATATTTTGACATGTTTTATTTTTATGTAATCCAATTCAGGTGACAAAGATAATTTGACTCCCTAAAATCTGATACAGTAAGTGAGACGTTGCTGTCTCCACTCAGCGGTTGTACACACACTGTAGGACTAATGGAGCACACCCGCCCCTGTTTAAGTGTTTCCATATTGCCACATTGCCTTTAAGTCCTACATTTTACATTTGACCTTTCTGCCTTTGCCAATTCACTTACCATTAAATGCCGGGAAGGCTTAATGTTTGCTGGCACTAGAACACAGATAAAATAAAATAGGCCCATTCTTTTTTGTGTGCATGCTGCCAGAATATCAGTGTGCGTATGAATTACAATGTGCAGGCCTGATGTGGATGATTTATTAATTTTCTCTATGCTTCCAGCGGTATTGTTTATGGAGTCCTTTGAGGATTTTTTACATACATATTACATCCATAAGTGGTGGAGGTGTTGACATACTGACAAAATACAAGCTTGCCAATCAGTCTGAATGATGCTCAGATGGACACACAATTAGCAGAAGATAGCAAACGTATTTTTTAAAATGTCCTACATTTGTGGCTGTTATAGTAAACATTTCATTTAAGTGATGTTTGCTGCAGGGCAGCTGCTGGCATGACACTCAGGGAAACCTAATGGTAGGCATTAAAAGGATATTAAGAGGCCCACATGGCTGCACACTTACTTGATCTCCCGGTTAGGCAGCGACTCTGGTCTTTACCGTCTCTGCTTAGATGAAGCTTCAAAGTAGAGGACATCAGAGCATGAGCGGCACAAATTCATAACAGAATGAACTGGAGCCTGACTGCTCCCACAGCAGCTTATTGCGCGTCTCTCTTTACTTTTTTTGTGTTTATTTGACAAATTGACACATTAAAAAGTGTTTCTCCGTCAGAACCAGATGGTGTTGAGCTGAAGCAGGAGAATTTCAATACAACACAAGGCCCTGATGTAACAAAACTGCAGCTGCCACAGCACTGTAGCAACTGTTGAATAAAAAGAAGCCCAGAGATATGATTGCAAATTGTCTGCAATGTATTATCTTGCAAACAACATGCTGAGTGGATACCGTGGCTCAGACATAATTGTGGTAAAAATAAAAAGTCATGTTAAAATTCAAGAAGTTCTGCAGTTTCATCCATGGATGAAATTTCACAGTGAGTTTCCAACAAAATGTAATACTGTTAAAACATCCCTGAGCAATATTTTGTTCAATTGACACTGACAGGTTGTCTTCTTAGAAGTGAAGGATTTTCATATGATCAAGGGTTAAGACCTGCCTCATTCTTTTGCCAGTGTAATAGTACACCCATTTATGACCTGATGCTGATGTTTACCCTGTCTTCTCTTAATTAATTAAAAGGCATGATATGACATGAGCAAAAGTAAAATTGGAGTGCTGCTTGACAGATAATATGCAGCTCTGTCCAACATAAAATCAAATCCACCATGACAACAAAAAGTGTTGTACACACATTTTTTTCATCAGCAGATTTTTCAGAGTGAAAATGAATGGCAGCACAGAGAACATCAAATATTACCACAATTTAATTTGTCATTGCCTTTATTTGTGTGTTTATTTTTGCAACCTCAACTCTCATCAGCTTAGTTAATTTCATTTCTCAAATAAGCATTGCTAATGTTGACACCCAACACTGTGGTCCAGAACACCCAAAATCTGTTTTACATCAAAGAGATTGATCTTGAAAATGTCAGCAAAATTATGAGTCACTTCAGCAACACAAAGGCCAAAGACATCCATAATCTTAATCATGCACTGATGAAGAAATACAGCATCCAACTTCTTGAGCCAATAACACACCTTATGAACTTGTGAATTAAAACAAGAACTTTCCCTGAGACCTGGAAAACAGCCATAATCAGTCTAGTCTTTAAATCTGGTGAGAAAGACTTGACATGTAATTACAGACCTATTACCATTCTCCCAGTTGTCTCCAAAATACTGGAAAAAAATTGTTGTAGAGCATAATACATCTAGAGACAAATCAGGTACTGCATCAACAATTTGAATTCACACCCGAACCTCCTACTGAGACTGCAAACTGCCATCTAACTGAAAAAATAAAAGGTCTTTTGGATAAAGGTCATGCTTTGGGAGCAGTTTTCTTCGATACTGTTAACCACAGTGATATCCAAACTTCCCAAATTCCAACTTTCTGATCATGCCTCACAGTGGTTTGACTCATGCCTTAGTGGAAGAGTACAATGTGTGAGAGTCTGAGGGGGGGGAAGGTCCACCCTCCACTCCAATATCATAGGGATACCACAGGAGTCAGTTCTAGGTCCATTGTCATTTAGCATGTACATCAACGACCTACCTGAGGGATGTCCTGGGGTTGGCTGCCAAATGTTTGCCGATGATACGGTTATTTATACATCTGCCAGAACATCTAGCAAGGCCGCTGACCAGCTTACTGAATCCTTACATTCTGTATTGCAATTGCTCACTTAACACTGATTGTAAAAAGAAAGTTTCAATCTGTTTTTCTATATGTAAACAACATGAAAATCAAAGATTCATGGCCAAAAAAGAGTGAGGTCATCGGTGAGGTTGACAATGTCAAGTACTTAGGAATCATTTTAGACTCACGTCAAAGATTTGATAAACAAGTGAATATTTGAAAAAAAAAAAAAAGTTAAATCAAATCTCAACTGCTTCAGACTCATCAGAAAGTATCTGCCATTTAGCACAGCCCAGCTCTACATGCATGCCATGATATTCTAACATCTATCATACTGCATCACTACCTGGTCACAAGTGTCAAAATCAACTATGTAGCCCATCATATCACTCTATAACCACACAATAAAAATCATGGACAAAAAACCAATGAGGTGGCACCATTGTCACATGTTGGAGAAACACAATATGTTCAGGTTTGAAAGCTTCATAAGCTATCCCAACCTAAAGCTTATTTTTAAATCTCTACATGGTCATGCTCCTTCCATGCTTAATCAATTTGTTATAAGACACCAGAACTGCAGTAGAGTCAGCACACAGACCTCAATAAATGGTAACTGTTGCATCGCAGTAATCTTCTCTGTTAAAGGAGCAAAACTATGGAACCACTGAGTTGAAAATGCAACACAATTATAATGCTTTCAATAGAGGGGTTAAATCATTACTAAAATTAGAATTTAAAAAAACATCATTGTGCTCACACTTAATACCTCTGTATAGACACATCTGTATTTTGTGTATGTATTTTTATTTTCCTTTCTTAACTTTTCTTTTTCCCATTTTAACTTCTTAAAAAACCTCCTGTGGACAGATGTTGTAAATTAGTGTTTTGCTACAAACACTAAATTCAGTACATCTGGTGCTTGTGCATAATTGTATGTTCAATTGTATCATTTTTTTGTGTTTTTTAAATCATAAATAAATATTATTATATATCATTATATCCTTGTGCTATTATTATTTTTGGGAAAAAAATGAAGATTAACTTGCTTTTTATTCCCTCATGTGGTCAATGTGATGAATCTAAATGTAGTCCATAACACACCTACTCTGGGACCAGATTCAGTTTTGTTCTTGACAAAATGAAATACAGCTATATTCACTTCCTCAGTGTGCAAATGTCTGCTTTGACTCAATGTTTCTATTTCCACCATGTTGTCATAGATACTCCTTTTTTTTGCTTGTTTTGTGTCTTGTGCAACATGTGTCTTTGATCATTTTCATTTTGAGTGTGAACATAATTTTGCTAAAGTGCTATCTACATTATAATTATTCTCATTAAAAGAGGATCGTTATTCAGGTTAACAAAGGCCACACCTGCTAAGCGGCTCGTTAAGACTCCATTTCATCCATTTTATGAAAGTCTCTGCCAGCTCTTGGCCGTAGCCGCCTCGAAAATTGAATCAGCAAAAACAGATCAATCATCCCCATCTTGAAATACAAGAGTACACCACATAATAATCTCTCTATTACAGGGGCGTGCATAGGACTGTTACCACCCTTGTTCTAACATTTTTAGGAGGAGCAACCACTTTCTTAAGATGCTTTTAGACATATGAAGTGTCGACTTGGGAAATCAACTGGACACTTTGTTGTTGTAAATAACATTAAATTAATCTTTAAGAAGCGCAGCTGTTGTTTCAAGATTCAGTGTGAAGAAAGGTCGGAGTGAGTTGAGGTTGCTCAAGTGGATGTCCATTTAGACTAAGAGATCCAAATTAGTCATATATTCATTAATAACATGACTTGTTTGATCATTCACAAAAAGGCATAGAGTCTCATGTGGAATTTGATGAGTGATTTCTTGTTAGAATCTGAATTTTAGGCTGATAATTGAATAATGGTAGAAAATGATTAGCAAGTCTTAAAATTGCAACCTTAAAGGACATGCAAGCAAGTTTTGCAAGTCCCAAATTGATTTTGAGATGCACCCTCATGTATATACAGTGGAGCATTTGCTTCTTATTGACTTATAATAATATAATATAGAAATCTATCAGCCTAGCATTGACCTTTAATGGAGTTTGGAGTCATTAAATGATAGGTTCACAATTTTTTTTAATACTTTATTTACAGTTTTCAATTTTACAATGACAAAATATATTGAAAGGACACACAAAACAATACAAAGAAAATACAACACAAGTGGAACACAAACAAAACAAAACAAAAAGGCTGCCAGACAGTTTATGGGATTACATATATAGTCATTCAAAAATGTTGTCACAATAGTAAGATCTCGGGAGCAAGGTAAAGTAACATGAAAAAGGTTAAACACCACACCCACTCATGTAGCCAGGCAGGTCAAAGTTCCTATGGATGCTGGATAATATGACACTGTGCCAAGAAAGGTCCCTATATTCTCTCAAATCTATTCTGTGTGTTGGGTTTGTGCAGATGCAGTCTTTTCATTTGTATAGTAGACAACATCTCCTTGAGCCAATGCGCAAAGCTAGGTTGGAGTGGTAGACTTCCAAGTCAGGAGAATAAGTTTCTTAGCAACCACCATTTCAAGTTGCAGAGTAATCTGCATGACATACGGCAGCTCAAAAGTCTCTGCAGAGCATCCAAAGATGGCCAGGTGGTGGTTAGGCTGAGTGTCTCTGGAATAGGCTGTAGAGAGCCACTCAAAAATTGCAGTCCAAAAGTTGTGTAATATAGAACAAAAGATGTGCTAGTGATCCTTCAGCAGAGCAGCACATGTTGCATTCAGGAGACACTGATGGGAAGATGCTGTTCAATTTTGTTTTTGAGTAATGCAATGTATGCATCACCTTTTATTGGATTAACCTGTAGCATGAGTTAATAGAACAACAATGAACCCGAGACACTGTCATTCCCAGAACTCTGCTGATATCTCTGAATTCAAATCACTGGCCCACGTTTCCCTAATAAAATCTGAAGAAACCGAAGCAATCTGGAGGAATCTGGAGGGAACATGAGGCAATCAAGAAAAGGATGGGTGGTTGGGGTGGACTCAAAGTGTGGGCTCTTTTCCTTAACATAGTGTCTGACTTGAAGATATCGAGAAAAATGTGAATTTGGAAGATTGAACTTAGTTAACTTAGTTACTTAACTGAATAAATGATGTATATTGGTCATTAATGTACCAGCCTGGTATCACCAAATGGCGTATGAATAACACACCATTTCTGAAGTAATTTTGCGTGTTTAGATGCATTTTTTACTTTTCATGTGTCATTTCACACCATTTAGGTCGTGAATTCAGTCGGCAAAAACATAACCTATAGTTACGTTTGAATGACAGGAGAAGTCACACATTACAGATTATGTCAATATAATGTGACTGTCTTTTCTTTTATCAAGTGATTTTGGCTTATTTGGAGGAGGCGGGTTGGGTGGAGGGCTAGATAGTCAGTTGGCAAAATGTTGCAAAAACAGCAGGAGAGCACTGTTCGAGAAGATTAACTGGACATTTTTACTGTCATATCAGGACATTTTAACTGGACATTTTTACCGTCACATTGGGACATTTTAACTGGATATTTTTACCATCACATCGGGCATTTTACTGCCGTTAAACTGGGCATTTTTAGCTTCAGCAAGGGGACAATGGGTTCCCTTGGCAAACGCCACATAGCAAAGAGAACAGACTGGATTTATCCCCATGCGTGAGAATGAAGGATTTTTGATTAGTTAGTATATATATATATATATTTATATATATATATATATTTTTTTTTTGATTAGTATATATATATATATATATATACTAATCAAAAATCCTCATTTTCATGTTCATGTTTCATTGTTCATTCCAAACTTCTTGAGTGTCACAATTACATGGGGGCACTCTATTATGTCAAATGCCTTATGAGCATCTAAAGACATTATAGCAGCTCTTTCATCTTTGCAATAATTGGCATACAGAATGTTGAGAATTTTGTGGACATTACAGAAGGAGTACCTGCCCAGGATAAACCCTGTTTGGTCTGTGTGAATGATATGTGCTGTATGCTTACCCAGCCGATTTGCTAATGCTTTTGTAATTATTTTCAGATCATACTTTAGTAGAGAAATGGGCCTATAACTGCCAGGATCCGTTTCATCTTTATCTTTTTTTTAATGAAACACAGATATTTGCTTCACTGAGAGAGGATGGGAGCCTCTTGTTTTCAAAGGTATCTTGAATCATTCTCAGCTATGTAGGACATCTCGGAAGGCTTAATAGAACTCTGGCCCGAACCCGCTCGGCCCAGCTGCCCTTCCGGTGGGAAATGCTTTGATGACTTCCTTTAGCTCAGACAGTGAAAAATCCAAGTCCAAATTTTCCCTGAAAGCTGCATCCAGTTGTAGGAATAGAAGCAAAACAAAAAAAACTGATCAGAGTCTTCCTGTGTAGCTGTTGATTTGGAGGTATAAATTTCTGAATAGAACTCACTAAATCGTGTGATCCTTTAAGTCTGTAAACATCGGGCCAGATTTAGATTTTATTTTGTAAATGGCTCGTTTTAACTGCCTTGTCAATAACTTCTGTGGTTTGTCACCAAACTCAAAATATCTCTGTTTAAGTTAAAGTTGTATGTTGCCAATTTGTTCCCCTAGAATAGAGTTGTATTTGTATTTTAAATTAATGAATGTTATTATAATCTGATTGGAGCAAAGAGGTTTTGTAAGCCTGTTCTGCAGCTAGTAATTCTTTATCAGTCACTTCCAATCTACCTAATTTAGCCCTTTTCAGTGTTGTTTCATAAGAAATAATTTGTCTTCTGATATATTCTTTGAGCGTTTCCCACAGTGTTGAGTCATTCACCTCCCTGTTGTTGTTGGCTTCTTGGAACTGCAAGATGTGCATCGTAATGTAAAACGCCAGCTATAGGCTTGCCTGGGGAGGGACAGTTGAAGGTTGAGATTGACAGGACTATGGTCTGATATTATTATGCTGTGATATTTGGTGTGGTCAATGTTAGAGCTTAAACTGGAATCGACTAAAAAGTAATCGATTTATGTATATGATCTGTGTACATGAGAACAGAAAGAATAATCCAGATCAGATGGGTGATGCACAGCAAGAATATTGGGTGGGCGGAGGGAGGAAAGCTTATCTAACTATGGATCCAGATAACAGTTAAAGTCATCCCCAATGGCTTGAGTCGTTGTCTGGGATCAAGTCAAACACCTTACAAAAAAAAGCTGGGGCATCTGTGTTCAGCCCATAAATATTTACCAGTGATATGCCCATTTAAAATTATAAACCTGCCATTTGATCAATTATGGATGAGTGAAAACAAAAAGGTACAGTGTTACGGAAAAGGATGGCAATGCCTCTGGCTTTAGATGTGAAAGGTGACTGATAGACCTGTGAAATCCAATTAGCCCCGAGTTTCCCATGCTGAGTGGCTTTAACATGCATTTTTTGTAAGAATATAATGTCGGATTCAGTGACTTCAAATGCGCAAAAACTTTACCTCGTTTTATTGGGTGACCTAAACCGCGACCATTACAGGAGACCAAGGATATGGAATCAAGAGTGTTTTTCATTTGATACCTTGAAGGAGCAATGAGATTGGGCGTTGAGCAACAAAAGATAGTTGCATTGTAATGAAACACAAACTTACAGTTAACAGTTAAATATATGAACAACACCCAGTGCTTCCCTAAGTGAAGCAGAGTTGCCGTCATGCACATCTGGAACCACTGGCCAAAAGGTGGAGAAACACACCTCCAACTTATAGCCCCTCATAGGCGCACACAGTACAGAACAGGTTGAGCATAAAAGAAAAAAAATGCCATGATAAAAGTCTGCTCAGTGCATCTTTAGACTCTCTTCATTTATGTTTCAAAGCATTTCAAAGTTTTTGGTCTACAAAATTCCCTGCTTCTTTGGATTACTGGGTACTTTTACCTTGGTGGTGAACACGGAGCCTGGCTGGGAAACATAGCGAATGCCGAATCTCCTTCTCTCTCAGTAGTTGAAGCACTTGATGGAAGCTCTGCCGTTGCAGTGTAGTCAGGTAAGATTAAGATCCAATGACCTCCGTATTCCACTGGACGCTGCCTCCTGAGCCAAAGAACCTTATCTTTCTCCTGTGCGAGATGCACCCATACCATTATCATGCGAGGTCTGGAGCCTTCCAGTGGTTTGGGCTATTGATGACTACTGGTTTGGTTGTCATCCTCCAGCAGCTTCCTCTTCAGCTGATGACATGTCTGGAGGTTTCTTGCTAGCTTGGTCATGGCTAGCGGCAGCATCGACTAGCGGGCCAGCAGCTCCCTTTCCGAATCCTGCAGTTTTACTAGGGATGATCATGATAAACCACGGTAAAATTCCTGATGGTTAGTATTAATGTTTCAAATTTTAAATATCATTATATCATTGTTTGATTACCGCACTTTAAAAAAGTCATGGTAAATACTGTCCAGCATCAACTAAAGCTATCAACAGTGTCCCACATGCAGGCACGCAGGCACAGCATGCAACATAGATTTGTTTTGAATCAATGAAAACATGGCGGAAGGCAATGACAGCACTCCGGAGATTTTTCAGCCTTAAGAGGACTAATTCACTAATTCAAGACTGACTCATGCTTTCCACGTTCTGCATCAGTGGACAGCTATGGTTTTGCAGATGTGAACGCAGTTCCGTTCATACTTTTTTCGGAGGTCCGCAGACACAGACACGTTCCACATGTGCCCGCTAGTAAACAGGACTGTAGTGATAAGTTTTCTGAGTTGTAAAATCCACTCTGTGAGTATTACAAACCACTGTGCATTCTTTCTCTGATCAGCCCTTAAATGCAATAATCTGTTACTCCAACCAGACTTGCTGGATTGTATTTCATTGTCTCACCGGCGCGACACACCCACAACAGCTCAGCCCCTTGTATTGTTTTACATAGATCTGTTTTCATTCTTAATGCACCTGAGGAGTTCCTGTATGTTGCTGAACAACAGGAAAAAGTCAAAAAAAGAAAAGCGACAGCTTAATGAGAACAGGAATACAGTCCATACATACAATAGAGGAGACAGACATTCCTGTCGAAGCAGTGCAAAGTGCAGTTACCTCTCATGGCCACATGGTGCCATATTTAATGTTAATGCACATTTGATATGGTTTTCATATGTTTACATAAGGTATTGGCTATGTTTTTATTTTAATGTTCATGCAAACAAAAAGTGCAGAGTGCTGTTAAGCTTTTTGGTGGTTATCAATATAAAACTTGGTGAAATGATTTCAGTGTGTGCATCAGTAATTTTTGAACATTATCAGCACATTTAAACAATACCACGATAATACTGATAACCGTGATGATTTTGGTCACTATAATCATGATATGAAATTTTCATACCGTTTCATCTCTATACCAGACATGTTCATGTTCCACTTTTTAGTGGTGTGAAGGAGAAAGAAACAGTGGAAATCTTACAACAAAAATGGAGAGTCTAGCATTCAAAAAGACAATTTGAACTTGTAGGACTTGGTGTGCCAAGAGGAGCTTGAAAAAACATGCCTGCACTGCACTCAGACTCAATAAGTTGGTCTTAAAACAATAGTCTGATTGCAGCAAGTTTGGCTTGCTGCAATCATTCCACCTGTTCATACTGGCCTTTAAAAGATCCCTTCCTAATGAAGTTTCACTGTAAGTGACAGGGGACAAAATCCACACAATGTATTTAAAAGTATATCTAAAGTTAATATGAGGCTTCAGTCATCCAAATTAGTCAAATCAAGTGGCTATCTTCCAAAGTTTCTGTCCTTTTAGTGCCAAATTCCTTCTTTGTGTTTCTATCTTTCCACTGCAGCTCAACAGGGAAACACTGTTCGAGGAAACACAAAGAGACAAAAGAGGGAATTTGATACTAAAAGACTGTAAACGTGGCAGATAACCACTTGATTTAATGGCTGAAACCTCATATTAGCTTTGGATAAACTTTTAAATAAGTTTTTGCATAGAAGGATGACTGTGGCTTTATATTTAAGGTGCATTTGGGAAGGATCTTTTAATGGTCAGTATGAACAGGAGGAATGATTACAACAAGAAAAACTTGTTTCAAAGTTCATTTGGGCGCCTGACTGTTGTTTTAAGACAAATTTGAAAAATTGTGAATCTATCCTTTAATATCCTTTGATTCAGTGCTTCCCAACGAGCAGGCCAAGAACGATTTGGTACAGAGCCACAAGGAAATGTTATAATAAAGAAAAAAAAGCGAGTATTTGTGCAGATATTACCTTGAACTTAGCACAGGCTGTCTGCGCTGTCTGTATCTTTTCTCATTACTCACTATTACAACTTCAAAAACAGGATACCGATTATGAGCTAAAGAAGGTCATCAGTACACAATGTCATATCAGTCTGTCATCACATTAGCTGTACAATCTGAGTGTGCTGTTTTCCTATTACTGCTGCAACTTCATGGGTAACATGAATTAAAAAAAAAAAAATTGCTTGATATTTTCTTGGCCATTAAAACATCCCCCACTTCCAGTCTGCAAGAACTATGACCCTGCATTAAACGGCCACTACAGCAGTGGTGTCACTTGGTAAACGAGCCTGAATAAAATCTAAAATTGCGGATATTGCTAAATACTGGAGATGATGGTTATGTAATGCTATAATCTAGTGTCAAACAACATGAGAGTGGTTTTAAACCCTTTTGACACCACAAGTATTCCAGTAAACAGTCAACTGGAGCACAGCACTGTTTCATTCTGGGATTTACGTAACTCTTCACTAAAATTAGTTACAAAACAACTTCAAACATTGCCACAAAAGCACAATTTTAGCAGGTCACGTGCACTGGGGGAGTCAGGCAAAAAGGAATGAAAAAAAAAACTCTTATAGGACAAAATACCAACAAGATGTACCTTCTATTAACAATGGAGAACAGATTATTATATTTGTAAATGTGAGTGAATCATCTCAGCAAATACAGATAATGTATTTGATTTCAAAATTGTACCTCTGTGATGATTAATAAGCTTCCAAGACAAGCACTTTGGCTGCTCTATTTAAACGGAAACAGGAAAAAAAAGATGCTATTTGTTAAATTTTTTCAATATGTGCATTACCCCCCAATGGCAGGCAGCCGTCAGTGGTATCATACTGGTCAGACTCAGTCATGGCGGCACACAGCTACAGAGAAAGATAGAAGGAAGGAGTGCGAGAGGCAGCGATGGGCTCCCTTCTCCTCCTTTGAGAGGAGTGACATTTGGAACAAAGAAGCCAGTTATGTGAGCAGTTCTTTCTGGGACAGGCAGACTGACAGAGGCCAAATACTCCCGGCCCGCCAAATCAACCGCCCACGTAGGGTGGGGTCACTCCGAGATGACTCATTCATACAACACACACACACACACACAGGGAAATGGGAGCACACATACACACAAAGTATATCCCCTTCATACTCTAAAGTTTTGTAAAAACATCAGTCCTGTGTGGCAAAGATGTGCAACCGTGCACAATCACACACCATTCTGCACCCAAACGTTGAATGGAAAAGTCAAATGAAATAAATGTTTTGCTCTAACACAGCATTTGGTTTTGTGTGTGTCACAGGTGAAAGTGTTCCTGGTGAGATTGCCTGTCTGGCTGTCTTTCACTTGTCACTGAGCTTTTGTTTTCACTTGCTATCTGGGCAACCTGCCAGACCAAATAATACTTTTTATAGTTTGTTCCTAGAGCCCTCTTTTGTGAGATAGCACTTCATATGGCTCCTCTGGAAATGCTTTGTCAATATTTCAGCATCCATTTAGTCACAGTAAATTACGCCAGCCAGACAAATAAACACGGTTTACTGGAGTTTGTCAGTGTCTTTTCAAAGGAGTTGCTAAATTGCAAGCGGCGGCTTTTGCATCTTTCCCTGGAACATTACTTATTGGTTCTTTATGCGTCATGAGCCCGGCGTTCTGTAAGAGGGAAATGATGAGATTTGGCATATACGTTGCTGTTGCTCGCTGAGCTGTTAATGTTAATTTGATAACTTGGATAGAGCTGGCTGTTCCCTAGCAACATAATATTTGGCCATAAATAGAAACTAATGGACAAACATCACCCTGCTTGGCTCTCTTCCAGACACCACCTCTGGTTTCGATGGACATTTTTATGAATGATTAGTTTTGAAATGCTGCAAATACTAACTTTTCCTTTGGAAAGGAAATATTAAACAGTGGAGGAAAGGAGTTGTTTGTTTTCACACCTTAAGCTACAAAGTCATCAGTCTTTATTCTCCCTTGTTGGTCTGACCAAGAGATCTGTTTTTCTTATCTAAGTGCAGACTGGACTTTAAAAGCTGCTTTGCTTTTAACACTCAAAGATGCATTGAAAGTAGAGTAAAGGAGAATTTTCTGTGCTGAGCTTCACTGAGATTTTTTGTTTAGTTTATTCTCAATTAAACAAGAAAGACAACATATACACAACTACAAAAAATATCAACAGTAAGACAAAGTCCAAGATTTTTTCCATCGTGGTCGCTGATGTAAAGATAGCAAAGATGCAAGAGTCCAAGTGATGAAGTGACATTTATATCACCAATAAACTAACACATACCGTTTATCATTTTCAATAAAATCTCTGTACTGTAAGTCAAACATCCATAAAACAAATTATAAGAAATTACAAAAAAAAATTAAATTAAGATTATAAGTTCACACTTCAAGTTTCCCATAAGCTATGATTTGACATCCTTTATAAATTGTATTATTTGGTGATTATTTGATGAGTTCCCCCTTCCAGCCTCATTATTTTCATCTGTCCTTATTGTGTGAGTGTTTCTGGACATGTTTTAAAAGAGGTTTTTTCTTGTTTTTTGTTTTTAACAGCTGATTGTCGAAGATTAAGTCTGGTGATATTCTATATTTTTCTTCTTATCAACAAATCCCAAAACCAACTACAGTATGAACTGATCTTACTACCAAGTACCCTCTGTGTAGCCTAAGACCGATAGCTTATTTATCTGTACCATAGACCTCCACTGTTGTCCAAAAATGATTAAAAACACATCAATAACCCACAAGGTTGCCGTGTACGACATGTTCTTTCATTATGATGAACGTCGGCCTGTTGCCGTAAACACTCACTGGAGCCCCAAATCTCTTTACTCTTGTTTGAATGACGTTTGTTAAAAACTACAGTGCCCAGCGGTTTTATTCTCTAATTCTTGAAATAAAATGAAAGTATATATTTGTGATCACTTTTAAAGTGGGAACCAGTAGACTTGGGGCTGAGTGTGATATACAGGGAAGGGAAGTTGGAAAGTACTGAGAGATGTAACACATTGTTAGATTTGGTCTTTCAGGGGATTTGTTGCCTATAACAAAAAATACAGAATATCCAGCCTTTTCCTTTAAGAGGAAAATGTTACGTAAAATCTATTTAAAAGGTAAAACGTGGCACAGACAGAGCCAGGAACAGGAGTTTTGATTCCCGCCAAGCCACACCGTGCATTCATAGCATTGTAAAAGCCCTTCTGATGAAAGCGGCAGCCACCAAAGGGCCTTAAGTTATGTTATACTAAAGTGAGATCAAATAAACGGGCAGGGGCAGAAGAATTGCTCTGAAATCGCACGTGTTTGGTTAACGCCAAACAGATGTAGGCATACTGTATGATTACTGCATTATAGCATGGATTGTATACCCACTCCGACAGGAAAGAGATGGCAGCTGTTAGCCATCAACGTGGAGGCACAGGCAAACTATAGGCCCGGGCCCGTGCCTACTCAAACACACTTGAACGTATGCACATGTTCATAAATGTACACGCCATGCAACCAGATGTGCACTCACAAGAGGAGCGTGTGGAGGCACGAACACACACAAACACACAAAGTAATCCCTTTTATCTCGGTAATCTGATGTTTAGCGTCAGGGCCCACCGTACGCCTACCACCACCTTAAAAAGTACATAGCTTCTGCCAAATAGCATAAACATCCTGAAATGACCGCTGCTCTGCGTCATAATTTTCTTTTCATAACATAGCCTACTGCCTGGTTATTTCAAGGCTCTGGGTGACCCTGAAACCAGAAGTTTCCTCACTCCTCCTCTGTTGTTATTTAAGGAAAACTTCAGTGTTTCCCTTTCTGCTCTCTCTCTCCCTCTCTCTCTCTCTCTCTCTCTCTCTCTCTCTCTCTCTCTCTCTCTCTCTCTTACTGGGTGTGGTTTTCAAGAGCCAAACTTGTGTGAATGATGTGGACTCTCTATAGTCATAGCTTTGACTCAGTCCACACCCTTCAACTTAAAGAGGAGTTTGGAGGAGGTGGAGCAACGCAAAGCTTGGAGCACAGTTTGAGCTTGGACTTGATCTTGGAGGCTTTTGTAGGCAACATGTACGTACGCTGCGACCCGCGCTGTGTTGTCTTTGTGCTGCACTGTGTGACTTTTGGATCTCTTCAGTTTGAGCGTCTAGAGGCATCAGGGGTTTGTTTTTTTTTCTTTGTCTCTTCTCAAAGACGTGTGTGAGTATGAGAGCAATTTCTGCTTCACTAAAGTTTCAGGTGAGTCAAGTTTGCATGTGGTGGCTGCTGTAAAGGTGAAAATGAAAGATTTTTAAGGAGCTGGGGTATTTATCAAGTGTTTTGAAAGTTGTGATGGTTTTAAATTGTCTTTATATGTATTCTCATATACTATGTATTCAGTGGATTAGTTTCAGAAAGTTTCCACATTGTAATTACAGTAGTGAAAAACTGTCACATGCAATTCCCTTCTACATTTAAGATATTGTTTTCTTATCACAAACCTTAAAATGAATTAATTGAGTGGTGATTTATAGAAGTTTAGCCTGACAAACTTGATATGTCTTCATATTCATTTTCTCATTTTGTTTCTCAGTTGCTACATTAATCAGGAAATTGTTTATTTCAAACTAAATGGTAGAAATTAAAGCCTGATCAAGCAAAACAAACATAGAAAAGAAGTGGTTACAAATGTTGAAAATTCTGTGTTTAGCAGGAAAGTGTTTCCTACTTTCCTGCTAAACTTAATTTGACATCAGACAGTTCACTTAATGCACTTCTGCATTTTGTGTACTGATACGATATGAGCGGGGCCCATTTTGATGTTTGGGACTAGTAAATACTAATCAGATCTGTGGTGTAGATGGCGGACGTCGGGTTGTTCAGCCTCAGTTTTAAGGCTGATAAACATCTTTTTGTGAGAGTTTCATATAAACTCCTCTTGCATTCAAACTTGTAATGTTACCAGACCTTTTGCCTGGGATTTTTTGCCCAAACTAGAAAAGTTTCCATTCTCTGTACTGTTGGGAGTAAAATTGGCCTCTGCTTTCATCATTCCTTTGGATATCCTCCCTTCTCGTCAATAAACAACAAATTTTTTCCAAAGTTAGGACTCATGTTTCATAAAAATCAGTTTTGTGATCAACTGTTTCATGTTCAGTGTCACTGAGATCATGTATAAATATATACCCTTAACAGATTTTTCCTTTTTTAAAAGGGGATTTGATTAATTCTGAAGATGAACATGCAAGCAGGTAAATAAACAACAGCAGTTTTATAACCACCATCAGAACAATGAAGAGAATATGAAACTCAGACCATGTGGCCTCTCTTCTTTCTCGCGCGCTCTCTCTTCCTTCCTCCTCTCCATACGTTTAAAAAGTTGGCAGAGATGGAGGAAGTAAGCAGTCATTTCCACCTGACATCACTTTGCGATTACGCTCACGTACGCACACACGTACACACAACCGTCTCCCCCAATTTGCTGCCTGCCTAGTTGGCTTTACTAGTCCATTTGGGTTTCCTCAGTGAGCAGTAAATAAATCAAACTGATACTATCCAGAAAACCGGTGCAAAACACACCAAACTCTGACTGAGAGAACACACCTGTCTCCATCTGTAAGTCTGGGGGAGTGTGTTGAGACAGAGCAGAGATGGTTTAATTTCTCTAACAAACCGAAGCACTGAACAAAGAACTGGTAGGAGCAGTAGCTTGTCACCATGACAAATTGTGGTTGACATAGAAATACATCATAATATAAGGATCGTACTTGTTCGTGTTTGCAGTTGTCAGTTTGGAAAAGTGTGTCATATTTGACACATATATGGATTTTTAAAGCATAATGTAGTTTAGAGAATTGTTATTCAATCGTGTTATGGATATTAATCACAAATAAATGTTGAATAAACTAACATTTCTAAACCACTACTGTTTGGCTGCTGCAACAATACACAATGATACACTCATTTTTCATGTGTTTAATTGCATTTTTATCGGTGAAAAAAAAACCCCAGAAAGAAATAAATTTCACTGAAGTATTCTGCAGCTGCTGCTGTGCACCAGCTTTGGATCTAATAAAATACGACAAATTAGTGGAGGTGCACTGAGACAGTGGCCAGGCCTTGCTGATTGAATTTTATTGAGCCTGATATTTAATGTGCACAGTGGAAACCTGCAGGAAAACGTTCCCAAATCAAATACGTCATGAGGCTTTTTTTTTTTTTTTTACGGATCATGTAGTTTATAGGCACCAGCTCGAAAAAATGTTGCAAATAGTCTGATATTTATATGAAAAGCTGATTTAGATTTTCATACCAAGAATCAAATTGCAATTCACACGGATAAAAAGAAGGAAGAAATCCAGATTTAGGATTGTATTTAAATAAATGTCACTCATACTTTATTCTTTCTCATCCTGTTAAATATAATATTATAACAGCAGAAAACATGATGTTGTAAAGAGAAGTAGGAATTATATTTTCCCTACGCCTAAATTTGCAATGAAAAAAAAAGAAAGTAGCACCCATTACAGTAAGTTCAATTTTAGATTAAGAAAAAAAAAAAAGCACATTTACGTCAGCAAGGTGCTCTGAGGACACGTCAGGGAAGGAAGAAATGGAGAGAGAAGAGGAAGAGAGAGCGACACCGACACAGAATGGGAGACAGAGAGGCGAGCTGAGGGAACGAAAGCTGAGAGTCAAAGATCCGAGACTGAGGCAAAGCAAAGGGAAAAAATGGAAGAAAACAAAGATGAAAGGCTAAATCTAGGCGGCAGTGGAGTTGTTGGAAGAGTGTGAGAGGATTTGTTCTCCTCGGTCTTGTTTACAGGAAGTTCTTTTAAAGTTCCACAGATGGCTGCATTCACAGAAAGGCCTTTTATTGCATTTTTCCGAGCCCCATAAACTCCCTATACCTTCATTTATGTGTGGGAAAGTATGATTGCTGCTGCTTGGCTCAAGGTTTGTCTCATCTTGGGTTTTTGTTGAAGTGGATTGCTCGCCTGCTGCAGGTTGGCTGCCGACAGTCATCAACTTCGAGGATAATTGTGTCTTTTTTTTGTCTTTTTTTTTTTTTTTTTTAAAGGTCAAGGCTTTTAACAACAAACAAGGAAAAGAAAACAATAATTCAATGTTCTGACCAACTAACACAGAATCACTTACAGTAAATACAAAACCACTTAAGACTTCAAACTAAACTATATATGAGTCCTATCTCATGAAGATAATTATGTATTTACAACTTGGGGCCATATTGGAAATAAATGTTTTGACTTTAACATGTTTTTAAATAAATAAATATATGATAAATAAATCATAGACATCCTAACTGCATAATGTATGATTTAGTCAGATAATGTAGTCTCATTGTTCACATGTCTAGTCTAAATAGACTAAACCAAACATGTGATGTTATTTCCTAATATAGTAAAATATATTATATGAAATATTAAAGTTATGAAGTAAAATATGAACATAAAGTGTTAAAGTGTAATAATTGTGGGTTTTTTTCTTGGTACTGAGTAAAAAAAACAATATTTTTTGACAAACTCAACACACGGTCTGGTCCTTTAAGTATGTAATAGCATTACTGCTGAAATAATTCATCTACTGGTCGTTCGACAGAATGTTAATCATTATAAATTTTTATAATTAAATTATCATTCCTTAGTGGCGTATTGGCTGCCAGATGTGAGTATTTGCTGCTCTTCTTTCTTTTACATCATTGTGAATGGAATATTTTGGGGTTTTGGACGATTGGTCACACAAAACAAGAGATTTGACGACGTTACATTGAGCTCTCGGAACTTGTGATGGACATTTTATTCTTTTTTCACTATATTTTTTTTGATTAATCTGAAAAACAATACACATATTAATCAATATGAATATAATGATTATCTGCAGCCCTATTTATCATCATATAGTGTATACTACACATAGTAAATGCACTAAGTATGAAACCAGCACTGTTCTTTTGTATTTTTGGACATCCCCTTCTTGCTTAGTTAAAGGGTCCGTTTGCTTCCAATCACCCAAAGCATTAATTTGGTCTTCCAGTCCAGGCTTGATCCAAGACTTTGAGTCTACAGAGGGCCCTTTAAAAAGCTGCAAAGGCTTACGTTTCCCGGTACCATGTTGAGAGGTAAATAAAGTTAAGGGCTCCTTACGGGCGGTTTTGCCTCCATATTCACTGAGATGTGGGTCTGCAAGAGATTTAGTGGGCAAGCAGTTTCTGCAGAAGTGATTTGGCTGCTGTGACCAAACCTCAACCAAATTATTTTTGTTGATTTATTTCACAGGCAAACGTGAACCATCCTATGGTTTATAATTAGGCTTATTTTTAGGCTTTTTAATTTAGTTTTACACATGTGTTGACAATTGAGACTTTATCTGGAAAAAAGATATATACTCCCAGCTATGTTTGGACGTTTAGAGGCTGAAAATCATCAAACGAGTGCCAACGAAGCTGTTAAACATGTATTCAATTATAGTATCATTATGTTCCATTTAGAGTATAAACACAAGGAAATATCTGTCGAAAAAGACCAGCCTTTTAACTTTTGATTTAAATAACTAATAATAAGCACAGGAAAGAAAAAAAATACACTTTTCCTCAGAAAACATAAAGATCAAACGGCATTTCTGAGCATTTTTTTCTGCTGAAATATCACTTCATAATGGCCACAGAGGTAATTATCAGATGGTTCACATTGAGTATATACAGTTTGTACTACCGTAAAAAGAGATTAAAATCTGTAAATCTGGTATGATAAATGAATAGCAGATTGAAACGTCTGGGAGATGCAGGACATATAAATCATGAGCCTCATCACAATGACTGAATCCAGTATGGATTGTTGGCTGTTTTATGTCTTCAGCCACAAGTACTCTATGAGCTGCTCTGTGTTGCAGCCAACAGGATGTGTTTGGCCAGAAGACCAGGGGAACAGGAGAAGTCTGTTAAAGTCCGGGTTTGTTCTGACATTGTGTCTTCGGCTGACATGCACTGAATGGCAAACAACATTTTGATGATTCCTTTTGTTTCATTTTACTAAAAAGTCTTGGCTAGACCTTCTGAGCACTGCATGCTGACTTAGAAATCTGACGTGGAAAAGAAACCACGGACTATCTGAAGCTCTTCTATACTGTTAAAGTTCTCGCTGTCTGCTCATACGTCATGTCTCCTAGCTCGGACTTCCCTCTGTTCCTTCTTCCTGTGTCTGCCTCTCTATCTGTCCTGCCCCCCTTCCCCCTTTATGCCACAGGCACAAAGCCAACAGCTGTAACATTGGCTCCGAAAACCCTCCCATCGGTTGACGAAAATGCAGAGCCTCCATTGTCCACACTGGCACGAACACTGCAGCACCACTATTTGAGTCACTCGAACTTCTGGAGTGAATCCACCTAAAGATGTTGACAAGGGGTCGACTTACCGAGTTCTGATCCAAACATTATGAGTGAAGTGGCAAAAGTGATCCAGCATCCAGTAGCTGCAGTTTTTTTTTTAGTGCAGGTTAAGTCAGGTCAAGTTAGGATAAACCAACCATGTGCAAGCCCCAGACACAGACAGACCCCGACCAATCATGTGTGCCCTTGGCCTGCTACCAAATAAAGTGTCTAGCCAAAATACAGCACAGCTGAGGCTGTTAAAATCACGGGGTAATCACAAGAGAAGGGTCCAGGCTGGTAGCTCTTCAGAGAATGAAAAGGTAAGCTGAGGAGGAGCAGAGATTGTTTGGCAGTTGGTGAAGGCTCCTATACATGAAGCCAATTCATGAGCTGGAGTGTCGGGTTCATGCGTTCCCAGATTGAGATGGCAGCTGTGATGTTTGGGTGCCTCAGAAATGGATGTGTTTTAAAGCCGGCCATTGCAGCACTCTGTGTTTCAGACAAACTTCTGATACCTGTTAAAAGGTTAGCAGCAGAAAGCAATTTTCTGCAAACTTTATAAGGCTCATTCTAAAGAACATGCCAGCACTTGCGGATTGAGATTGAGTTATTATTTTCTGCGGAGATAACCCATCAGACGAGCTTCAAGCTATGTTGCAGTTGCAAGGTTCTTAAGTGAAAAACCTTTAGGCTGCTGGCGGCTGCTATGGATTTCCTTTTTTCCATATTTTGTCTCAGAAATATGCTTTTAACTGTCATAAGATGCCTCTTTTTAAGCTCTAGGGTGATCCATTAACTGAGCAAAGGCAGGAACCCTCATTACAGTTTGACAAAAATCTGTCATGAGATGAAGGTTTAACATATGTAAGACCCTAATTTAAGTTCATTAGTCTATTCTTGCAGCTTCTTTATCTTTCATTTTAAAAAAAAAAAAAAAAAAAAACATTGGATGGACAGCAGCTGCCTCTTCTGTCGTCGTCGTAGCGTGGAAAATGAAGGATGGAAAATGAGAGAGAACAGAAAAGTGTGTGGAGTGGAGGGCATTAGTCATGTATGTACTTTCAGCTGTTATTGAGTAGCTCAGACGGTTGGGAGCTCGGCCAGGCCAATTGCTGCTCATTTAGCTGTCAAACAGCCACAACCAAGAGGCAGCCACAGGCAGTGTTGTACTGGTCACACTGGGACTAATCCCAGTGGGCCGCCGCATCAGTGTTGACCGTCAAAAAGTCCATAAAATTTTTACCGGCCCTCTCTATGTGCCTTTCATTTGGGGTGTGCTTGAGAAGATAAGACTTTATTTCAATGCTGTCATGTGAGTGTGTTTTTTGGAGACATGTGATCAACCCTTTGAGGGCAAAATCAGGGATAATTTGGATATTTTTTTGGCTTCAAATTGCTGTGTCTCACTTATGTTGTGTCTGTTTCTGCTGGTTTTTTGGTGTCCAAAAAATACTGCAGATGGAAGTACAGGCTCAACAGCCCCTATGTGCAGGTTTGTCACTCTTGCCAGCATTAATGCAGTGCAGTGGGACAGCATTTGTGCACATCAGTACCCAAAAATACCACTCTAGGCCGGCGGTTAATAGAGAGAGTGCAAGAGAGATGGAAACATAGATAGAGACAGGCAGACAGCAATGAGCTATTGAGTTACTGTGACTGGCTGTCAAAGCTGAGCCCAGTGCAGTGTTTAAATTTACAAAACAGAGTCAGTATTAAGTAGGTGACAGTAAAGACTGACTTGAGACTTGGAGAGAGAAAGACAAAGAAGGGAATGACATGCTGGACCAAACCAGGAGTAACAGTCCAAGACATAAAATAATAATAATATAATAAAATCTTATAATTTTTATTGTGGGCCTCGGATCCCCTGGTTGCCATTGTTTTTTATCATTTACCATTGACAGAAAATTAGTTTTTTTTAGATGCATTGGTTCTAAATATGGTTTCAAGATAACCAAAGTTTGTGTATGAGTCAAGCCTTCAGCAGACTCAAATAGATCATTTCCCAAACAACCACCACCCACCATGGCTCTCCACATATATTAAAGCAAACTCTTACTTTGAGTGGATCTGCATTAGTAATTGAGAAAGTTCTGGCCAGCAGCAGCAGCAGCAGCAGCAGAAAAAGAAACATTTGACACAGAATATCAGTGTCAGAGGGACCGGAAGGCTGCTGTTTACTCTGGATTGGTCACTCATACTTCCTGTTCTATCAAACACTGTGTTGAGATAAATATTTGCAAAGGCAAGCCACGTGCAACCCCTTCGCTCCTGTTTTTGGACTGCAAAATAATCAGGAAGCTGCTCGACAATGTTTCCCAGTAGTCAAATCACATTTTCTCTACATCCTCATTCCTCTGCTACCTGCAAAATGAAGGCAGTGGTTGTCATTTTAATTAGTGTCATGTACAATCAAACAATGAGGAAAATCTTGTTCAAAACTCGTTTCTAAGGGGGAAAAAACTGCTTGCTTAAATGTGCGTGATAATTTGAATGTCATACTGAATAGTTGATGCCTTTTTGCCTAATCGATTGTGTCGCTGTTGCACTGCATGAGTTCTCTTATGGTACTTCTTCTCTTCCTTTCTGCTCACTCAAGTGTGTCGTGACAGTAAGACTCCAGTAAAAACAAATGCAGGAACATTAAACGTTAGCCACAAGAGGGAATATTCCAACTTCCAAAAGAGCATTAAAAGTAATTAACAACAAAGCTTTCGAAGGCTACAAAGATGAAAACGTTCTCACACACTGCTGAAGTCTGTTTATCACTGAGTTATTTGACAATGGCTGGTCCTAAAGTACCAGGATGCAATCAAAATAATTACACCGGTAGGTAAGACAGCACTCAAAGACTTAATATAGAGTTATAAAAAGAGCTGTTAAAGAAACATAGCTATTATCTGCAGTCAGACTCTTTAAACCTGCATTAATTGATAAAGCTAACTTTAAAATATTCTCACCCTATAGTTGTTATGGTAGCAAACAGCTGCTTATTTGCATGTCAGACAAGAAACAACATTAGTTTTTTTAAATTTGGAGTCTGGGCACCTGACAAACATTAGTTCTATAGTCACTCTCCTTTAAGCTCTGGATGATCTCTAACAACTCCTGATTGAAATATCCAGCTCTTTAGCAACAGGTAGCGAACAGTGGATGTGCTTTTGAAAACAGCTGCATGCTGCAGCTGGAAATGAGGTTGATGAGACTGAACCAAAACAGTTGAGTTGTGGGCCAGAAAACCAAAACAGAGAGCACTGAAACGCTTGCGTGAGTCGGGTGATAATACTCTGTGAGCCAGTTGACACAATGTTGATATAAAAAAAAAAAAAAAAAAAAAAAAAAAAGGTTAGTGCAGCTAAGTTCTACTTATCACCTGTCTTTTCTGTCATTCTGAAATTGTTAAATAATTGTAGAAGCTACATGTATTGTGCACATATGCCTTTTAAAGTATAGTGCAGACATTTTAGTGATTTGTAGTGAAATTACCTAGAATTTTTCATGGTCGTTTTGTGTGGGACTACAGAAATATGAGGCTTGACTCCCTGACAACCGTAACCAACACAGTCCTGCACCACCCCGAAACAGATGTATGCAACCTTGATTGCTTACTCGCCCACAAAATACCCTTCGACACAGAGCCTATAGATTTAACATACAGTTCTGTTTATCCAGGTGTGTCAATGAAAGAAAACTCTTCTCCCGAGCGTGGTGTGTGCATGTGTTAACATTTAAAAGTATGTGTGAGTGTGTGTGTGTGTGTGTGTGTGTGTGTCCCATAATTACATAGTGATGAGGGAGTAAATGTGCTCTGCCACGCTGATGTGTGCTCAGATAGACACCTGCAGCCTGCGCTCTGTCTATCTCTGTCCTCACCTGCAACCTTCTCTCACCACAACATGCATCTTTTTTTCCCAGTCCTTATTATCTGCTCGAATATGGACGTCTCTCTACTATTTGTCATTCTCTCGCTGTCCTCCACCCTCCTCTCCATCCCCTCCTCCTCCTCCTCCTCCTCCTCCTCCTCCTCCTCTTCTCCGTCTCCTCAAACAGGATACTGAATGGTTGGTTTAGCTGGAGGGATTCCTGGCAGAGTGATTTGGTTGTGATGTAATATAAATCACATTGCCAGGGATTTCCAACCAGCTACAGCTGAAATCCACGCAAGTCTCCAATACCTGACAACCGCTCAGCAACACCCGCATAGCCTAGCAGACTTCACTGTTTTTAAAATCCTTTTCATAAACTTTTTAAAGACATCCATCAAAATAAACTCAGCCTTATAGTCTCCTCATGTTTGAAATTTATAGTTTGACATTTTGGGAAATACACTTTTTACATTTTCTTGCCAAGAGTTAGATGCTGATTAGCTTAGTTTAGCACAAACTGGAGACACGGAGGAAACAGCTAACCTGGATCTGTCCAAATTCTCCTACCAGCACCTCTAAAAGCTGACTAACTAAAGCTAACACATTATATCTTATATATTTAATCTGTAAAAAAAACCCAAAACTGAGCTTTAGAGGTGCTTTTAGGTGGATGTCTTTATATGACTGGCTGCCAGCTATAGCTTCATATTCAGTTTATAGGCATGAGACAGGTTTTTCATCTGACTCTTGGCAAGAAAGCGAATATTACTCAGAATGTCAAACTCTTCCTTTAAGTAGTATTCATCTCTGTTCTTGCTTAGGATAATAAAATGTATAAAGGAGAAGGAGGAGAACCAGTGTCCTCCAGATGCCTGAAGCATGTGAGTTTGGTAGAGGTGCAGGACTTAGCTCGCTCCGTGAACAGTTCAGTGAAAGCCTGTGTTCACAGTGGCTAAGTTCCGCTCCTCACAAGCCTTTCCAGCTTTCAACTCCCACTTTTTTAACAGCTGTAAGATGTCAACATGGAGTCATGGCTTTTTATGAAAACTGTATGCTGCTAAAAACCACCATAAACCATTGTAAGGAGCTTTATTTCAAACAAATGAACAGAGAAAGAAATGTTTTGTTGTTTATCTTCCCACTGCCATGAATGAGAATGCCATGCACATATTGCTTGTATAGCTGGTATACAGATATTCCTGGCTAACCAGTCTTACATAGCAACAAGCAATATGTTACATTGGATAGCACAATAGGCTCAAAGGTACTCAGGAGTGAACTTTCTTTCCTCTTTGATCATCCCTTTTATCTTTCCTTGACAGCAGACGGAGGAAAAACTGCTTTGTTTGGTGCATTATCAGAGACAAAAAAAAGGAGAATGCTGGAAAAAGAGTGATGGGTAAGAGAAGAGGGGAGGACAGGAGGAGGAGGAGGAGGGGCAGGGCTTACTCATACAGGAAGGAAGTACAGGAAATGTCCCATCGGGAAAACAAGTAGCGATGTAATTGTGAACCCTGAGCTCATTTACTGTCTGGGTGGTCATGAAGGGAAAGCACTGCTTGCTTGTGCATCTGTGTGTGTGTGTGTGTGTGTGTGTGTGTGTGTGTGTGTGTGTGTGTGTGTGTGTGTGTGTGTGTGTGTGTGTGTGTTACAAGTAAACATGCAGTTAGCCATGTATATGGGAAAAAGTACAGGAGACTGTGTACAGTAAATGGTGCTTGACCAGACATTATTCTTTGTGTAAATTCCTGTCGCTGCTAGACTGTTATGTACCATATACATTATGAACACTATTCTTCTTTTGGTGAGCTTATACTTTATGTTGTACATCTATGTTTAATATTAATCTAGCCAACAACAGTTTTTCTATCACCAGCTACATCTGTAAAGGTGTGGTTTCAACACAGAGCTCAAAGAGCAGCTACTGGTCATTGGCTTGCATCATTGTGGGTGAATATTCAGGATGTAACCACTCAAAGGCAACAAAGAAAAAGTTTTTACTGTATAAACTCGGCTCCCACAAAAGATGAGATCGTAGTGAAACTTTGGTTCTGACAATGTCACATTAAATGAGTCAAAGGCAAAATTTCAATAAAGTTCCTGCACACCGTAAAGTCATAGTGACGTGTGTGTGGGATCAAAAACCTTTAAATGGAAAAGAAAACATTAAAAATTAAACATTAAAACCTGTGCATGTCAAACAGTAGCGATGATGGAAAATTTCTAATTATGCATTAAAGAGTTGAGTCATCCAAGTTTAAAAAAAAAAAAAAAAAATCAGTGTCATCCAACCTTGCAGATAGTTTTGGTTCAATTAACCCAAGATTTGAAATATTTGTCTCTGAGATTTGATTTAAATAGAATGAATAGAACTTTGTATGCGGTGCTCAAAGCATTGAAAAAAGTCACATTCATTTCTTTTAAGACACATTGTCCTTGCAGCCTCATTGTGGAACTACTTTCTATTGAAGAAACTGTCCATATAAAAAATGTTGAAATTGTATTTTATGGATAATTCTGAGTATTTTTCTGAAAAGACATGTCATCTAAATGAATAGGCAGAAATCACACATATATATATATTTAAAAACCTGGGCACATTAAAAAAAGAATTCAAATCACATGACCATTTACCATTAGACGTTGGTATGGAAATGTTCTTTAAAATTACTATTTCTGTATTAGCTGTACAAGATGTCACTGGAAAGTTGAAAAGATTTTGAGGGGTTTCCTCTCTTAACTCTGTGCTTTTTTAATGTCCAGACTTCCTGTGGCAGCATTACTGTATATGTTGTTTGCTTCCCCTTGTGGTGATAGCAGGGTGGTGCAGGTGCCTGGGCTCAACCTCCTGTGCCTACTGAGCTGATAACAGTTAGATGTTAAACAAGCACTGGCTCAGTTCAGCAGGAACCGGAGTTAGGCCCTCTATAAACAGCGACGGAGCGCATCACCCATAGCATTCAACTGGAATTTGTTCTCCATTGATCTGCATGTGTACCATCAATTTATATCCAAGCATTTTGCATCTGTAGTAAAGTAGTTGGTTTTCTCCTGCTGGATCATTATTTCTTTACTGCTCTAAAAGGTCATTAGACGTTTTTTCCACAAAGCCTCATCAAGGCGAGGAACTCTCATAAATGTACCCACAAATGTATCCTTCCTTTCCCTGTAAAGCTCTGAATGGAGGAAATCTGCTTCTGTTGGTTTGGTATCACTAATAGATCACAGGAGCAGAGTTTTTCCAGTTGTATTCTCAACATCATACTGCAGAAACACTCCAGGAAGAATCCTTTTGGGTGTCGTTTAGGCCATACGATGTGTTTTAATCATCATTTATTTATTTTGGTATTTACAGCAGGTCTAGTAATTGTAAAGTTATAATTAAAACTACTCAGAAAAGTGAGATATATTACAAACGGTGGTGTATTTTATGTGTCTTTATACTGCCACTCAACTACATTTCACAGGGAAATAATGTGCTTTTTACTTTGCTAAATTTAGATTGTTATGTCCGTAATGTCTATAGTTGTTAGTTCCACCAAAGGGAGATTTCCCCTCTAAACTTCTCACATGGTTTCATTTAAATAACTGCTCGAGGCCCAAAGAGGCAAAATTATCCAGTATTTTACAAAAAAAGCAAAGATTTGAGAATAGTCCAAAGTAGTATTAATAGAATAGTTTTTTCTTCTTTCTTTACTCACTAGTTGAATCTAGCTCCACCTCAACCTGCTACAACTGATGCATCTGTATAAACAATCTAACATTTATAACAATATATCAATCACCAGGGCAATTTTTCCACAGCGTGAATACTTTACTTAAGTAAGATCTTGCAGAACAATTATTTGTGATGATGTTTATTTGCATTCTTGTACTGGCACTCCTACTTAAATAAAAGATCTGAATACTTCTTCCAGCACTTCCTTATAAATCACATGACATCCCGTCGCACATTGTGCAGAGGTAATGATGAAAGGTTAAAATGCATTAACATTCTTCGCCTGCTTCCTCAGTTTCAAGACTCAACCTAACTGAATTCCACTCGAGTTTTTACAGTATTAGAACATCTCTTAAGATAGCGATGGGATTCCCCCTCAGAGGAAGTGGTAAGGGGAAGTCAATGAGGGCTTGTTAAACCGCTACTGGAACACACAAATGTGGTTATTTCAGCTCACGACAAGGACAATGCTGTATCTGCTGTACGTGTTAACCAACAAATCTGCTACTGAGATGTTACGGGCAACATTATTACATGAAGTATACTGTATAAACACTTGCTAAATGGTTTATGTTACACTGTAACACACTATAATGTATTTGTATGCAAATATAAGGACATTTTTAAGGGTTAATTAATATATTAGTCAACAATTGCAACAATGAATGCTTGATAATACAGTATAACATGTATTACACACAAACAAATAGCATAAAGCGTAAAATTTTTTACGCTTTCCATCAGTTTATGAACAACTGTTTATAAATGCATTCAAAACTGCATTTACAGATGCCTACAACTGTTATTTCATCAAGCTTTCATTAACTGTTGATTCACCAGTTATGAATGTTTTATATGACATATTAAAGCATGAAAAATGTTCACACATTTACTAATAAACATTTAAAACGTCTTAATATCTGCTTACATTATTGTGTCTTATCTATCAATTGATTGATTATTGCTTATATGTAAATGTTAAATATGGCGGTCACCATGATATGTATTTCTGTGTCAACCATTGGTGCTGATAAGTGTCAGCTGGTTATATTATTTTTATTAGATTATTTTCATTCTGTTATCTGTTTAACTGCTGCTGCTGCAAAATGATAAATTGTTGCTGATGACAGTAATTGCACACAGACACAGTTCACTGACAAGACTATGTTTTGTTTTTTATTTGTGACTGTTACTTTTATCCTTGTGCCACTTTTTTGTAGCTGCCTCTTTGCCTCTGAATGTTGTCAAATCTAGAAGATACTAAGTTCAGTCAGCATTGTAAAACACCTGACTGAATATTGTGCTTTTGCGTGTTTGAAACATAATTGGGATATTTGCCAAGATCTTCCTATTATTATTATCTGAAGCAAGTATATAATAACAATACAATGTCTTTTGACTCTAAAAATCTGGCTTTTCATTGAGGTTGCTATAAAAAAAAAAACACGCTCTGTTCCAACCGGAATCTGCTTGTTTGATAAAATCACAACTCATTATGTATTATGTAATCATTATGTTCTTTGGACAACAAAGAACTGGTTAAGACTGGACTTCCTTACCAGATCTGATACTGTATTTACTGCTTACATAAAGATATTAACCTCCACCATTATTCTGTATAATGTAATAGGGACATACTGTACATAAATATGTGCATAAGTCAGAGTTTTTTTAATTCAGCTGTGAAAAAAAGATGAATTTTGAGGTGAAAACATGATTAAAGTGAAATTAAATAAATATAATGCTTTAAAGCTGTGATCTTTTGGCTATGTTTCTGTTGTTTGTTACATCTTGGCTGCAAAAGACGGAGATATTCTTAGCACCTTATCCCGCTCCTTTTCTCCGTCTGGATACCGCAGCTGTGAGTCATGTACCTGCATATTGTTTGTCATCTGGCCTGTTGTGTCAGCACACGAACACTGCACATTAATGCACACACACATACATCAAAACCCAGTCCACACAAACTGTACTCTTACATAACACTCATTTTTTCACAGGTACATACAGTATACCAACTCCCACAAGCTCAAATATTACTGCCCCAGGTAGATTCACGCCAGCTATACAGAAGGTATCAAATGAAAACCTACGTATTCTGACACCAGAAGCAGCATAGCCAGCAAAAAACAAAAGAAATAACTATTATCTTACATTATATGTAAAGACACAAAATTAATACATCACCAGCTTATGAGCTTTTCTACATCTTGTGAGTAAGACAAGGAAAAACATAGCTGTAATGCTACACCGAAGGAGAATCCAGTTCGCGTGACAACAGATCATCTTCCCTATCTGAGAGAAAAACCACAGCAACAGCTGTGTGTCTGCGTGTATGTCTGTGAATGTGTGTGTGTGTGTGTATGTGTGTGTGTGTGTGTGTCTGTGACTGTGTGTGAGCAATCTGTATTCAATATAAAAATAAATCATTTAAAAGTGTGTGTCAAGCTTGTTTGCGACTGTTTTAAAGCCGAACCAAGCGCATGGTCTCAAATTTCGATAATTATAGTAGAATCACTAATTAGAATCAGACTGAGTAGAATCACACGCATTTCCACACATAAAAATTTACTAGTGCATTTCAGAAATTATTTCTCATGTGTGATTTAACTGTGCCAAAACTGTCAAATATAAAACATGCTGTGGCTCTTTTTTAGATGCAACTTAATATGGAGTTGTTGGACAAACTTGACGGGCTAGAAGCTATTCTTTTAGCAGCTGTGATTTTCACATCTGAATGTCTAATGACTCAATATTTGCACTTTGATTGAAATGTCAAACTATCTGTCACCTATAGCAGAGGAACCCAAACTCATTATTTTTTTAATGTGACACAACAGCTAAATAGCTGATTTGGAATAACAGTGTTTTAAAAGGAAGATCTGAGCATTTCTGGCATTTCGAAAATAGTTTTATGAGTGTTCTCTTATTCAGCTGGGATGAGGGATGAGATAAACAAAATACAGTCTGAGGCAATTTAAAGCTCTTTAATTGGTTCCAGTGTGCAAAATACACTTAATGAATCTCAGAGAAAGATTACGTCTGTGCTCTCTGACCTGAGTGGGACTGTATGTAAGACGTTTTGTCTCCTTAGCTCTATTAGCTGAGTGCTGTGGCTTTGAGTTTTGCATGTTTTACTAGGTTATTTCTAAGACTGATATTGTGGAAAGAAAGACTGTGTTCATGTTCAACTTAGTGGAAATAATTATTATGTGTTTACAGCATTGTCTGTGCTCTGACATCATCACATCTGCAAGTAACATCAAACTCAGCGTAGCAAAAATGGAGGAGTGATGATAAGACATTTCCCTACATAAATAAACTGCCTACAGGTGAATGCAGGGGAGGATACATAGCAACAGCCATGTATGTACATCAGTGTTTTCAGCAAACAGCAACTACCATGGCTAATGTGGAAGTACCTTAAAGTGTAATGCCTCAACGGCGGCTAGATGCTGGATCCAACTGACTCACATTCAAAAAGCATCCGCTTCTCTCTAAAAATAGTCAATACTAAGATTGTGCCGATCATCAGCTGCAACTCTGGGCTTCAAACCAGCTCCAAAGCAAACTGATGCATGACGTCACACCTTGCTACATCCATCTTTGTATGAAATCTATCGTTTGACAAAATGAGATTCCCATGAAGCTAATATAACAGGAAAATATATTTTTGTGAATTGGCCTTGTGTAAAATATAGTGATATTTACATCCTAAAATCAATATATGATGTACATAAGATTACATTCTAGAAACATGGTTTGCATTGATCCAGTAGAGCACAGCTACAAACAAAACAACATCAACAACCTCAGAAACCTGTATTTCAAAACCATTACAGGGATGATACTCAAACATGAGAATTAATCTTTCACCAGTGTATAAATTAAATGCATAAAAACATCATATGGCATGTTCTAAAAAGGCACATTAGCTCAGTCACTACCAGGGATTTATAATGGATACCAACATACTGCACATAAGTTGATGACGGCAGTGTAAGAGCATAAATTAGCAGGCAGACAGACTCCATGACATCATGGATAAGCAAATCAGCGAGAGAGCAATAAAACAGAAACAGACAGCAGGATTGGCAACCTTGTAATTTACTGGTATTACCAAAGACACAGATACTGACTGAACAGAGCCAATAAGCAATGTGTGTTTAAACTAAAGTAAGCAAACACTTACTTAAGTTTAAAGCAGGGATCACCAGAGAATAGCCTTTTCAAGAAGTGCCTTCATTTGAAGCGTCGTCCGACAGCAGGACAGAAAAACTCTGCTGTGCTGCAAACATGCATCTGAAGCTTCAAGTGTGGGTTTGAAGCCTCAAATGTATATTTGTGGTCTGCAGCTAATGTGACCGAAGGCCAGCAATAGGGAGTGCCGTTCAAACACAATTATTCCTCCACAAAGCCATGCTGAGCCACACCGTTGGACTGTTGGCATGCGAACAAGGTTTTGAACTGCTATACAAACAGTAACACTGGTAGCAGCGAGTGATAGAAGCAGTTATAGCAGAATTTTTAGGTGAAGAGTGTAGCAGCAGCAAGGCAGAACAAAATTGGAGGTGGAGCGTACATTGACATCTTAAAATTAGCCAACTTATTGCAATGGTTGCATTTGATATATGTTGCAGGTTTTTACTGCATTCATTTATAATGGATCAACACCATCTTGACCTGCTCTATATGAAGCTGCCATAGTTGTACTGCACCATCTTCTTTTATGTAACCCTGCTCTACCGGAATAGAGAGGCATGGTTTTCAGACAGTTGGTAGCTACAAATTATGTCTCTTGAATAAACTGTGTTAACTTATTATCCCATTAGGGACCTGGCAAACTGGCTTACTAATTTGGCTCCAGAGCTATTTTGGGTGGCTCCAGAAGTAAATGTTTTTTTTCCCATAGACAATGTTATGTGACTCACAGTTGGAGAACTTCTACCACTTTGATTGGCATGAAACCTCCCTGGTTAAATCTGCAGTCCAGAAGATTCACAACTGCAGTAGAATTTATCTGGTTTTTTGATAAAAAGTTAAAGGTAAAAGCCTGTGTACATAAAAAAAAAACGTTGAGGTGAAAGTTTAATACAACTCCCATGGTGCATTCTGGCAAGAAACATCCAAACACCAAGCTTAAAATTCTGTCACGCACACTAAAGATTTGGCTATTTGGTCAATTTTGGTTGAATTTTGTTTTCAACTGCAACAATAAAGCGTTTTGAATTCGCTACGACTCTGATTCATGCCTCTGACTAGCACAGCAACGGTGGACAGGGCTCTTGGGTATTGTAGTATTTATAGTAGTCCATCCATTTTGCAAGGACGCATGGCTGAACTTCACTGTGCCGCTTTCTGTTGTGTCCAGAAATTTAAGAATTGTGATGCTTGGTTTCTACCTTCTAGCAGTAACTGTGCCGGTAATAAATCACACTCCTCCACTGAGCCATCTACCTATTTTATAGCCACTAACACAAGTTACGTCAGTCCCTTCAATGTGTCTCCATGGAGGGTCCCTTTACCGATGGGGGATGTAATCTTTCCTTACAATACTCATTAAATCACACATCACTGTCCACAGAGAACAAGTTGCTGTGATTTCTGCCATAATTGGCCCCTAAATACTGCTTCAATTCTAACAAGAATTAATTGTGTCCCCTGTTATTCTCGTGATATTGACTGATTTAGGTTTAGTTTAGGTTTAGATAGTGTTTGGCTGACATTAAACCAAATCTGCTGTTTGCACATCATGCTGTGTTTTAGGGATAACACAGTATCACCAATGTGTGTTGGAGCAGTTTGCAGCTGTGTGTAACACATTCAGAATGAAATCACCACCTCCACCTCTCTCTTAGAGCAGGTGGCTCCCTGGTGAGAAGGAGAGCAGCTGCTCTAGACGGGGGATATATTCATGAGTGATGGATCCAACACAATTTTGAAATATTTCACAGATGACTGTATAAACAAAAGATCAAACATATTCCTTAAAACATATACTCCCCAGCCACTTCATTAGGAACACCTGTGCAATCTAATGCAATCCAATACACCAGTTCTGCCATAAATTCTACATTTACGAAGCTTATACATTTTCAGTTTTTGTTGACATTGTCAGAAAGGTGATAATTCTACTTTATTTTTATTATTGAGGTTGTAGTGGGTGGTGGTGGTGGTGTACTGGGGTGCATTATATTGATTGGTGTTCCTTATATTGTGTCCACTCCATTAACCTATATGAAGAGGGGGCAAAATATTAGGAGCTGTTGCATTGGATTGCACAGGTGTTCCTAAAAAAGTGGCCAGTGAGTGTACATTTAGTATAGATATGCATAATTACACTTGCATTTATTTATTTATTTGGCCACTTGGATGCAGCGAAACAAGCAGTGTGTTGGTTAACAGCTACCAGTTTTAAAATACAGCAGACAGAGCATTTTTAGCATCCATTCTGAGTTGTGGTGAATGATGAATGTAAGTCCAATATTCACTCTCCTTCTGTTTTTTCTCCACCAACTCCTGGTTCTTTAGCTGCGATATGCTCCACTTAGTTCACCAGCTAGTTGCTAACTTTGTCTATCTGCAATTTGGTGCTGGACAGGTAACATACAATCAGTTTTAAGACTTTGTCACTAAAAACAGCTTTCTGCTGCTGGAGGACGCTGATGAGAGTGAACCAAATCTGCAAGTAAAGCTGCAGGCTGTGAAACCAAAAAAATTTGCTGAAACATGGGGACACAAAGAAAAGGGTCAGGGACCCTGTTCACACTTACTGTGTTGGGTAATTGGATCACTTGCAGGTGTGAATGCACCCCAGGACACATTGGGAGGTGGTCACGGACACATTCAACTACATGTCCGATGTATGTTTCTACACATTTGTGACAGAGTGAAATGTGTCCCTATCTGCACTAAACAGCTTAGGCCACTTTGGGATACATAATAAATGTATGTTTATCACAAATGTGCCAAACACACTTCTTTCTGCCACACCTAACTTTGTTTTCAACGTTTCCTGGTTTTGTAGTTTTATCCAGTGTGCAAACACACACAATAATCCTCTTCTCCAGCTGTATGACCGCAGAAACCCACGGATAAAAGCTGCAAGCGGGGAAGCGAAATCTAATCAGAGCATATTTGAGATTGATTTTATACGTTGTGAACTGCAGGCTGTTTCAGATGGATTATCTACACAGTCTGCATGTGTGGATACAAAGATACTAGATCTGCACAGGGCCAGATAGAGGGAAAACAGACAGTCACAGAGAGAAAAAAAACAAGAGAAAAAGACTAGCTTAGGATAAAGATGATAATTAGAAAGAAGAGAAAGAGGAATGCAATGAAAGACTCTGTTTGGTGTTTCAAATTCCGAAATAACTCCATGTTAGATTAAAACAAATGACTTCATCACCTCAGTCTTGGCAATCAACGTGACACTTCCCCACAGGTCCACACAGGACTGGATGATATTCTTATCTGTCTTCCTATGCAGGGATAAGACTGATTACTGGCCTGCACTGCTGTTCTTTCACCAAATGTGTGTGTTTGTGTTGATTGCCAAGGCTTAGGCAGTGATGTCATTTGTTTTAATCTCATCTGCATGTACTAGCAGTTTTAGACCATGAAAGGCAAGATTTACTCAGTCACCACAGCCTCCTTTCTTGTCTGTTTTTGTCTTCCTGTCTGTCTATGTATACTTCTATCTGTCTCAGTCCGTTTGTATGACTCACACAGCCTTTCTGTCTCACTGTGTGGAACTAATACATCCCATTGAATGAAGGTTGTGCTGTAGGGTCACAGGAATATCTCAAGTGCACTCATTTAATTTGGTTTCTTATCATTTTCCATTAGTAAGAAATTAAGTTCAGTCTCAATATGCACTTGTGTACTCTGGATAAATGTATCAGCTAAAAGCCAGAAAATAGTCATTCATTGCTATTTTCAGTTTTGTCCTTACATGTATTCTGCTCTAACCTTAACAAAATAGTTTGACTATAGTTTGATAGTTTAAAATCCTTTTTTTCCCTGAGAGTTAAATAAGATTAATACCACTCTCATGATTATGTGCTAACTAAGGAGCTAGAGCCAGGAGTCAATTAGCTTAGCTTAGCATAAAGGCAGGAAGCAGGGGAAGCTAGCGAGGCTCTGTCCAAAGGTTTTAAAAAAAATGTGCCTACCAGCACTTCTAAAACTTGCTAATTAACACATACAAAATCCAACATGAAAGAATGACAAGTTGTGGTTTTACTGGCGTTTAATGTGCTGGACTATATCTTGGCCAGGCGCAGTGGTCAGTGATTTTTTTTTCTACCTTTGGCAGAGCCAGACTAGCTGTTTCCTCCTGATTCCAGTCTTTATGCTGAGCTAAGATAACTGTCTGCTGGCTCTATACTTAGCACACAGAGTGGTATCAATCTTCACATCTATTCTCAGCAAGGAAGCAAATACGAGAATTTCCCAAAACTTTGGTCAATAGTCAAACGATTCTTTTAAAGAGGACAGTTACCTGATGTGATTTCTTCTCTGCATTAAACTAAATCACTGGTATTGTTTTAGTGCTTAATCTTAACACTCCAAATATTCAATTTAAAATGACTGTGTAGCCTCCAAGTAAACATTTTCCAACAATGTCTGACAATATCACATACTTGTATCTGTTGTTTCTGAATCTCCACACAATGCTTCGAAGAGCTGTCACACTGGAACTGACCAAAATCCAAGGTGACATTTTCATGGCTACATCAAATGGAAAATTCTCGATGCTTTTCTCTATTGACATTTTACATTAATTCATTCTGACATTTTTGGTATTTTTGGAACTGTGGAAATTTGAGTTGAACTCAAAAATAAAAGTCTTTGGATTCTAAAAGTGTTTGTGCAACATGAGTTTGTAATGATAAAACCACCAAAGGATCTGTGGGATTAAAGGATAGGGTTGCATTTTTTCAATTCTGTCGTAAAACAATAGTGGCCATGTGTACAGTGAATCTGTTTTTGCTTGTTGTAATTGTTCCTGTTCCCTCTGTTACATTTAAATATTTCTTCCTAAATACACTTCCAATGTAAGTGATTGGGGACAAAATCCACAGTCCTCATTCTGTGCAAAAAAGCTTTCCAAAATTTAATTTTAAATTAACATGTAGCTCCAGCCGTCCATATTAGACAAATGAAGTGGGCTTCTCCCAAAGTTACATTCTTTTTAGTATGAAATTCCCTCGTTGTGTTATCCGTCTGAAGAGGGAATGTCATTACACGCATTAATTTGATTAACTCTAATCATAACGAACACAATGGGATTTTTTTCCTCCATTTTTTCCAGTGGAAGCATGTTAGGACGGATGTTTTGATGGTCAGTATGAACAGGAAGAATGATTAAAGCAAGCAACTTTGCAAAGCAACTTTTTTTTCAATATACATAAGGGCATGTGCATGCAAGTCTGTCTTGTCTCAAGACAAACTTGAAAAATGTGACCCTTTAAGAAAAAGGACTCCATGAGTGAACCAATAAAAAAAGAGTACTGCACATGTACTGTTCAACTAGTACCTTTTCAGAACGTTAGTTCAGTTTATTGGTTAAATTTTAAGTAAATCTGCTCTTCCTCACATTTACATTGTTCTCTCTCCAACTGGAAATGTAACCTATTAGAGAGCACCCTCTAGTGATTTATCCCTGGAAGATCTAATTACACCACATGACCCTTTTAGACGGCAGCTGGTAATTTGTTTTAAATCCTGTTTTAGCCTTGTATTTTGCAGAGATTTACAGAATAAGGAGATACATCTCTGGGGTATTTATAGGACTTCTGAAATTGCTTCATACACTTACTGTCTGCAAACTGTTGTCCAATTTAAGTGGACACTGAGATATTCTCGTTCCTAGGAGGTTAAATGGCTTTAATCACAGTGTCTTCTCACATGTGGAAGATATCTCTGCAGGTATAAAGTAAATTAGGAATATCTTTAGAACTGAAAATGACACAGATAGCACCATAAGTTGGGTGTTTCCCTGAGAAATGCAGGTATAACCTCCAGTCTTTCTCGTTAATTGTTACTGGACCAGTTTGTTCTATGTGGGCTGCAGGGTGAGTCAGAGAACGATGAGTAATAACTGAGTCATCCGTGTAACACACACAAACTACACGCATACACACACACATCATACTTTTGGCTACACGTACTAAACGTAGTCACACTTTGTCTAACACACATTACACACAAATACAGATGCTGTGGTAACCCGCTTTGTGAGGTCATTTTTGGATCTTCTTATCATTAGATGGCATATAATTTAGTCCCCACGGCTGTTTTTAATTCAAAATATCACAACATAGAGATATGTTAGTGCATGTACTCAATCTTACCAAATTATATCTTCTGAAAACCTTTAAATGTCACAATGTAAATGTAGATTGTTCATATTATATTCCCTGAAATTAATGGTTATGTGGAAACGCGTCTTTACATGTGACACATTTCATTTATTTCCATCAAGGGAAAAGCATACTGATGAATTTAAAATTAAATATGCCAATATACTTTTCTGTAATTAAAGTTGTTTTTTTCATAAATGTTTCAATATATACAAAACACAAAAGACCACTTATTGCAGTAAATCAGTGAAAACTAAGTAACAGAATAAAACAAAGTAAAATAAATCCGGACAAAGACAATTAGCTACAAGTACAGGAAGAAAAAACAGTAAACTGTGGAGACAAGTGAAAAATAAAAAGTAAGGAGGCACCATGGATCAAAAATTTGGGCAGCACATTTTTCTTAAAACAACAACAAAAACAAAAACAAAAAACCAAACAAACCAACAAAATACAATAAACAAAACCAAAAAACATATTGTATGAATATTTGCATCCTGTTAGGCTCCTTCCTTTATATACATCAAAAATTCAGACCAAACTTCGTAAAACTTCCCCTGGTAATTATTAGTCTTTGTGATTAGAAGCAATGTGTGTCTCTTATCATTTATAGCCATTCAGAAAAATCTGGTTTTGTCTAGCTCTTCCAGCGGCAGATAACAATCTTTGAAGCAGCCAGTATGCTTTCATTGTTTAAAGTCTGAACCATATAAGGCACTGTACTGTCACTGACAGCACTGACTCATTTTAATTGAATTTTGTCTCTTTTAATATTGATGAAACAACGTAATGATCGCTACTCTCACATGACAGAAAAATAAATTGTGCCTCAATTATGACATAGATTTGTATTTTTATTTATTTATTTGTTTATTTCAACCTTTTTTTTCTTATATGCCCTTTTATTTTGAAAATACGTGCACGCGTCTTCGCATTTTCTCTTAAAATGTATTATTCTGAAAGTGTCAACCCGGAATTTCCTCAAGCTACTGTTCTTATTTCTTCTTCTTCGGTGTCCTGCTGGTAACGCTTCATAATGGCGCAGGCAGCACAGAAGCTGATCGCTAAAGTGCCCTCTTTAGTCGGTGGTAAGATTATTCATTTTTTTAAAACAAGTTTAAAGTAACGCAACGTTAGCGGAGAAAACTGTGTTACTATGTTGTTACTTGTAGTAACTGTTACGTCACGTTAGCCGCACAACTGCAGTGTGACCTCTGGTAACTAACCTCAAGTGTCTTTACTCTTCTCAGCCTCTGCAATACGTTTTGCTCAAAAAGTTGTGATAACTTTTCTTTAGTCGACATGGTTCAGTGGCTTTTGACTTGTCTGCTTCTCAACTACTGTCAGTGTTTCTGCAGGATTCACCAACTTAACATTTAGACTTTTCAAAGACATTTTTATATCACCAAATGCAGTTCAACGGTCAAAGTGTGAAAAACACCAATAAAAACCATTAAGGATGATAAGGGCTAGAAATATTTATCAAGTGCAATGCGAAATAAATGTAAGTTTATTTTAATTTATTTCACATGTTTGTAATTACCTCTTGGCAGTATATAACAATCATTCCCAATAATATAATTAATTATTAATCATGCCCTGGACGTGGCTAAGAAGCAGAAAACAATGGATGAATGGATGGATAGATTAACCAATTAAAAATAACTAATTAATTTAAGGTCAGAGGTCTGGAACAATAGAATTGGAGATTTTCCAACCAGAGTTTCCAAAAATTACTAGAGATGCACCGATGCTGATGTCATGGATATCAGTCTGATACTGACTCAAATAGCTTGGTCAGGTATTCGCTACCATTATTTTAATAAATAACTATTCAGTAAATTTATATCTATGTATTTATTTGTTACATTTTCTTATACAAAGTTGGTAATGTTTACGTTAAGCCTGATGTTGCCTTACACATAAGAGAAAGATCCCAGTCTCTTCCACTCAGTGTGACATACAGCTTATAGGTATCAGATCAGTTCTCTGTATCAGTCGATGCCCATCGGTATCAGGACTGAAAAAGTCGGATCAGTGCATCCCTAAGAATGACATTAAAAAAAACATTTTATAACTAACATTACTGCCTATGACAGGCTAGAAAAAATATTTAAGACCTTTGAGAATGAAATTTAAGACTTTTAAATACCGTCTAAGGTCTTTTTTTGAGGAAACTTAAATCAATGCATTTTAAGACTTTTCAAACATGTAGACACCCTGTACCTAAGACAGTTTGTGTTTTATTACATGCAGCCGCTGTCACATACTCCAAACCCCGACTAGCGACCTTCTGGCACTATGCCCGGGTGGAGCTCGTCCCTCCATCCCCTGCTGAGATCCCCAAAGCCATAGAGGCCGCATCAGGCCTCATCAAGAGCTTCCAGGCTGGGCGCATGGGACAAACCACAGTAAAGGTGAGTCTATATAAGTCTGAGAATTGTGTGGTTTTCACTGTTAAGTGTCCTGTGTGTCCCTGTGTTTAAAAGTCATTATTACATGACTGTTGATTAGCTTAATTCTACAGAAAGTAAACCTGCATGAAGTAGAAATAAACGGATACTTGATCATTTGTAGGGCTGTAGTCAACCAAAGAAAGTCTTGGTTGACTAAAATCGTACATAATCTTCAACTAACCGATTGGGGGTGGGGAGGGACTACCATCTCAAGGGGAGAATTAGTGGAAAAACACCACAATGACATAAAAAGATTGATTTGAAAATATGTCAGGTGATTTCTGAAGTTAACAATTACACAAATGCAGGAGATGAAGTGCATTAAAATGACCTGGATGCATGATGAGATGAGTTAGTGTGTGTATTCAGAGTGTGTGTTCTGTGGATGATAATTGTATGCATGCAAAGAGATTAATTTTGCAATCTAAAATAACGCTTTCTCAAATTTTAGGGACTAAAGTTTTCTTGAGTGAAATCAGATGTTTTCTTTTCTTTTTTAGGATGCCTTAAGAAATGGACTTGTGACCACTGAGGTGCTGATGTGGTTCTACATTGGCGAGTGCATCGGCAAAGGAGGAATTGTTGGATACAACGTCTAAATATGGGACTGCTCTTTTTTTTCCTTTTGCACTTCTAATCGCCACATTCTCAACAACCTGCACCAAATTTTCAATAAATAAACAGATGTCTATAATTTGAGAAGTATATTTTGTCTCTTGAGAATTTATTTACAAAGTATAAGCAAGTTTGGTTGTATTTTATTCACAAAAGATTTACAAAATGTAAGACAACAATAATGAACAAAAACAAGTAAATGTGGGGAAATATTTGCTATATTGAGTTTTTGGAAGATGTTATGCTCAGCTGACTGACAGAAAGCTGTATAATTAATAACTTATAAATGAGAAATGTTTATGAATGTCACTTATAAATTGCAGATGCTAACAAACATCTTCCTCATTAAGCTGCATGTTTTCTATGTAATAATAGACATCTCCTCTTGCTCTCGACTTTCCGAAAGCGTATTTACAACTTTTCCCAAGTATCTGCAGAAAGCTTGCCTCACGTCCTCTGGTTCCTCCTCCAGGTTGGAGTGAATAAGTGGAAGTCTGCTCAAATGCGAGGCTGCGTCAAAAAGAATTAACTTGTTAGCCGACAAATTATAAGCATAAATCATACAACACCTTTGTGACTTGCAATGGGATTACCTAAAGGCAGCCGTCCTTCTTCTACTGCGCTGCCGGGCTTGTGATGAGCCATCAGCAGACACTGGTTGTCCTGCAAACTCTGGGAGGAGATGAACATTGAATGCCAGGTTTCTATTTCTTTGAGGTGACTTGGAACGTCTGGATTAAAGATGATCACCACACCGCTGGAGTCCTTCATGAGTGCAGGCCAGCATGATTCAAATCTGTATAAAGACAGTGCGCTTTATCTGAATTAGCGAGCACTAGAAATAAAACATAAATGATAGAAAGAAAACACTTCTTCCTTTTATCACAGAGGATAACTTTCAAAATGTGTTGGTGATTTTTAACTTACTTGAAATCCCCTGAACAGTCCCAAAGTTCAACCTCACATGTCTTGTTGTCACCACTGCCCTCAGGTTGTGATTCAAATTCTAGTATCCTTGAAACAAGAGAAAACAGCTAAGTGAAAGATTTTATGATAAATTGAAACTGCAAGCACTCTGTTAGATGATGTTATCTCCATCGTCTCGAGGCTTTAATGAGTTGGGTCAGATGTCTGTACCAGGTGAGAAGCAGTAAAGTTGACACAGGTTTTGTACCTGACTCCTTGAGTAGGTCTGTATTCGCCTCCCACATTTTCCGTTGTGTCTGCGAGAAAATTTGCAAGAACCGTTTTCCCACTCTGAAAGACAGACAGAGTTTAGAATCAGTACATCAACAAATATACACTCGGAAAAGGTCCATTCTTCTCTACTGTTTACTTTTTCACATCCAGATTAATCTGTGCACATCTGTGCTTTTTCTGTTGCAACAAGTCAAAATGTCTACAGTGAGAAAGGCCTATTACTACTACTTACTGACTGTCAGGCTGTTAAACATCCTTTACTTAATAAAAGTAGCAATGCCGCAATGTAAAAAAAAAAAAAACTCCATTACAAGTGAAAGTCTTGCCTTGAATATGTTAAAAGTATCAAAAGTAAAAGTACTCATTATGCAGGAAGAATGACATCTTTCAGTATTATGAAATTATATAGTATATAGATTATTATTAATGATGTATTAACGTGTAAGCAGCATTTTAACGCTGTAACTGGTCACTACTTTATAGCTCATGGGTAACAATGCGTTTTACAGGCTGATTTTACGTTTTTATGTAAAATATTAACCCACAAAGTAACTAGTAGTTGTCATATAAATGTAGCTGAGTAAAAAGTACATTTTCTTTAGAAATGCAGTTGAGTAGAAGTACATGGAAATACTGTAAGTATTTTTGCGTCCCCCCCCCCTCCCCAATGCACACCTCAGTTAACTTAACATAAACACACATAACGTTACAAACATATATAAAACTATCACACTTGATTGATTTGGTGCAAGCAAACACTTTTGGTGTTTCTAATATGTTTTGCCTGATGTTTTATCCGTTTTGACACCGAAAAAAACAGAAGTTTGTGAGCAAAGCAAAGAGTGCTGAGCATGGAGGGAGCACATTGTCTTACGGTGTCAGTATTAAAATTATTTTTCAAACGTTACCTATCAGCATCGTACAGTAAAAATAGGATATGCTGCAACAAGAGGTGTGTGTTTACTTACCTCATTGGGACCAATAAATAGTATTTTAGCTTTGAACATTTCCAGTCAACGGAGGTCGAGCATTAGCCGACCAGCTAACTTCAACGGACAAAGTACAGGCGAGCGGAGCAAGTTAGCTTAAATAACAGTTGGTTGTATATCTGAATTATGCTATGCTGATTGTTGGACACAGTCACGCAATGAAACGTTCAGAATATTCATCAATCTTCGTGACTTGATTGTTGCCCGAGGATGTACCGTGATAGTAAACTTCCTTTGCGTTTCTATGGTTTCAGCCAGTGTCTCTTCATTCCTCTTTTCATTGGCTCTACGCAATATAAATCAGGTAAGTCCCGCCTACTTTGCCATCAGACAACGAATCAAAAGCGAGTAAATAACACAGTGTCATTACGTTGCCTCAAGACTAACCAATCATCTTCGACCTTTTTAAAAGGGGGCTCTTCAGTTTGGAGTATCTGCAGCCGAAACGAAGCGAAGGCGTAAGTAATATTTATGTCTTTAGTGGCATTGTTTTGGATGTGTTTATCAGACAGCAGGTAATAAACATAATGAAGGTGTCAGTGGCTTTGATGAGTAGAATTCACAGAATGCTTGCTTACCTTAATATACGCTAAACAATGATTTCTTGTCTTATCGACTTTCTGTTGCTAAGGAATAACGTTAAGCTTAGTTAGCTTGCTTGGCAACCTAGTCTACACCCTTCAGGATAATGTCCAAGCTATGCTAGGCTGTGAACGTACGTTCATTTTAAAGGTCATTTTAGTGTGATTCTTGTCCCCTCTTTATGGTTACACTAACTTGTACTGTGTGTTGTTTTGCCAGCAATGAGAAGTATGTCCCCAGAGGATGAACTCCAAAGTCCCCTCCTTGGTTTCAGCTCTACCAGGGAGGATGTCTCTCTGAGTTGTGGAGATCTAGACAGCTCTCCTGAGCTGGGGAGAAGGAGCAGGACTCGCAGTAGTCTCCTCACAAGAACCCCAGATGTTGACATTAGTTGGTGAGGCCCTAGTATGATGCATGAAAAAAAAATACAGGGCTTCCAGTCCAACTGATTAAACCATTTTTTTGTTGCTGTCCTGCTTTTATTTAGTCATGGAGACTATGTCGAAAGAACGAGCCCTCTCCTTAAAATATTTGCGGATGCTGAAGCAGCTGCTAACTCTGCAGCCATACAACTCGTATCTTTTAAAGATGCCATGGAAGATGAATTTGCCGTACGTTTGTTAAAATTCCCATCTATGTACTGTATCAGCATGTTCTAAGACATACAGTATGTTTTGACATTCATGGCCCTAAGGTCTAACTTCTCTTTTTCTTGTTATTAAAGGATTCAAGACAGTCTGCAACGGACAAGCGCCAAATTACGAGGCAGAGAGGACTTTTGCTGGAGAAGTTGGAGGACTTCAGACGAATAAATAAGTCAGTTAGACAGAAACTGAAACAGCTGCGAGATACAGAGGTTGGTTGCAATGCTTGCTACTTTATATAATGCTCAGGATTATCATGTCAAGGGTATAGTATAGTGCACAGAGGTACTTACTGTATATTACATCTTAAAAATATCCAGCAGCAAATGAATACACTGACTTTAATGCTTTGTTGAAATCTTTGAAAAGAGGGCAGTTTACTTGAACTTAAAAAAAACTTGTGCTTTTCCATTTAGGCTGATCGCATTGATGAAGACAAACAGATTGACAGCTTGCTGAAGAGGATCGCACAGGCTGAAAATGAAAATGAGGTGAATGTTGTTTTGTGTTACGACAATACAGTTAGGTAAAAGAGAGAGAGCTTTATATTAAGCAAATCAAGGCACCATCCTGGTGGAAGATTTATTCTGTGCAAGGGGTTAATCCGCTCATGTGAGGTTAATTCCTTAAACTAAATAGCGCTTTGGACAAGTCAGATGGTAAAAGCTGAACAAATTAACACATCACAGCCACATTTGGTACTAAATAGATACAAAAACCAAAGGATGTGGCATAAAGGCATCTATTGTATGAAATTTAAGCCACTTTTAATGAATAATAACTATAAAGTAGTGCAAGTTTCACATACTGATTGCTGTCATTTGTCTTCTCAAGCATTTAAAAAACAATTTGAGCAAGACAGAAAGAAAAGTTGAGGAACTCATGGATCTGCGGAGAGAAGAGCAGGTAAGTATAGAGGACTTTTTTAATATGGATGATCTTGTAAACTTGCAAAATAAGCGCATGTGAAAGTATCTGTCTACGTTGATCATCACAGGAGAACATAAAGAGTGCTGTTCACATGACCAAGTCTGTGGAGGCGACCCGTGCTCACCTGCAGGGGCAGCTACGCAATAAGGAAGCTGAAAACAATCGTCTGACTGTACAGCTACGGGTAAAAATTTATCAGCCAGTTTTTCTCTAGATGAGCTGCGTCTAGAGGAACATGTAATGATATACAATATACTTGTGGGGTTTTTCAGACTTTTGAGAGAACCATAACTGAACAGAAGATGGAGATTGATGACCTTAAAGGGACCATCACATCTCTGTCTGAGCAGGCAGCACAGGACAAAGAATCTCTCAAGAAAGCCACTCGAGCACAGAAACTGAGAGCTGAAAGATTTGAAGCTGCTGTTGAGAAATGCTACACGCAAATGAAGGAAAAGGTATGAAGTCAAAATAGCTGTGATTTTTGGTTTTAAAATGGTCTATTCTTCTGTTGCAACCAAATAGTTGAGTATCACAGTCTGATATTCAATGCTTTTTCTTTGATTGACGCACAGGATGTTCAGCTGGCCAATGCCCGCTTAGAAAGAGACTCCAGGAGGCGGCAGAAGGAGCAGATGACAGATGAGAAAGAGAAATTTGTCACTCAAATAGAGATATTGAAAAGGTTGGTCGTTTCTGTTGCGCACGCCCCTTCTAGCGAACAGTAGAAATCGATACACACATGTTGCAACCACCAATTTTAACTCATGAATTTTAAACATCCAATGAAGTCAAATTGCAGACTTGACAGCGAGGCTGCAGCAGGAGAAGGACGAGCTCTCTGCAGCTAATGAAATTGTGATGCAACGGGTTGAAAAACTCGCCGCTGAAAATGGAGACTTGTGCGTCAATAATGCAACACTCAAGGTACGAGTTGCCAAACAGTCACTGCATTAATATGTTGTCCGTAATTATTCATTCATTTAGTTGAGTTGTATTCCATATGCAGAATATTCTTGTTGGATCCACTTACTGTATGTTTTCACACCAACATTATATTTAAGGAAGAGGAAAGCACCATTTTTCCTCTCTCTGATTTCTTTTCTATCACAAAAAATTATTTTGATCTTCATGTAATTGCAGACATCTGTTGATCAGTTGGAGCAGCAGCTTGCTGATTGTGAGGCTGCCCTGGTAGAAGAGAAGATTGTGTCTCAGAAGAGGAAACACGAAGCTGAACAGAGCCAATACCAGGTTGACATATGCTCGTTAATTTTATTGTTGTTGTTTGTTTTTTTAAGAACTCTTTACCTGTTTGGAACCCATTTTCTTCTTAACAACTTTGAGCTCCAAATTTAGGTAGGACAATTTAACAGTCCAGCAATGACTGGCAAGCTCTGTTGTAAACAAAGACTTATTAGTGTTTTTGGGTGTCTGTGAACCATAGATTCTAACTTCTGAGTAAATTGAAAACAGTGTGGCAAAGACAGAATCAGACATCAATTATGCTTTATTGCCAGGCATCCACTAATCCTTTTGATGATACAAATTAGTCATTTTTTGCTTTTCTAACACTGTTTTTCTAGCTTTAGTTTTTATTTGAGCCTTTGTTTTTATGTGCTTCTTCCTAAAGAAGTTAGAATATGCTTGAATGTGGTCTGTTGGGTGTTTGATTATTATGATTAATAGTACTTCATAGTTTTCAACTCTAGGCAAGAACACAGCAGATTTGATTATACTCTGTATTTTTTTTATAGGTTGCAGAGTGTCAAGCTCAGATAGACACTATGAGGATAAAATATGCAAGTCTGTTACGAGAGACAGAGAATACACGAGATGGAAAAGATACAGAAGTTGAGAAGGTAACATCCCACATCTTCATATAACAGTTTTTTAAAATTATATTTAATGCAAGCTCTATTAATATGCACCAAGCTTCATGACTACCACCGGGTATATTTAACACTATTTTTTTTATTTTAGGTGGCAAATTTCTTTATCTTGCTATTTTCAATAACAAATTCTAACAGCAATGCTGTTCTTTTTCCAGTATGCAGCACTGTTTCACCTGCTTTTCGCCAGATGTTCTGTTGCTTAGCAGCATAACACACTTGCACGGGGACCTGCATTTGTTTTAGCGAACTACTAAACTTCCTCATGGGGCAACACTTCAACTAACAATGAACAAAGCTCAGCCTAAGGATGATTCTCGGCATATTTTATACACATATTTACAGTTAGGTTTGATGAATCTTTAGGCTAATATTTTGTCTATCCCAACACCCCACTCCTTCTGCCATCCTCTGGCGCCCAGGTGAGGCAGGAGCTGCAGGGGCGTATGGAGGAACTGAAGGATTTCCCTGAGTTACTGAGCGCGGCTGAGCAGAGTCTCTTCGAGTGCCAGGAGAATCTGCAACGCTCGGAGAGGAAGTGCTCAGAAAAATCAGAAGCCATTAGGCAACTGCAGGTTAAGGTGTGCAACACAAGCTGTGGCGGTCGGAGGATGTAAAATGCAGTCATTTATCCACATCTGACCACTAGGCGGTAGTACAACCCCATGTGTCTGTGGATGCGTCTCGTGTTCTGGTCCTGCTTTGAGTTGGTTTTGATGTTGTGGTGAAACTTCTCTGATTGCAGTGGACACAGTTAGGTTGCAACATCTGTGCCCACATACCCATTTGTGAGTATTTTGTGCTGTGAGTCCTTTTCAGTCACCCACATGTTCTGTTACCAATTCAAAAATGTTGAATTGGTATCTTGAAAAGCCTGTTTTGTGTTTGCAAGATTGTGGCAAATGGTGTTAAATGGGCTGTTATTTGGTCCAGTAGTGCATGTGATGTGAAACCCTCCTTTCTGGTCCATTCACCTGTTCCCAGTGCAGGTGCTATCAAAACAGCATATCTGAATTTAAAATTTGACATATACAGATGGAGAGTCAAACAAAATCGCTGAGGTCATCTGTGGAGATGAAAGACTCCATTCATGAGGCCAATTTACAACTACAAGAGAAAGTGAATTCCCTTCAAAAGTAAGAAATCCTCTCATGTTTGTTATCCAGATGTGAAATGTTTGTATCTCCTTTGATTCAGACATAGACATTGTTTGATCCTCACCTCTGTGTGTGCGTGTGTGTGTGTTTGCAGGAAGATGGACCAGCTGCATCAGGAGAACCTAGAGCTCGTACGGAAGCTGGCGGCTCAGGAAGAAGCTTTTGGCTACAGTAATCGGCAGCTGGATCAGCGTTCATCTGAGTGCCAGGCCCTCAGCCGGCAGCTAGAAGTAGCTTTATCAGACGTCAGACAACAGGTACGGTTGTTGTTGTCAAAGCTAAAATCTTTGACTTTACACATGTTGTCACCACCCAACAAGAAATATTACAAAGCCTGTAGTATTTTTCTTTGACGTCAGCTCTTTTTAGTGTGCGACTGTCGACCGGATTACTGTAAAATATCATTTATTAACCAGGTAACTTGAATGCTATTTATTTATGAGTAATCATTTGTGACATATTCATAGAAAGACACATCTGTTACGTTTTGTTACTGTACTGTGTTTTCATAAAATCCAGTCTTTGATATGCAAGTCTTTCCAGGAAAACAGGAAGTAACATGGTTCACTTTGTTAGGTAATTTCCATTTTTTTCCACTTTTCTCCACATCTGCAGGTCAATAAGGTAAAAGACCAAGCTGTTTCCAGAGAACAAACCCTTCAGACCAAAATCCTGGAGCTGGAAGCAGAGAAGAGCAGAAGGGATAACGAGCTGAGGCTTCTACGCCAGAGCAAACAGACTGTGAGTGTTGTGCTACTCAAGAACAGATGAACCAAATGAATGTTTCATAGATTCGCCAGCACGTTCACTTTGCACTCAATTTGCCCTTGATGCAAACCAAGATAGGATGTTCAGAGTTAAATCACTGTTTGTGTTTGTGTGCGTGTGTGCGTGTGTGTGTCTACGTCAATCTCCATCTGTAGGCAGAAAAACAGTTCGAGGTGCGTTTGAAAGACCTGCAGCTCAGCCTGGACCAGTCAGAGAGCCATAAGCAAAGCATTCAGAACTACGTCGATTTCCTCAAAAACTCTTACAAGACCATGTTTGATGAGGGACTGCAAACATCAAGTCTTGGATCTTCTTATTTTCTGAAATGACTAAGCTGTAATCTGTTTGCCTTTTTGAATTTTTTTGCTTGTTTTTATCATGTACTGTAATATTCACGAGGACTATTTAAAAAAAAAAACAATAATGGAGGCAATAATCTATGTCACTTTTAGAGGAAGCAAAAGTTTACTTTTGATAGATTTGGACAATCTTTGGATATCTACTTCTACATTTGTCATATTTAGCTGACAATTGGTGACACTGGTGACACTCATTTTTTTGTGTGTGTGTTTTGTGGAGGAAAAAAAAGATATCAGGGAACTTTGCTGTTGTTGTGATACGTCCTGTGTACATTACCCAAGAAACATTGTGTGTTTTATTGCTGTAAAAGACAAGGAGCCAGTTGCATAAATTAAGTTTAAGAGTAATCTACGTTGGTTTCAGATTCTTGAGTTAGATTAGTCTGAAGACAGTCTGTTGCATAAATATTAAGAGCGTCTTATTTTGAGTCATCAGAAGCAGCCACAAACCCTCCAGCTAAAACTGGCTAACCTCAACTACAGTAAGCTGTGTTGAGTTATGAGTTAACCAAACCGAAAATAGCACTTCTTTATTGACACACTTTCTCTTTTTAAACATTTATTCAACATCTTTTGTTGTACTGATTATAGTAGGGTCTGTTTACATCAGTGTGTTTCTCTAAGCATTACTGACTAATCTTCAATCAAACCGGAGTTTTAAGCCGGAGAAAACTGATGTGCGAGTAGGTGAAACTGTTTTGTTAGCTGTTCTCTTCTGCCAAGTGTCTTTATTTTACCTACAGTTCATTGTGTCTTCGGTCAGTTTTATCTTGGCCACTACTGGATGAGTTCGATGCAGCAGATAAAGTTTAGTGTCTTTATTGACTTAAAATGAGTTTGAAAGACTACATCTGTCTTTGTGCAACTGGCTCTAGATCAAACCTGTTTCTTGACATATTTTAGCTTTGTATCCACATTTTTTTAGCCATGCACACACCTAGTTATCAAATCAATTATTAACCAATGCAAATGGTGCTTGAAAACTGAGTAACAATATGTTGGTGCATCTGTTCCAGTCAAATGAACATATGGTACAATAAACCACCTTTTTTTTTTCATGGTGCTCCACTTCAACATCTCTGCAAATATGGGAATTTTTGAGCTCTACAATACAGAAATGCTCATTGCACTGTTTCCCTGCTGATGCTGAAAGCTTGTGTTTTGATAGTGATCGCAGAATAGATGTGTGATGTATACTGACTGTGTTTATGTTCTGATTCTCAGCTGGCCTGGGATGAATGGTGCTGAAAATCAATTGTTTAGCTGTCAGGTGTGAAACTCATGCCTTTAGGGCTGCAGACATAATTACCAAGATACATGCAACACTGGGATATTTCCAGACTACTTAAAGTCTTATTGCTGACTCATTCTCAAGCTTTTGAGATGGACGTTTTTATATTTCCGAGACTTAGGTACACATGAAAAAACAGGTACTGTGGCACGAAAAGATGTGTTGTTATTTGTTGAAGAAGTTCAGAATGTCCTAAAAATTGGGAAACCGTGTTTGTCTTTTGCTGTACTTGGATCTTGTCCTGCTGTTGTTGCTTGAGTTGTGCTCTCATACTGTATCTATTGTAATAAACTACCAAGCGTCCAGACCTCAGTAAGACTCTGATGTGTTCTTGCAGCAGACGTATTCCCCCGAGTGAGCACTGCTCCTCTCAGGTTCTCAAAGACAAAGCTCTATTGTGCTCTCGGTCAGAGGATGGAACCATTTCATCTCTGTGTGCGTCAGTACCTCTGTTTTTCCCTTGCTCTTGTTCTCACTCTCTTGGTCTTGCCCGTTTACGTAATTCTGTTGATCATACTTTGGGAATTTGCTGGGTTTTTTTTCAGCTGTTTGCTGGAAAATAAGCTTGCATCTGACTTTAGGCAATTTGGTTGGTGTCTGGATTCTGTACCATCGTGGACACACTGTGAGCTTATATGCTTATTGGGCTCAAATGAGTTAGATGACCCATTTGTCTTTTTTTTTTGTGCAAATTCTTGTTCTGCTTATTATCAAAAACAAACAGAGCTTTCACTGTTGCATATATTAAAAACATTTTCTAGGTCACATACTGGAGGCTAATTGATGTACTTCTTTCAGTGGACAGTGAAACCCTGCATATTTGCATTCACATAAAGTCTACTTTTAGTTAGACTTAGCACCAAGACATCAATCTGCAATACTGACTGTATTTCAGATTCAGGATTGTAATGTTTTAATTGATGTAATATATCTCCGTGGAAAGTTTAGATTATCTTTGTAAGCCCATAACTTTTTAACAAAACACAATTCTGCAGCTTGTGCCCATTTCTGTCCAACAGCAGGAAAACCACTCCGAGGTTTACATTACAGTCACTCCCCAAACTACTCACTGACATGTAGGTCCTCTCAGAAATGGGTCAGCCAGATGCAGCAGACACAGTATAGTTCACTTCCAACTGAAAATAGTTACAATAGACCCTAGAGACTTTTTACAATTATTGCAAGCCATAAGCTTTAAAACTTTTGCTATTTTCCCAAAAAATTAAATAATTAGACAATTGCATTTTTTTATGTATTTATTTGTGAAAAATTAAGACATAAAATTGACACTGTGGCAGTTAACTGGCCTATTTACATACAGTGCAGTATGTGTCCAGCTTTCAGTCATATTCCAACATTTTACATAGATAAAAAAAAAGTGTAGAGAAACTGTATCAAACCATTGTTTATGTACAATGCCCCACGGTTAAATATAACAATGCATAAACAGATAATTTCTTATAAATAATAAAGAATAAGTATAACAAACCAACAGTAACAAGGCGACATATTGTGTAATGGCGTATTTATTAGCTGCCATGTGTATTTCTACATCATTTCCATGTTGCCATGTGACATGTCTTGTCAAGATAATGTTAAATATGTAAAGTATATATATACATATATGAACAAATTTTAGTTTAACTAGAAAAATAAGAATTCTCACAATGTAAAATACTGGCTTCACAAAGAAGCAAAAACACAAAGCTCCAATGTTATGAAGCAAAATCATGAACAATACAGTTCACTAAATTCATCCTACAGATGTCTACCTCACAGTGCAAATTTCACTTAATGTTTCTTCTTTTCCCCTTAAAACTTTGCCTTCCCTTTACATTGTCAGTTTGTGGATATCATTGAAAAGTCTGTAGAGAGCGGGCGGCTTTTGATTGCTGCCGGAGCAGTCAAGGTCACACTTGCAGGACTGGATCATCATCACCATCTTGCTGAAGGTCTCCCCGTTTTTGCACCGGAAGCGGACAGGTAACGTCTGGGTGCGTTGAGGCCTGCAGCACCACCCATCTGAACAGGACCCGCAGTACCTGGGCTGGAACTTTTTCAGGCTACGACAGCCTGCATGGGTTAGTTTAACTGGACGGCTTGCTTTTTCTATGTGTTTACATTTCTGACCATTCTGTTAGAGAGAAGAGATCAAAAGCATGTGTTAAATGTAACCTGAGAGTCCTCAAAATGCAAGTCATGCATCAGATTGTATTCCACAGTGAGTTCAGACCAAAATGTGATGAAATAATCAAACTCTGTCTTTGTAAATCAAGCCTAAAAGCAGGACATAAAACATCTGGGGTGTACCTTCGTCATTTGGTTGCACGGTCGGATTTCACAGATTCGAGTCTCTTTCACCAGTTTGCACTGTGAGTTGCTGTTGGTCACCCTAGTGGACACTCCAGTGCCGCAGGATTTGGAGCAGGGAGACCAATCTGTGGTGTGAGACACACACTTGACTCCTCTGGCCAACATGTGGCTCACTGGTTGACTCCTGAAAGCTGTTGGAAGAGAAAAAAAGAGAAGAGTTTAGTAAAAAGTGGAGACATTAATTAATTGGCAGTTGGAAAAAAAATCTTTATATATTTCCCTTCTAAGTCCCACTTTAACAATGTGACCAGAGCGGATTACCAGTAAAACTGCTCACCAGGTAAAGACTTGGCTTCTCCTCTCCACAAAGGGGCCAACTCATTCTTATTGGTGAGGTCATCTTCAGATGATCTGTCTTTGTGGTGCTTTTTGCTGTGTTTCTTCACCACAGAGCTCTCCATCTTTGCTTCCCCTGAGCAGACAAGTTGTTCACAGCACTGCCCCGGTACCTTGACCAGCCTGGGCTTGGTACAACCCAGATTGGGCAGCGTGAGTTCACGTGGGCATAGGGACACACACCCAACAGCACCATCCATGCAAGTGCACTGGTGCTTGCAATTTGGACGGAAGGTTTCCCCATTCTGGTAAATCTTGTTGTTGTACTCACAAGTTCTTCCGTCAGATTTGGCTGTTTTAGAGAAAGGGGAAAGAAGTAGAGTTTGAAATGAAGAAGTGCAAACAGGGCAGTAAGTAAATAAAGTAAGTAAGTAAATTCATAAGTGAGGAAGGGAATAAATTCATAAAAAAAAGAACAAAGAGAGCAGAACAGAAGTCAATGTACCTCGACAGACTCCCCTTGCAGAACCATATCCACCTCCAAAGTTGCACTCCAGTCCCTTCATGCGGTCACATGGCTCTGACTTGCTGCAGTCTTCAAAGAGCTGCCGCGCACAAACTTTACAGCATCCGCAGTTGTCGAGCACGAGACTGATTCCTGCTGCACATGTGGGCAATTCAGGGGGGCACTGGCAGTCCTTAGGGCATGAGGCTGACACCTGAAATCAGACACAACATTAAACATTTCTAATCAAACGTTTGCTTCCAGAAGTGGTCATCTTACAACAGCTAAACAGACAACTCATCAATGAACAGTGATGATTTCCTCACCATTGAAATGCAGAGGATCAAAACAGCAAAGACTTCATACATCTTCAGAAGTTGAGGCAATCTCTCTTCAGCAAAATAATCTTCTTTCAATGAGACAACAAGTCACGGCAGCGAGATAAACTTGCTGAAATGTCGAATGCCTGCTCTCCCTCTTCTGGAGTCCCCCATCTCCTTTTATACCCTCCAAGCAGATCTGACGTATGTGCGGGCTGAAGAGGTGTCCCAAAACTATGAGAGGAATGCCTCACCACGCGTCCTCCCATCAGCCCATAAGAACTTCCCCCTCCTCTCCTCTCACTCAGCGAGCCAAGAACCACTCTGTCCAACTCCCATTCTTTCAGGGCTTTCTTTTGAGTTTAACAATGCAATTTTCATTTTTAAATCTCTTTTATAGAAATAACTCTCCTACCATGAAGAAAATTGCTTCCTGGCAATAGTTATTCCTAACAAAACACAAAATATTGATGTAGGCACTGTTTTAATTGCATGTTATGTACTGGAAACTGACAGTGTATTATTAATGCATTACATTGTTTGTGTCTAGATATGTTTATACATAATTTTGTTCCTGTTTTGCTAAATTCCACCACTGCTTTTAATCTGTTTGGATAGTTTTAAAAGTTATACATGTGCATCCTCAGTGGATTATATTCATTTTCTCTTGAGGTGTGTGAAAGTTGTCTTATGATTGTTGCTTGAATTATATGTAACTGTATTTATATAGCCTTTTTAGCCAGATCTCTCTTGGAAAAAAATCTCAATTAGATTTACCTGGTTAAATAAAGAGGGAAAAAGTACTGGTAACATGGCATGCGGTTATGTAAAGAACAAAAAAAAAAGGCACATTTATACCTTATATCTGAAATATTTCATCATCAGCCCTATGCATGTGAGCACAGCCCCATAAGGGATTTAACATCAGTGCACCACAAGTTCTGACATAAATATTGAAGAAAAGCTACATATTTCTATGACCAACTGGATTTCTATCTCGGATGAAGTCTGAAATGTGTGTTTAGACTGTTGCATATTGTCTGTGATCAATGTTTGTGTTCTCTATGTTCTAACCTTGCTAGTGTTAAAAGTCATGGATGAAATTCCCATCAGTCACCCATTAGGGTGTGGATGGATTAGAGTTTGTTTGACTTCAATATCTCAAAAAGGAGACGAGAGCCTCCTGGAATGTTTGAACCCTTGGATTCCTTTGTTCAGTCTGAACGACAGCATCCAGAATGAGAAACACACCAAAAAAAGGAGAAGAAAAAGAAAACTTGAGCGATGCCTGAAGCAACATTCCACTCAGGATGAACATTGCCGGTTTCTTTGAAATGGCTGCCAGGATAAAAAGCATCCTCCTCTATCCACATCAAAGAACAATGAAAATTATCAGGGGGAAAAATGCCTTTCCTTTCATTATAACCTGTGAGAACAAGAGGCTGAGCCAGGCAGACTGGCACAGTCTCCTCTCTTATCTAACTAAGGTTACAAGGGCCATTTTGAATCGGTGCCAGCTCAGGCAGATGAAGAGCGAACAAGCGTGAGCTTGGTGCATTCACCGATGTCTGGAAATCGCTGACTGTTGTGGTTTGGAGTGGAAACTTTCCCCCCCAAAGCTGTAATATAAAGAATTTGCAGAACCATGTTAGGTAAGTGGAGCGTTGGATATACAGTATAACAGACATGGAAGACTTGGAGAGGATTACAGTTGCACCATATAGGAAAGGGCATGTTAATCCGACCTGTTGGACAGTGTTACACTCAACCAGACCTTTTGTTCCTGAAAACAACAAATGTCCCATTGCAACAGAGCAGCATGTGAGAGTTAGATGAGAAGATTTCTACCACTCTCATGTTTGTGTTCAGTACAGAGCTGAAGCCAGGAGGCAATTAGCTTAGGTTAGTATAAAGACTGGAGGCAGGGGGGAAAGCTAGCCGGTGTTCTCTGGCAAACTCATGGTGATGACAAGACTGGAAGGAAGTCACTGCACCTGGCTGCTGTTTGATAAGGGATAGTCACACCACATAACTCCAATTAAATTAATTGTTGTTTTAACATCTTTGTATTTGCACACAAGACAACTTGTGGGCCTCAAAGGTGTCATTTTTTAAACTTTGTGCAGAGCCAAGTTAGTTGTTTCCCATTTTTGCTTTCTTTCTGCTAAGCTAAGCTAAGCTAAGGTAATTGCCTCCTGGCTCCAGCTCTGTATGGGAATAGTTTGTTATTTAAGGAGTTACACTTATTTGCTGTCTTGCCAAGTGTTAGATGAGAAGATCAATACCACTCTCATGTCTAGGAGTGATATCGATCTTCTCATCTGAGTCTTGGCGAGAAAGCAAAAAAGAGCATTTGCCAAAATGTTGAACTAGTCCTTTAACACAGAGGCATAAAAGTAGTATTAATCCTCTCATCCAATAACTTTAGGTAAAGAAACCAATTAAGCATATTTCCCAAATTGTCTAATCATTGTTCTAACATCCATAGTAATGATACAGTTTACATTATGAAACATATTTGGAGCCATCTTGGGAGGTTATTGTGATCATCATAATAAGGAAATGGGGCTTTAATCTTCATTACCTAATTTTATCTAACTAAAATTCAATCAATCCATTCAGTGTGAGTTTATTACATGTGCATGAGGGTGACTTTTAATGGCACATGGAGAGCAGTCATACTGGAAAGCCGTGTGGGCGGATGGGTGATGAGAAAAGCAGAAAAAAAAGCTAAGAAAGTCATTTTGTGACACTGTACACATTCACGGAAAATAAACAAAAGATGAGTTTCAAAATCTGTGCAGCATGAAGAGAATGGAAAGGCAGTCATAGCTCCCCAGTGGTGCTTAGTGTAAAACCACAATGGGTCTGAGACAAGCTTATTTTGGCTGTTATGTGAGAGTAGGTCACACACTGTAAGACAGACAGGAATGTCTGTAGGGGCCGCACAGATATGATTGCAAATCCAGTTCATTACATCATTTGTATTAGTTTCCCTTTCTTTCTGTCTCATTCCCTGCAGGGACCACTCACGAGTCTGTACACTGCGTTCGTCTGAAACTCTCTCTCACAGCTGATTCGGCATTATTTCCAGGCTGCTGTACTTCGCTGTTTGACGGAACATGACAAAACAAGCCCGACAACAATCTCCTCAGGGGAGCACCTGTCCTCAGAGGGTTTGTGGCGTATTTTGATTAGAGGGAAGTGAAAATCTTATGCAATTTTGCAATTTATTTCATGTTTACTGGAGTGTTACTTTGGTCCTTTTCATGCACTGCAGTTCACTGTGCAGTTACAAAGACAGCTTGTCCTCTCTGCTGTGCTCACTTTTCCTGCTGATCCCACAAAAAAACAGTTTAAACAGTTACTACTTATAACTGCTCCTGTCTCTCTCTTTTTTTGAATAGGGGCATGTTTTGAAATATGCAGAACTGGCCAAAACCTGTTGTTCATGTGACACTCAAACATTGGTGGAAACTAACTAAGTTCCTTTTTCTAAATACTGTACTTGGGTAGGGCGCGGCAATATATCAATATTATAAAGATATCATGATATGAGACTATATATCATCTTAGATTTTGGATATCGTAATATCGTGATATGGCATAAGTGTCTTTTCCTGGTTTTAAAGGCTGCATTAAAGTAAAGTGAGGTAATTTTCTGAACTTACCAGACTGTTCTAGCTGTTCTATTATTTGCTTTTACCCACTTAGTCATTATATCCACATTACTGATGATTATTTATCAAAAATTTCACTGTGTAAATATTTTGTGAAAGCACCAATAGTCATCTCTACAATATTATTGCAATATCGATATCGAGGTATTTGGTCAAAAATACTGTGATATTTGATTTTGTCTATATCGCCCCAGCCCTATACTTGGGTACTACTTGAGTATTTCCATTTAAAGCTACTTACAGTAATACTTTATCCCCACAACATGTATTTCACAGTTATTGTTAGTGGTTACTCTTCAGATTTTCATAAAATATGATGCAATGTTCTTGAATAGACAACCCAACAGTGTATAGAGTAATAAAAACACTGCTTACATGTGAATGCATCAATAATAATAATGCAATAATATCATATACTGTAGTTAATAATATAAAAATCTCAAAAGGGGCATTCAGCCAACATGAGCACTTTTGATACTACATCACTCATAAAAATGTTGCTAATAATAATAATTTTTGTACTTTTACTTACTGTAACTAAGTTTTTGAATACAGGACTTTTACCTGTAAGAGTACTTTTACATAGTGGTATTATTACTACGGCTTGAAGACCCTGCACATTCACACAGATGTTTTCAGTTATTCTATCTGATTACACCTCTGCTCTGGTTGAAGCTTGGCTGGCAGTGGACCCTTTTCATGGTAGATATTTTGACTTGTTAAAGAAGGAAAAGGTGTAAATAACAACATTAACGATGGCTCCATTCAATAAACCGTCCTAATTAGTCATATCAGTGAGTGAGCATGCACAGTAACAGAGCGCTGGAACCAGCTCACATAAATGGAATGCAGCCATTACTAATGTTGTTCATTCCACTTGTGCTTTTCCTGCGTTGACAAGTCAAAATGTCTGACGTGAAAAGGGTCTATTACGTGAGGTCAACAAACTTAATGTACCAGTAAGAATGTTAAAGGTGTGCCACTTTAAGTGTTGCCAAAAGAGAGTAAGGGAGATGTCAATCACATACTGTCTGCCCACACCCAATCAGGCAAAAATAAGTGAAAACACCTGTGTGAGTGTACTTTACACCAGGTGTAGGGTCTTTAATCAAAATATTTGTGTCACCGCAGCATTCAAAGTACCAACAATAACCAGGTAAATTAAATGAATGCACGATAACTAACAGTCCTGCAAAAAAACGCTGAAAGTCATGTTTGATTCAACTTTATTAACTAGTGATAATTATTACTTAATAAACTAGAATCACCAAAATTACTTTAAGGTTTAATCATCACCTCTTTAAAACACTTCCAACAAAACTGGACATTATAACCTTCATTATGGTTTTGCAAGGTTGTTGTTAAGGATGTGAAGAGGGCCCAGTATTTGTATTTATATTTATTGAGGCAGCAAAATGATTGTTATTTGTATTCAAATAAAAGTGGAAAGAGGCTTAAAATTCTGTTTTTGTTTTTATTACACTTTTAATTTTAGAAAATTAAAGTGTTACAGTAAGTGTTAATGAATAAACTACCTTATGAAGGAGGTCCCCACATTGGGTCTCAAACTGGAGTCTCCCAGATCATAGATGACTGCGCTGACTACTGAGCTAAAATTTTACTCATCACCATCATTGCAGACCGACCTCTATTTATTTATACAGCCATAACACAGAGACAGCACACCGTGTAATGTGTAGGGAAAAACTTCAAAGGCGATTCTTACTTTGCACTTTTCAGTTATTGTCTATTTTTTACAACCTAACTTTGTGGGAAGGAGAAGGGAAACAACAGTTTATGGAAAGTCCCTTGAGAGCACTTCACAGGTGTCAGTAGCTCAGCTTTATCTCTGGGGAACACCCCCAACTCTGGGAGTGATGTCCAAATTAGGAAATATGCGTCATGGAGCAGGTTGATGTGACTCCTGTCATTGAGATAGTGATGTAACCGACCTGTGGGCTGGTATTTGACATGGGTTTTTTTTTCTTCCAGAAAACAAATCATTTTAAACTATTTGTATGAAACAAATATTTGTAAAAAAAAAACACTATTTGTGCTTTGCTGAATAACATATTTGTATGTAGGTGCAACCCTAGTTGTTGTGTTAGACTGCATTTATTTTTAACCTAATGATATAATATACTGTATTTGATAACATAACACTCTGAAAATGGCTATAGTGCAAGAATTAATAAACTTTTTAAACTTTAAGAAAGACATAGGTGTTACTAATAACATTAACGATGGCTCTGACGGCGATGTTGACTGTCTAGTTAAGTGTGACTAGACAGTGTGGCAGTGAGCGAGCATGCACAACACCAAGATCCTGAAACTGAAGCAGCTAAAAAAGGCCTATAGGTACACTTAGCTAAAAGACTGCAGTAACAGCCTTGCAATAATCCTATGAAGGTTATAATGCTCAGTCTTTGTTGAAATTGAGAGGTGTTGATTCAACTTTACTGTCATTTTAGAAGCTGTTATTTAAGGTGTTGTTACTGTGAGGTGTTTATAATATCTCATTCATATCAGTGAGGGTAGACTATAGCTACTGAGAGTACATTTCCAAGCTGACACTTTGTTATGAACATATAAACTGTATTTTCTCCAACTGCAACATATATATTTTTAAAAAGACATCTATATGTCCAGATGCACGCTTTAATTTTAGGATTTAGGACAGTAGTAGTGTGGTAGACACTTTGGTTTCCTGTTAGTAAGTGAGGGCTAACAGAGTTGAAGCAGCTTTTCTTTAAACTCATCTGACAAAAAATACACAAATACATGAAGCTTATACATTTTCAGTTTTTGCTGACATTGTCAGAAAAGTGATAATTCTACTTTATGTTTGTTATATTGTGTTATACTGAAACGTAAGCTTGGCTAAAGTAGAATTTATGGCAGAGCTGTTGTTTTGGATTTCATTTGATTGCACAGGTGTTCCTAATAAAGTGCTCTCTGAGTGTATACATTTATCTGCATTGTACTGCTAGACAAGAGATGTAAACGGTTATCCTCACATAAACATTGCTCTGCGTCATCAGTGGTTGACTAAACATTACTGGTGTTGACACAAATCTGTTCTGGTCAAACAAGCTCTTATATTAAGGGGATTAGGTTATTTTCTCAGTGATTTTAATTAACTACATTTATGAGACTTTTTTTCAGCACAAGGCAGTGTTCAAACAGCCTGTCTCACTTCCTTTCAATGTGGGGGCATTATTATCAATAGACCGTATGAAGTCATTTTAACTATTGAGATGTACATGAGCCTTGTATTTATATTGTAATGTGCAGCAATTTTACCCAAAAAAATATGTAAAACTTTGATGCAAGGGGAAAAATTGTTTAGGGGCCACTATTTGGTCCACGAACCAGTATTTGCACATCACAGCTGTATGTAAAATGAACTGTGTGGTCTGTATGAGGAGGTCCAACAGCGCCACTCAGTGGTATCGATCAGAACAGCACTTCACCTGTCAGAAACACTGAATAGCACTTATAATCAAACACCACGACTCACTGCGAGCGAGGAAAGTTTAAAAGATTTATCCTGTAATGCTATTGTAAAAGAAGTTTCATCTTAAATATATACGTTTTTCGTTTACGTATACCTTCTTTAATGAGCCACTGTTACTTCTCTTCTCGTGTCGACGTAAACCGACAGAATCAGGAAGTCCGGGGATCTCTTTTTTTTTTTCGGCTCATGACACACAAAACTTGAATGGACACTGGATACTCAGCCTTTCAACGCCAAATAATGAATACTAACATTTGTTAACACATGCTATTCATTCATTAATGTCGTTAGTTTCGTCATAAGTAGCTTATTAGATTGTTTTAGTCGTTATTCGTTACCCGGAACACCTGGATCTTCACTTTTGCGGGTGAGAGGGATGGATGCTCCTCACCTCACTGAAGATGAAATGGCAGAGATTAAAAAAGACGTGAGTATGATACTTCTGCCGAATTTGGCCTCGTAAAAAACGTATCTTTCTGATAAGGTAAAGTGTGTGGAAACTATAAACAGATTTGTAGCCATGTTTACACGTTTATTTGACCCTATTGGCGTTAAATGGCCTGTAAAAGTAGGAAATACCCCACCACACCCTCCGTGCCCTTATCAACAATCAATGATATAAGCTTGATAATAAGATTTGATAATACAAACTTAAGGTTGAGTGCACTTTTTCTGTAAATACACAGTCTGTCTTGTCAAAAGCATTACCAGAAGCTTAAGTAGACACCTATGTGCCATTGAGAGCAGAACCAGACCAGGCTACAAGTGATTTTAGGCCACCTGATACAGTTTTTGTGATTATTAACAACATAGTCTTTGGTTTCAGTGGGTCAGTCTTTCCTGACCCTGTGAAAAAAGTCACTCTTCCTGTTCAGCTCATTTGTTCTCATTTTGCCTTTCCCACATGGCTGTGGATGTCCAGGTGCTGACCAGACTGCGGCACTACCTCTGCGACAAGATCCGAGCCGAACGCCACCTCGACTACCTGCGCTCTCGCAGGATCCTGACGCGGGATGACGCGGAGGAAATCAGCTGCAGGACCACACAGACCAAGAGGACGGCAATGTTGTTAGACATCCTTGCTGAGAACCCCCGCGGCCTCGATGCCCTGATCGATTCCATCCGGGAGATGCGGGCGCAAAATTTCATCATCACCAAGATCACAGATGAGGTGCAAAAGGCCAAAAATGAGAAGCTCGAAGCTCTCAAAGGTTAGTGGGTCAAGTCATAATGAAACCTGGTGTGTGTTTTGAATGTAGAATGTTGAATTAATGACGTCTACATCTTTGTTACTCTGCAGCAGGGGCTTCCAGCTCCTCATCTGACAGTAACCTCAGCACTCTGAACACAACCAGCGACCTCTCCAGGACATTTTCAAACGACTCCACCATGCTCTTCCACCCAGACGGAGAACGAAGCCCCTCCACTTCAGACGTAGCGGGCTCTCTCAACTTGCCATCATTACAGAAAGGTGGAGACTTGTCCTCTGTGGCGAGTGTTAGCATCGCCGCCGCTTCCTCCACAACCTCCTCAAGCCTCCCCAGACCTGGTGACCCGGGAGCTCCTCCGCTGCCAGACGAAGTAATGATCGAACCGCCCTCCAACATAGATGCTGCGACGCCGGGGTGCACCAGCAGCGGAGGGGACCCGAACTTCCAACCCCTCCGGTCGCGTTCTCTCACTCCGACCTCACACAGGAGCATCTTTTAGGTTCACATCTCCATAAGACAGTACTCATGCAGTTTAAAGGGACAAAATCATCATCCACTGGAGCTCATATTCAGACACTCTCTCATTGTTCTTAATCTCATGCTCTGTTTGGTGTGTTTGCTGCCTTTTGATTAGGCAGGTTGTGATAAAATGCTATATATGAGATATAGTCTACATGTTTTCACTATAGCAATCAGCTTTTTTAGAGAAAATATTTATAATTTGTCACTGGGGCTGGGTATTGTTTGAATTTTTCCCTATAGTGCCTACATAATACCTGAGTTTCAATGCTGAAACCACTTTTCGATACCTTTTCAATACCTAACTTTAGAATATAAACCCGTTTTTCTGTAAAAATCCTTTTTTTTATTTAACAAAACTAAAAAACAAAACAAACAAACAAAATTTGTTTTCAACACAAGCTGTGGTACACAAACCTTTGTTTAAATAAAATACAGTTTAAATTGAAAGTTGATAGTTTTCAATACTTGTGCTTCACACACATTTCAGTCGGTATCAAAGTATTGAGGTTTGATACCCAGCCCTATGACCTGAAAAAAATCTGACTCATCGTTTTTAACCTTTTCTACTCATTCTTTCTCAAAGGTGTGATTTCCTGATTAACTGTATGATGTGGAAACACGGCAGCTACAGTTTAGGTGCAGTGAGATTTATATACTGGAATGACTACTTGAGCACACTCTTTATGTGTTAATTGAGCCAATTTGATCTTTTAAGACGCTGCCTTTGGCCAGAGCGGCATCGTATTAAGTCAACAATACTTTGTTCTCCATTTTCATCACTACAGAAGTCTTAAATCACAAAACATATTGTGAAGTGCAAACTATGTCCTGCTTAATACTTAATCTACGAGCCATGTACAATCATCTGTTCAAAAATATTTTTCCTCATTAGTGATTGTGTGGTTGTTGAGGTTTTCTTAATGTGATTTGACATGCTCTTGAAAAAAAAAGTTAAATTTCTTAGATAATTTAATCTGCGTAGTGAGGAGATTTTTTTAAGGTACCATCAAGGAATCCCACAACCTTTTGATATATTTGCTTTCTAGTGATACTGTCTGTAAAATATGTACTGTAAATGTGAGTCTCTGCAATACAAAATGAATTGACTAAATCTAATTCAGAATGAAATTACTGACAGATGGCAGACTGTACATACAGTATCAGTGCCTCTGCCTCTATAGATATGCTGTAACTGGGAGCTCTATTTTTGTTTTTGGAAAAACTGGAAAAGCTCAAAATGACACAGAGGAATGACAGTCATTGTGGTGAAGGTTGGCGTAGTGACTGCACCGCCTGGTCTTCATAGATAGTTGAGAAGCCGTGAGTGCAGAGTAGTTGTTCTCTCACCGCAGCGCACTGGTGCACAGCAGGTGTTAGCAGGTAATTCACTTGTTATTATTTTATATATATGTCGCTTTTTTCCCCCAGATTTGGTACTTTGCCTCTCTGTAACATACTCAGCAATGGTGTACTGTAAAAAATATCAAATAATTTTACAATAATAGTAACATCTGCAATATAACTTCTGTTCATTACTGTTTGCTGTGGTGATTTTCTTGCAAAGATTTCAAAATGAACAGTATACGATAAGTAATTTGTTCCATGAGTAGTTGAAGTCTGTATACTTTCTGTCTTTCATGTTTGCTGTTTTTTTTCGCAGTTCTGCTACACTAACCTAAGCTAAGCTACTAAAATTCACTTACTGATGCTGAAAAACACACTTTAGTGATTTTCTACAGCATTACAGCTTATTTTAGTACAATTAGTATGCACTGCAGAGTAATATCTCAAAGAGAGTTGAGAGAATGACAGCAGTGAGCTCAAGCAGGGGAACCAGTTTGATAAACATCAGAATGACTGGAATGATTGAAACTGTCTTCTCTCTCCAGCACTTTTGTAATGAATATTGAACATTTAATAAATCAAATATGAAGGGAAAACATTAACAAAACAATCATCAAAAATAAAACAAAGTTCAATTCTGTTCTGCCAGTCAGTATAATGGAGGACCCGGAGCCTCTGTTGGCTGTTAGGTCGGAGGAGAGGAGGCTCAACGGCCACTGCAGATGGAGCTCTCAGATGAAGGTGGTGGAGGATTTTAGACGGAGGCTGAAGTACTTCTTCATGAGCCCCTGTGAGAAATACAAGGCCAGGGGTCGCAAACCATGGAAACTGATGCTACAAATATTAAAAATTGTAATCATCACAGCCCAGGTAGAATGTCCAGAATGCTTTGGTTGTTCTTGTCATCAAACATGAAAATGTACGGAGGATAAACATCTATTTGTTTCATATGTATGTTTTTTTCCCCCCTCTAAGTTAGTCTCATTTGGACTGAGCAACGAAATGATGGTCACCTTCAAAGATGAAAATCTGATGACATTTAGACATCTGTTTCTCAAAGGATACAAAGATCAGCCGTTGGGAAGCTACGCGCTGTACACAAAAACAGATGTTTATGATCACATCTACTACATTATCAACAGGGTACTGAACATTTTGATTAATGGCAACAGTTTAATAGCACATTATCTAATTATGCATGTAAAAATGTGTCTTATTCCTGTCTACATATTTTATTTTTTCCAGTACATCAATCTCCAAAATCTGACAGTAGGTAATCTTGCATATGAGAAGGTTGATGGCGAGTACACTCCTCTGTCTGTCTGCCAAGAGTTTTACAGAAACAGCAGCATCGATCCTGGCAATGAGACCTTTGACATAGATCCACATATTGATAGAGGTACAAGCACATTATTGCTATATAAAGACATTCAATTCTTCACACTCATTTAATCAAGTATTAATGGATAGATTGCTCTAAATAGCTACAGCTGCTGTTTGGTATTTATAGAAACTGATTCATGTCACAAATGGAAAATAATCACATTGGATTTACTTGTGACTCCATGAAAAGAGGAAGCTCATGCTGTCCACAGCAGCACAGTGTAGTCAAAGGTTGAGCTATATGAAATCTAGCTGCTCGTGAACGTTGTGCCATGTCATTTCCTCCTCACAGATTGCATTTCCATATACCCTGAGCTGTCCTTACGCAACAGTGGTTTGGCGACACGCGTGAACTTCTCATTAGATTTCAAAAGGTGACTAAACTGAAAATACTGGTTTCCTGCTAGGTGATAAGAGTACCTACCGCCTGCTAATATATGTTTGTGTCTGTGTCCAGGCTGCTATCAGTGAACATCTACCTTACTCTGAAAACCATCAATCTGCAGACTGTGAGGCACCATGAGCTACCAGACTGTTATGTCTTCCATATAATGGTCGGTGACCAGTCTGAAAACTGCCACACCCTCATTTCAGCTTTTAGAATATATTAGCTGATGAAAACATGCAGTTTTTCATGCTAATAAATAATATCCCCTGCCACTCACTCACAAAAACTTTCCTTGTTTTTATACAGATAATGTTTGACAACCGTGCAGACAGTGGAAAGATTAAAGTGGATATTGAAAATGATGTTGTAATTTATGAGTGCAGAGACTGGAACGTGGAAGGAACCTGTAAGTTTTTACCTGAACTCCTAAACCTGAACCTGAACTTGTGCATACCAACCACTCATGTATTATAAAAAATACTAACATCTGTCATTGCTTCAAGCACCAACAGGGGGCACATTGACATTATCCTGTGAACTCTGACACCTGTATGATCTAATGGAGCAATAACAAAAACCTGATTTTTTGATTTCTAGCCGGGAAGAACGACTACCTGCTCTTGTTGCTTGATTCTGTGGTCATCCTTGCCTGCTTCACCTCTCTCATCCTCTGCACGCGATCTGTCATCAATGGCATCCAACTACAGTTTGTAAGTAAAGAGGAATGGCATGTAAATGGATTATTATCATTAGGTGAACATGCATGGTTCATATGTGGTTATGCATCAAATTAATAGCATAATAAGTGTCATTTTCTCTACTAATCTGACACTCTGTAGTCGATTGAATTTATTTCTTATGAGTTTTACAATGTGTGTATTTCTCTCATGCAGGAGTTCAACATATTCTTTCATGCCTACTATAATAAAATTGTGACCTGGTCAGACCGTATGGAGTTTGTGAACGGGTGGTATTTCCTCATCATTGTCAGTGACACACTGACCATCGCTGGGTCAGCACTCAAAATTGGAATACAAACAAAGGTTCATTTTTCATTGAGCATTATTGGCTATATTTTTGCATATTATTCACAGTCTTTTACAACATGACTTTGATGGTTAAAAGATCAGGTCCCATAAATTAGGATGCTTGAAAAGTTAGTAAAGTGTTTATTGAGATGTACTTTTATCTTGCAGTACCTGACAAACTATGATGTCTGCAGTATTTTGCTGGGAACAGCCACGATGCTAGTCTGGGTCGGAGTGATTCGATACCTTGGTTTCTTCAAGAAATACAATGTAAGAATATCCATGAAGCTGCCTTTTTGTTTAGTTTTTTGCATAATGCATCAGTCAACCTGTCAAGATCAGCAAATGTATATGTGGAGAAACTAAAATATAAAAAACCTTATATTTTCTTCCAGATCTTGATATTAACCTTAAGGGCAGCACTCCCAAATGTGATCCGATTCTGCTGCTGTGCGGCTATGATCTACCTCGGGTATTGTTTCTGTGGTTGGATTGTGCTTGGGCCTTACCATGACAAAGTATGTAATCACACTGAACATCCATATCTTTGTAATCATTGCATATCACATTATTGCTGTTTCAAATGTCAGTGTTCAGGTTTTCTCTGTTTTGCTGACACTGAAATATCAAAACTTCATTATCCAAACTTTTTTTTCCCAGTTCCGAACACTTGACAAGGTGACAGAGTGCCTCTTCTCGCTCATCAATGGGGACGACATGTACGGCACCTTCCTGAAGATAAGATACAAGGGCTACATGGTGTGGCTATTCAGCAGACTCTACCTCTATTCCTTCATCTCTCTCTTCATCTACATGGTGCTCAGCCTGTTCATCGCTCTCATTACCGACACCTACGAGACCATCAAGGTCAGACTGAGTCACCTCCTGAGAAATATTCTTAGATTTTGCTGTAAAGAGATGTTTCATAGGTCACAGATAATTGAGGAGTCTGTGTTATTTATTTCTGCAAGTTTAATTGTGCTACACTTTTCCAGCATCACCAGCAAGACAAAGCACCGGTGTCCCAGCTTCAGGCCTTCATAGCAGAGTGCAGGGATGAGCCGGAGTCTGGAAGATACCTGACTGATGAGGAACCAGCTTCTTGTTGCCTCTCTTCTTGCTGCTTGCCTGGATGCAGTGAGAAGATGTAGTTCAAGTTCTACCTTTTGCAAAGTGTTGGCAAAGAGGCAGCATGAGGCTGAATAAAGCCCAACAGACTCCTGACTTATGTTAATGGATGATAATTACTCAAGTACTGTTACTTGATGTTTACTTGACTTGCTGAAAAGTAAAGAAGCAAAATGCAAAACCTTCTCTGTTGTAGACTGCTCATGGGGACCAGTTAGTTAAACGGTTAACATGACAGAGCCAATGTAATATCCTGATGGTAATAATTTCAATATAAATATGCACTACCAACCAATTCCTGCTCATTTCAGTGATGCATTTAAAAGTGGTGCACAAATTTCCTTTGCAAGAAAGAGATTACCGCATGAAGGGAAAAAGATCCAAACTTTAACATGGACTACAAAGTACAGAGTCTGACGAAGGGAATCCATAATGAGTGAAACGACTCTACTTGTTGCTATAAAAGTGTATATATCAAGATTCAGATCACTTTAATTTATGTAGCTTTTTAAAAAAAGTCATCCTGACTGCACCATAACAGCATAATTGTGGGCTGTTCTTGTCTTTCTACATGCAGTTGAGTGTAATACTGTTTTTAAAATCTATGTAAGTGAGAGTAGATTTATAATATATAATATAATGTACATTCATATGAAATAGCTACTGAATTACAGTACGATCAATGGTAATTGGTTGCAGTATACATTTTCTCAGCACTGTATGATACTATATGGACATATAAACTACAGTATATGCTGTGTGTCTGTTGTTTTACTTTGTGTATTTTTGTACTGAGTCTCTGTGTGGTTTTTTTTGTACCTGTGACCAAATGATTTTCCTTCTTTGGATAACTGAAAGTTACTGACAACTGGAGTAAAATGCCTTGTACATATGTATTAAACTACTTGGACAATAAAGTTGATTCTGACCACCCATTATGCTGTCTTTTACTCGGCTCACATACAGTATTTTCACCGACAAAAGTATAAAAAAAAAAGAAAAAAAGAAAATGTAATTTTTGTAAGTCGATTTACTCAAGTGCTGCACTGTAATTGTTCTTTACTTGAGTATTTCTATTTTGTGCTATAGTTTATACTTCTACTCCATCACATTTCAGAGGGAAATATTGTACTTTTTACTCCACTGCATTTATGTCACAGCTGTAGTTATCAGTTACTTTTCAGATCAATATTTTATACGTAAAACATGTACACATCAATTAATCAGTTTTAATATTCAAATAATACATATTCAAGATTCAAGATTTAGTTTATTGTCATTTTCTTATGTATTTGCATACACAAATAAATGAAATGCTCTTCCTCCAAGCCCACAGCAGTGCAACAACAACAGAAATGATAAAGATATACTGTATATATAAAAAATCCCTTTAAAAAGATGATAAAAATACAGTACACGTATGATTAATGTGTAACTAAATTCGGCCATTTTACATAATGAGTACATTTTCTTTTGATACTTTAAGTACATTTTGCTGAAAAGTAAGTAAGATTTTGAATGCAGGACTTTTACTTGTAGGTGACTGCAGCAAAGTATGAGTGGGACATTCATATATATATATTCATATACATTCATATTGATATAGCGAGTCATAAATTAGGAAAAACATGCAGATCGTATATGTGAATATGTAACAATAATAATAATAACATGTGTTCTAAGACAAAATCCTCAGGTATGAGCTTGCAGCATTATGCTTTACAGGTGACTTTTTCTCATGCTGCCACTGGGATGCCATTGCAGTGCTTTATGACACCTGACAGCTTTTCTCATTTGCATAATCGTCTACTGCGCATGCTTACATCCAATGTGCGGATCAGATACTGGTTGCCTAACAACCCTGCCTCCAATAACAATGACGTTTGATTTGACGCTTGCTGAGGAATAGACTTCAAAAAAACACAATCAGCCACTGCCGCCGCAGCCTGCTTACCTTCTGTCGTCTGATTGAATGCGTTGACTTTAAAATAGGTGAGACTTTGTGCCCGTATCTGCTGCTTACAAGGTGACGGCTGAACTTAGCACGGGTCGGCAGTTGGCGTTTTCCGTGAAGGAGCATTTTCTTACTTTTGACGACCCGTTTTTGTTGACCCATTTCACGCCGTTGGAGTTACAGGTAAGCGTGAGTGTGTGTGTGTGAGAAACTTAGCATAGCTGTTATCTAAACACGCAGAGTATCAAACGTTACAAGCGTAACGGCAGTTAGCGTCAGTTTAACACGTTAAATTCAAATATCTTAGTTAACACCAGATTAATTTTATAACAAGGAATGTGAGACTTAAATTAACCTGTCTAGTTTAACCTACTTGACGCTTAAAGTGGTAAATTATTTCACCATAGTCTTACGATGAAAACACGGCTGTGACCACTGAAATTAAAAGGTTTAGCAAGCTAGCCGACGTTAGCGAACGTTAGTTAACGTAACAGTAAGTCTAGGCAAGCTAACTAAGTTACCACTAACAGTAGTGTATCTAACCTAGTTAGTATTGTTTGATATAATTTTACTTGAAGGTTAGCGCCCTCAACAATATAAAGCCGAAGCATAGCTGACTTTAGCGTTATCTCATCCTCAGTCAGGTTTGTTTATTGCGTTTGAGTCAAGTTGGTGAAAGATAAAAGTAGAGCATGTTTTCTGGTTAACTAGATAAGAACTTTCAATGGAGAGAGTGAGCAGGCCTTCTGTTAGTAGTTGTGGTTCATTCAAGGCTTTATGGTTGCATTGCTGGACATGACATCAATGTTTTCCCCTTCGTTGATCACCATAATGTGCTTGACACTCTTGGCCTGAACACAAGTTTTACATAGTAAATAAGAGGGAGTGGCAGGTGGAGATAACTGGTTCAGCTTGTTTCACCAGAACATGTCAAGATCATAATATTTCCCCAAAGGCACAAAAGTCAAAAATACATGTGCTCTCTCAGATTTAGCCCCTCTGTAATGTGATGACTCCCTCGTTTTTATTTTTGTAAATCTCTGGCTTGTGGCTGAGATCATCTTACTACCCTGCAATTTAGTTGCCAGTAGCCAGTGGGAAGGCCCTTTTAAACCCCAATCTCACCCTGACTGGCAGTGGCACACATCTGCAGTTAATCCTGTGCGGGTGAAGCTTTGGCCCAGATTATCTATTGCTGGTCTATCTCATGGCTTGATGCTCCGTCGCAGGGCTCTGTTCCAGCGGGAGCCTCTGATCCACTGCCTGGCTGCTAATCCACCCCCTCGGTTGATAACTCATGACCTCGTGTCCTGATGTGACGGTGATATGGGAGAGTGGTGGACAACAGTGCCAATAGAGACATCTATGGGTAAGTTTCTCTACTAATGTGGCATATCTGGCAGAATATTTCAAATATAGAAAGGCCTGCTAGAGGTGACCCATATTCATGTTCCCATTTTAGCACCGCAGCCTAGTTCAACCTTCGGGAGAGAGGGAGAAAGTATAGTAGATGTAACGTGCCTGCAGTTGCCATGATTTGCTTCTCTCTGTGTCTTCTGTTTTTAGGAAACTATGATATCTCCAGCATATCACATGTGACAATGTCCCCCTCGAGACAGAACAACCTTGTGTCAATGCTCTCTTCTTTGCCCCTTTCCAAGAGCTCCTACAATGTGATAAGTGCCTTTTGCACAGAGGATAATATTCCTCAGTGCATCTCATACATCAATCAGGTACTAAAATACTCTGGTTTAGTTTAGTATAAAATAAAATGCATTTGTCTAGTCACAGCCTTTACATTATATTTGATTGTAAAAATCTTTCCTGTTTTTAAATGCTCATTATGGCTGTATATTATTTTGTTCTTGACCTTTTTTATTGTCTATAGAGATAATTCAATACAACACCACAACAGTGACATAAATCCTCTTTCTTTCACAGGAACTCGCCTCCCTGGGCCTCTCCTCCACAAATATCGAGGCCAGCTCACCAGGGGGAGCCGCCCTGAGCACAGTGCCAGCTCTGAATGCCATGTATGAGCTGTTGCAGATTCACAGGCGTACCATGGGCACTTTAGAGGAGCTTGAGAAAGAACAGCTAAAGAAGTCCAGCACCTTGGAACACATTCAGATGAACAATTCCAGACTCAAGGCATGTATGACAAGGGGGGGTCTCTCAGGTTGCTTCTGTCTTATTCCAGTTTCATTCCCACTCTGTTTACCCTCAAACCATAATAATCTTTATGTTTGCTAGAGTAAAGCTGCAGTAATAGACTTCTGACCAAACGGCAAATTTCCTCCATGCTCATTTTTCCGAAAAGAAAAGTATGTGACTACTAGACTACAGAGACAAAACAAGCTTTCGTAGCCCTGCATACCAAGAGTCTTACTATGTCCTATCATTCTGAATAGCACAACGGTAGTCTTGTATCTCCTAAGTTGTCTTTGCTTGTTAGGCCAAACATGCCTCTTCTATCTAAACCTACAAAGGAAGAAGTCAAGGTTATGTTTGCCATAATGATATGTGCAGAGGTAGAAGTGGAGCATGTACCTGTTTTAAAGGACCAGTGTGTAGGATTTAGGGGGCTCTGTTGGCAGAAATGGAATATAATAATCATAATTATGTTTTCATTCGTTTATAATCACCTGAAACTAAGAATCGTTGTGTTTTCGTTACCTTAGAATGAGCCCTTTATATCTACAGTACATAGCTTGGTTGCAATCTGCAACCTCACTGCTAGATGCCACTAAATCCTACACACTGGTCCTTTAAGATTGGGTTTTACTGAAGAATCCACTCTTAACCCTGAATTGATTGCTTGTACAAAAGATTGCCATCTCACTGTGCACTGTGTTTTTTTTCCTCCCAGGATCAGTTGGAACTGTCCATAAGGGAGAAATCAGGTCTACATGAGACAGAGAGGCAGCTACAACTCAAAATTAAGACTTTGCAAAGCTGCCTGAAAACAGAAAAAGACGAGGTAGACTACCTTTTTATGTTACAATCAGCAGCACTCACGTTTTGAGTTTCACAAAATGTTAATGTGTATTTGCATGAACTCATGATTTAATCATCCTCAACAGGTTCAGAAGCTCCAGAGTATCATTGCCAGCCGTGCCTCCCAGTACACTCATGACGCTAAGAGGAAAGAAAGAGAATCTGCAAAGCTCAAGGAACGCCTTGGCCAACTGCTGGTTGACAGAAAGGATAAAAAACTAGGTAAGCAAGTCTCCAGCATAAATACATACATACATATCTGTAAGATTTGGGATGAATACCTTGTGTTAAGCTTTTTTTTTTTGCTTTTACCTGGAAATTTCAGAACATCATTTTTTGTTCCCTGTTTTTCCCCCAACTAGCTATTGATGTGCTGAATTGCCTGGGACGCTCAGATGGAAGAAGGAGCCACTGGAAGACTGCAAAAGCGACAGCCAGGTATGATTTAAATATATCTTGTCATGTGTAGACCATATTTTTAGACTGTAATATCAGTCAGGTTAACTCTATTTGTACACTGCTCTCTATAGCCACGAGGGTGAGATGTACAAGTCCTTGCTCAGCGACTATGAGGCGAGTCATAGGTCCCTGATGCTGGAGAACGCTGAGCTTAAGAAAGTCCTCCAGCAGATGAAAAGGGAGATGATACATATCCTGAGTCCACGACAACCCTCCAACAGAGGAGCCACTGCTGATGACAGTCAAGAGCAGGTATGTGTAGTAGTAGTAATAATAATAATAATAATATTAATACTAATACACCAACCAGGTAAATGGGTTTGAGAAGTTGAGCTTTGATAATGGACGAAGGACTATTGAGTAATGTCCAGGATGCTGGACTAAAGAAGTGTATGTCTTCGTTCTGTTTTGCTCAGGCTGATTCAGATGGAGAAGAGAAGGCGGGTGACTCTAGCAGGGAAACGCTGGACCAATCATGTGAGCATGCCAGGGAGCAGCTCACCAACAGCATCCGCCAGCAGTGGAGGAAGCTGAGAAACCACATGGAGAAATTAGACAGCCAAGGTACACATAGCACTGTCACATATGCTAAAATGCTGAAAAAGTGACTGTAGTTCTCTACAGTTTTAGAGCTCAAGTCATTGAAACATGACATGCCATTTGGATTTTTTTTTTTTTTAGACAAACATCATGTGAGGTTGCATTTACAGATATACAACATGCCTGAAAGGCTATTGAGATGATCAACTGTGATGTTTTTGTTTGCCAAGCATCTCAAGTGCACAGTCAGCTGGAGTCCAATAAAGAGCTGATACCAAGGGAGACCCATGAGGATGAGATGGAGAGGATGAGGCGTGAAGTGCAGCAGTGCAAAGAGTTCATTCATGCACAGCAGCAGCTCCTCCAGGTCAGTCCTGTCTGCCAGTTCATAAGACATAAAATGGTCAGTAGATCCATTCAGCACCAAATCCCAAGATACAGTATGTCCCCTAGGATTTTTTTTCCAGCAGTGGTGCTGTTATATGCACACAGGGCCCACATTGCCAGGACCTGTATTTGCGCACACACCAGCAGTGAAATAACTTACTTTAGTATTTTCTAAATTACTTTAGAATTGTTGCAGATAGGTTTATTCATGTTCATCGAGCCGTGTGTGTGATCATTTATATGAGCTTTAGACACCAGAAGGACTCTTTAGGCCCAGATAGCTCTGGTTATAATAAATGTAAAAGAATTAAATGCCTCAACACAGTCAAGGAGTTTAACTAACTAAATATTGTTTCCAGAGCAGCAACAGTAATGTTTACAACAGCAAAGTCACTATACAAACTCAGTAATATCTAACTGGAAACAAAAATAACGTGAATAAAATAAATAATATTTCTGACGTGAAAATACTAATTGAAGAAAGAATGAAGAACATAGAAATCAGTCACTGTCAGTCATTCATCCTGTCCTCTGTGCTGGTTTGGGAGGGGGGCTGTCATCTCAGCCAGTAGCTAAGTATACAAGAATTTGCCAAATTTTAAGATATGTGGCAAACTAAGTTTAACAGTTAGGCTACATACAGACAGCTTTCCTTTTTAGATAGTTCGTAACAATTTGCTATTAACTTAACCAGCACGCTGTGGTCATGTAAAACATGCCAGCGGTGGATGAAGGACTGTGGGCAAAGCAGTGGAAAACATTGCTTTTCTACATGATTATGCTTGTTGAACAAGTGGTTTGATTTTAAAATATACACATGAAGGTTTTACTGCACATACATTAACGAGCGTAGTTGTCAAATTGAGTAAAACATTATCTTTCACTTAACCTGGTTTACTGTGTCCACGGCGGCCTCTCTGCTGCTGTCCGCTGTGTGTGTGTGTGTGTGTGTGTGTGTGTGTGTGTGAAGGAGCTGAGCCTCGCCCTCAGTCAAATGAGGGCAGAGAGGAAAGGCTGCAGCAATAACAACAATTCTCATTCGCTCACCACTAGCTCCAGTCAGCTGCTTGAAGTGGAGAGAGTGCACATGGTTTGCATTTGTCATGATTATTATGTACAATGTGAAATTTCAGCGGTGGCGTTCATCGGTTAGCAGTGGCACAGCTGTTAAAATCATACAGGGGAAACACTGGGATACTTCTCACAAGTGCAAATTAAGATATGTAATTGCAGTGTAGATAAATGACTCCTGTCTGTTGTACATTATTGAATGTTAGTCTGACACTCTAAATAACTATTTGTATTAATGACTGAAATATAATCAAAGTGTGTTTGTTTCTGTCTGTGCAGCAACAACTTAACACATCATTTGATGATGAGACTGCAGCTCTTCTTAATGACTGCTACACTCTGGAGGAGAAAGAGCGACTCAAAGAGGAATGGAAACTCTTTGAGGAACAAAAGAGAAACTTTGAGAGGGAGAGAAATAACTTCACAGAAGCTGCTATTCGCCTGGGGCGAGAGGTACTCGTATCTTCTGATATTGTGCCATATTTTTATTCAACTTTTATTGTGAGAGTTGTAATTGCACTGCATTTCTTTTTAATCTTTTTTTCTTGTACTCCACAGAAAAAGGCCTTCGAGGAGGACCGTGCCTCTTGGCTAAAAAATCAGTTTTTGAACATGACTCCTTTCACAGACCGTAGGAGATGTTCCTCATCTGATGGTCAAAGTGCCTTATCAATCAGTAAGTCAGTGTCATCATTAACAGATCATTCACAATGTGCATACTCTGTAGTACACATTACTTTTTAAGGCTGACCATGTTCCAAGTCTTTTTTCATTTTATACATGGTGCTTGGGGAAAATAGAAGGTTTTTATGAAAAACTGCACCAAATCAGATGGCATAGTTGAATGAAAACCTAAGGAATAAAGAATACAAGCTATTAAAAACAGGAAAAAATATTTAATTCATTTATTTATTAATATCGGATGTTAATAATTCTTATATTATCAAAAACTTTGATCCGATAATTTGATTATCCTCTGCATTTCAGGAAGTGAGCCAGAGATGAGGATGTCTTCTACAAAAGCTCAGCTGGCCAAATCATCAACTTACGCTACGTTCTCCACTCCTAAACCCACACAAAGTGCTGCTGTGCCATCCACAACCGAACTTTACCGGACACTCCGCCTCATACCAGACAGCAGGTATATTCAGTTACGTAATTACTATTGTTTGTATTTAGTATTTTTAGTGTTAAGTATTCAGTTTTGGGTGTATTATTGTCAGACGCATTAATCCTTTTTTTTTTTTTTTTCCCTACTTCAGTTCCTCCAGACACTCAAATAGAGGACGCTGGCAGGAGTCTAGCACCATTGAAGACGGAGATAATCGGGTCAAGTCCAAAAACAGAGTTCGATGTGGAGACTTGAGTATCTTCTCTTTGGGTGAAGATGAGAACAGCCTCACTTGAAGAACCTCCAGTGCCTTTTTTTTTTTTCCCACTACGTGATCGACTTCAGCATCAATCCATGACTGACTTCCAACAGCACTGATGAACATTTCATTTTTTTGCAACAACATTGCTGTGTTGCTTTGCTATGGACATACACAGATCATTCACCAAAGCTGATCGTACAAAGAGCACTTTAATGATTTTGCCATTGTTCATTACTTTTCTGTGCAAACAAATCAACACTGACATTTGAGATATTAAGCTATATTCAGTCAGAGGAGGGTACCAAGAAGTGATTTCAATATATTGGACTTTGAAATTATTTCTACATGTTGATTATATATTGAAGGTTCAAGTTTTATTTTAAATTAACTCTAATGTTTACATAACTTAGATATATAAATTATGAGTATAATTTTACTGGGAGCATGTTGAATATACTACTTAGATTGACAATAATCTTATCTTCTCTGCTGGTGTAAGAGTACAATAAAGATATTTTTAATGAAACGTTTTCTTTACTCTTTTACGTGGCGCCCGCTAGTGTACTGAAGTAGGAGCTGCAGTGTGAATACCGGTGTTACGCCGTATTTGGTGACCCATCAGATTATGTGACCTGCAGTGGGGGAGAAGTACTCAGATCCTTTACTTAAGTAAACCACAATGTAAAAATACTTCATTACAAGTAAATATCCTGCATTTAAAAAGCTACTGAAGTAGAAGTGTTGAAGTATTACCAGCTAAGTTTACTTAAAGTATTAAGGTAAAAGTACTAATTTTGCAGGAAATTAGTACTTTTTCTTAAATACTCTTAAGTTGGATTTGAAATTCAATTTATTTCTTGTAATGAAGTATTTTTACATTGTGGTATTGATACTTTTACTTGAGTAAACGATCTAAGTGCTTCTATCACTGCAGATCACAGAATCTGACGGGTCACCAAATACGGCGTAACACTTCCGGAATCCGGATGTCATCATCTTTGCTTTTGTCTCAACATCGAGCCGAAGATCCCACGCACCGCCCAGCGTTCATCTTTCAGAAATACACATCGAGAATGTCGGGTGCCTCCAATATTATAGCGATGAAAAAAGTCGTACAGCAGCTCCGCTTCGAAGCGAGCATAAACAGAGTCAAGGTAATTTATGGGTTCATTGTTTTTTCTACTAAATAACGGGGGTTCATCTCGACCGTTAGCCCGGTCTGCTAGCAGCGCTAGCTGTGCCAGTGTTAGCCGCTAGTCAACAGGCAAACCAATATCAGGGCGTTGCTTGGAAAGAAGGGGAAGTATTAAACAAGTCTGGTATAACGGTACTCTAGAGATTAATTACTCAACATCTGGGAAAGAAAAGATTAAGAAGAGACCTCTACGTGGCCGTTTAGTAAAGATGACCGGGTTTGTAACCCAATGTAACCTCCTAAAAGTAATAAAACTTGTGAAAATGTAACCCAGTGAATCATATTCATTTCCAGAGGGCACAGGCCCATTTCTGATGTGGGTAATTACCATACCCATTGTTTATATACATTTGTTTCCTTTCTCCATATCTTCAACAGATGCTAACATTTTAACGCAAAGACATCTTTGACAACATACTGACTCAAAAAATAAATGTATAGCCCAGAATATCCCTATCAATAATGACAGTAGTTTCTGCAACACATTGCAATTCAGAAGCACCAGAGATCACGATCACGTATGTTCTCTCATGGGTCTTGTTCCATGTTGTAACTGAGGGAAACATTTTTTTAGGATGTCTGTTTGAGAGGCCCCTTCGGCGCCCATGTCATGGATTAAGTTTCTGGTCTTTTGTCTCCAGGTCTCCCAGGCAGCTGCAGACCTTCAACAGTTCTGCATGCAAAACGCCTTGCAAGACCCTCTGCTCACCGGTGTGTCCTCCAGCACCAACCCTTTCAGGCCGCAGAAGGTCTGCTCCTTCTTGTGAAACCACTGCATTCATTGGTGAGTCCGCCACCCACTCAGACACACACACACACACATTCAGAACAATTAATTGGTGTGATTTTTTTTTTTTCCTTTTTGAAAAGCTTTACAGAAATGTCTGAAGAGTAGCATTTTAATTGAGACCTAAGTTTTCACAAGGGTGCCTTGATATGACTGTTAAATACATTTGACTCAGTACAGTGAAAATGAAACACAGGCAGTACTAATCCATTTTCTATCTCTGTCTCTGCAGGCCTTCATTTTGATGCTACAGGGAAAAGTTGACCTCAACACTGCTCCTCATGCCAAGCCATTATACTGCCACGGGATCTCTTTGGGTGTAGAACACATTGGAATCATGTCAGGAAGATGACCATCTATTTTCAGCCACAGTAGAAGAAAGGAGACAGTTTTATTTTTCATGGCACAGTGTGATTTTCAAGTAAATTATTGTGCCTTTTCTATTGTTCTATTTTAGTCATCACTGTTCTGGACTTTTTTGTATTTAATGAATAAAAACATTCTTTATTACTCAAATGTTTTATTGATTGGCCTTCTGTTTCCTGCAACACATCGATTTGACAGAGTGACATGATAGATATAACTGCTTGTGAAAACCAGCTGATGGAGCTCTGTCAGAAGCATTTTCATGTAGTCAAAGATGATAACAGAAGCAGCTGATATTTAGAACATGAAATAGAAACATTTAACCAGCTCAAAAGACACAGTATTTCCTTTGTTTTGTGTTCATTGCAGCAGAAAGACTTCTTTGCTTAACTCTAGGTTCCTGGTCTGGTAAAAGGTAAAGAAGACGATACAGTTTGCTGTATTTTTGTTCATGGGATGGCATCTGCAGTAAGACGTGAGTGAATGAGAAGCGAGAGAAGGAAAGCATCAAATTCCCTCTTTGTTTCCTCCGACAGTGCTTCCCTGTTGCTTTGAGGTGGAAGAATCAGAATCAAAATCATATTTTTTTGCCAAGTAGCAAGTAAGGAATTCAGTGTCATCCAGATGTCAACAGAAAAAGCAATAAACATGAACATTAAAACAATAATCACAAACATAATGTAAGAAGGGACAGTGATTTACATTTCTGTGTATTGGGGCTGTACTATGTGCTTTCATATTGAAATGATAAAAACTGCAAAAAAGCAGAATATAAATAGTATAAATACCAATGTAGACATAAATTTGAGTGCACATAAACTATATAGACACAGGTATAGTAACAAAAAGAGACTTTGGCACTAAAAAGACTAACGCTGAAATATATCTACTTGATTTGACAGATGTGGATGACTGAAGCTTAGCTTTAGATAAATGTTTTAATGTATTCCTGTACAGAAGGAAACTTACACTTACATTGTAAGTGCATTATGAAGGGATCTTCTAATGGCCAGTATGAACAAGAGGACTGATTATGGCAAGAAAAACCTATTTCAATGTTCATTTGGGCACCTGACTGTTGTTTTATGACGAGAAATTATGAAAGCTGTCCTTTACATATTAATCACAGGTTTGGTGGTGTAGTAAGGCATTTGTAACTAGCAGTTCAGATAAGGCACCTAATCATACATAATGATAAAACACTAGTAATCAAATAATTGTGTTGTAATACACTCTGAGCACTCGATATCGCAGCGCCGCCCGCTGACGTCATCAGCCGAACTCGATTGGTTCGACTCTCGCGAGAAGTGAGCAAAAGGCGATCAGAACAAAGAAAAAAGAAAAAAAAACCGGTGAACAACGCTGATGATGGACACATCCATGAAATCCAGGGACTGAACCCAGGTCTGTCCGCTTATCCTGCTCTATCAGCGGTCGTAATAGTGACTCGTAACGCGGAACTGCTGCTCGACCAGCCGAATGAAACCGTTCTCCTCCCCTGCAGTTTGAAGCATGAATCATGGGACGGCGTTGCTGTGGAAACGACGGTAACTTGCTTCCTTAAATTAGCATGTTAAATACCGCTAACGTTAGCAAAAACAAGTAAACCCGTTAGTTTGTGTCACAGTAGCTGGCTGGTTAGCTTGAGTTTTCGAGTTCAGTTTGTCGATGTAATGATTGTCATTGTATAATCAACCCCATGAAAACTGAAGTGGTTCAATAATCTGCCGCGGCTGAGGAGTGAGTCTGTTGACTGTGTGTACAACAGTGAACCCAGCTCGAACCCATGATGATGCTCCAGGATGGGTCATTACAACTCCTTTGCCTCACAGCCAGCAGTGGGGTCCCTCTTTTCACAAGGGGTGCCTCCAAACAGCTCCCATTCTCGGTCATCGGCTCCCTGAACGGCGTCCACATGTTCGGAGGTGGTCAGGGAGTGGTGTTGTCCTGCTGTGAGACTGAAGGCGGCGGGAAAGTGGTGTGGAGAGTTTTTCAAGACAGTGTGATGCTCATTGCTGTGAGTGGAGGAGGTGGACAAGGTGGTGCAGGCAGCAGCAGCAAAGAGGAGGAGATCCGTTTACAGCGTCTGTTGGAGAATGTGTGGAACTGCATGGTGCTGGTGCTGGGTCAGGACGAGTTGGCCAACGTGAGGAATGTGGAGCGGCTGAAGAGGGATTTGCGCTCCTGCTTCAGCCTCATTGATCAGCTGTTGGAGGATAGGCAAGAGGGCATCCTGGGTAACCTGACACACTGTGCTGACACCCTACTGCCTCCAAACCCCACTCTTCTTCAAGAGGCTGTGGAGGGCTTCGCACAAGCTGCAGACAGCGAGTTCGGTTGCCTCATCGTCCACGGGCGGATAGCGGCGGCCACTGAAAAGTGGTGGCGACTGGCACCGCAGGAAGTTGTGCTGCTCTCTGCTTTGATGCGGTCCCTCTCAGCCTCTGGATCAGCTTCCTGCGACTACCCAGTTTTCCTTCCTCAGGGCAGCCCCACTGTGGCTCATCGTCTGCTCCGCTTCCAGCTGCTACCAGGGGCAGATGTGTGTGTGCTGTGCGGCCCAAGCCCTTCCCTGCACAGAGCCGAGAGTGGGCTGGTGGGCCGTTTCTGGTCACCTCTGGTGGAGACCTTGAGAGACTGCTTGGCTGTCGGAGAACGCTGCTTACCTGGATCTGTATCCCTGCGTCCTGATGTGCTGGCACTTCTCCTCATCAACCGTGAAACACGACGTTCAGTGTCCTGTGTGCGGACTTCCACTATTCACCCGCTTGGTGACGCTCCTTTGCCCTCCAAGGCTCGCTGCTGGGAACTACTGAAGCTCTTCTACATCTTCAGCACTACACGCTACTTCAGCCAGGAGGAGACATTGTGTGTGTCCCCAGAGGAGAGGGTTCAGAGAGGCAACACAGAGGACTTTGTCCTTGGATTCTCCCACCAGCCACTACAATGCTATTTAGTTACAGAAGAGTGTAAAAGCTACGGACTTCAGACACCACAACACCAGCTTTTCCTGCTCATCCCGCTGTCAGTGCCGACGTTCGCACTGCGTACAGTGGCTACACAGACTCTCTCTGATATCACTGCAGCCACTGTGCTTTAATTATTTACTTAATATGGAACCCTGTAATGTAATTACAGTCACCTGTAATGTGTATTCATCACTGGCATTTTGATTCTATCTTTATTGATAACTGCAATCACACACTGCTATCGTTATTGCTGACAAAGTGATCATGGAGCAGAAAAATTAGCTTCCATACCGATTTCTGTAAAAACAGTGACTTATAGACTACTGGAAAGACGTGTACAACAGAAAATTATGCCACTATTAATGGTCTGATCAGGCATTTCAGTAAACTGCTGTTCAAGAATTTAATGCTGATGAAAATATGAAAGTGAAACTGCTTTGAGCTTGAAAGATAGTCACTGTTGCACAATTGTGTCTAACTTCACTGGCAACCTAGATTGCACTGAATCTAAAAAATGTACTAAATAGTCATGTGAAAATGTTACACTGGGATGAAGATGTGCCTGCTGTTCACTGTTATGACATTTTGAATCATGTGCCTTCAAAAAATATAAAAACACTTTACTTTAGTTTCAATCCTAATTATAGTTCTATGCTTTCTGTAGGTCTTTCTATAATTGAGAGACTTTTCACATTTTTCTTGCCACAGATTTTAATATTAAATAAATACAGTTGGTAATGAGAAGTTATATGTTTTATTATGCTTGTTCATTTTCTTGCTGTGCGACACAGACAGTGGACACAATAGTTGCAATACAGTAGGTTACTTATATCTCATATGTTCATGTTTCAGGCAATGAAAAACCCAGCAGCACAAGCCTGATTAGTGAATGTGAGGTTGCCTACAAATATGCAAGAAACCACCTCACCATTCTGTGAATTAACACAACTATCTGTATTCCATATCATTTAATGCAGCAGTGACTATTGACAAAATTATTTTTGACTTAAAGCCTGTAGCCCCACTTTGGGCACAGGCTGCCAACAAAGGCTCTCCAGGCATCCCGGTCCTGGGCCAATTTCTCCAGCTGTCCCCATATATGGCCAGTTCTCTTCACGTCTGCCTCCAGGTCACGGCACCAGGTGTTTTGTGGTCTGCCTCTTTTAATTACATTAGCCTAGTAGCTTCCAAATGAATCTGACTTTCACTACTCAGTGTCATACGTCCTCCAGCTGAAAGTCCGTAGTTTCTCTTGAGTCTCTTGTTCGTATTTCTGTAGCAAGAGGTTCTTTTTTTACAGGGAGAGGTTGCTGGCCCCTCGTCCAGCCCTCCTCCCTTTTCAGACGGGCTTGGGATCGTCCTTGGCAGAGTTGTTGACACACACACACAAGCCATTATTGAATGAATACTTCAAGTCATGATAATTGCAGTGTTTTGTGTTGTTTGTAATTGCACTGGTAATCTCTAGAAAGGTATTTGCTCTCTCAGATTTCAGTGTGTAGTCACAAAGTTTTACTGAAAGTCACATTGAGGACTATTGACATGCCAGTAAGTAGATTATCACAGTTTATCACCAGATACTTTGCTCTCCATGCAAGGAAAGTCAGTCAGGGAACAGTTTGTATGCTGAAATTTCCTCACAGTACCATCCCAGTATAACCTGGGAAGTGTGTCAGTAGGCCTGACCTTGTTCCCCCAGTCTGACCTCACCACCAGAGCAACAGAAATACTATATGCCTTTAAGAATATTTCAGTAATCATGATTTTTCAGCAAAACCACTCTGCAGATTTTTTTGTGAATGATATAGCATCTTTCAAATTATTCCGATGGCACCAGTCAACACACATTTTTTCAAGGGAATTTGCATTAAACCTCCCTGTCCCCTCCTCTGAAGCTGGAGGAAACTTAAGTGGACCCAAGTCCAAATAGGAGGAGCATTCATAATTATTTCGTTCACAAAAAGTAGCTTCCAAAGTCTCCTCCCAAAACTGCACTCACTGGTGCTGCAGGAGTAAAGTGAGGGGGCAGTGCAGTGAGATCGGGACAAAGTTGGAAGCCGCACCTGGTTCGCTGGTTGTATCCATCTGAGTCTGTAGTGCAACGCCGTAGGCTCAGTAACCGGAGAGCCGAGCCTGACTGACAGCCTGACGGTGCGTAGGGTAACGGAGGAGAGGGGGTGGGATAAATGATGGACACGAAGCCACACAAAGGGGGCTGGCTGTAGTGTTGCCATGTGTGCAGAGTGCATACCCCAAAACTTCAGAGTGAAAAGCTTAGTCAGTGTGCGTGTGTGTATGTGTGTGTGTGGATGCAGTCAGGATCCTAGGAAGCATCCCGGGATTTTATATCTATTTTGTCGAGGCCCCATGAGCACTATCACCTGTGAAAAGTCCAAAGGTCCGATCGCTTAGTCATTTTTAGGAGTGCGGTGGCTGCTCTTGCACAACTTTCAGCTTCCACTCTTCTCGAGTGAAGCAACCGGCGTTGGTGCAGGTCGCCGAGCACCGCAGAGGCTTTTAAACTTCCCCCAAAAAAGGGCCGCGTAACATGTCAGCCACACGGATGCAGTTGTTATCATCCAGAAACATTCGGCTTTTAAGCCGAGGGCGAAACGAGATGTTAGCCGTTAGCAGTGGAGCGCAGCGGGCCGGTGGTCCCAGGGTCCGCTCACTGACCTCTCCCCCTCTGTCCTCCTCCTCTCCCGGCAGAGCCTTGTCGAGTCTGAGCGCAACGCGACGTGGGCTCCCCAAAGAGAAAATGTCCGAGAATGGAGTGGCATCCCGGGCCAAGGTGTTGACCATTGACACCATGAACCCCACGGTGAAGAAGGTGGAGTATGCCGTACGGGGGCCCATCGTGCAGCGGGCTGTGGAGCTAGAGAGGGAGCTCTCAGAGGTTTGTACCGCAGGCCATTTGATCACAAACTATGTGCCATCTCTCTGTCCTCTGTGGAATGTGTATCTGCTCTGTGATAGACACACTTCTCATCTGCGCATTTCAAAATGATTTTTGTGTAGTTCACATTCTCTCTTTTCAGGGACTCTGCGACTATGGACAGAAAAAAAGCTGTACTTTTTGTATTATTCAGTTTACTCAGCAAATTTTAAATAAAAAAAAATGACTAAACTACAATTTAGTACTCTAACAAGATGAAACTTAACAGCAGTTTTCTGTTTTTCTGTTCTGTTTTAAATAAAAGACTGGGGAATTGGTACTTATATCTGTCCAAACTTGCCATAATATATTTGACTCTCTGGCAACTTAAAATTTTAATTGGTCTTGAAATTTTTTATGACAAGGTGCATGTATGATAAATGGTTGTGTTTTTGGCTTCCTGGTTATGTACTTACTATTACCATCTAAACATTATCCCAACAGGGCAGGGAAGAAGCTTGGAAAGTGATAACACAAAGTCCATCAGTTAATTAGTAATTCCTGAGGCTGATAATTATCAGATAATTTGTAGACCGGTATGATCCTGATAATGTGTCATACCATCAAATTTCACCGACTGGTTTCTGTTCTGCAATGTTAATCTCTAACTCCTGTTTTTTAAGCCACTCATCGTTTTTTTCTGCTGTTTCACCTCCCCCACCCCCCGTCTGCTTCTTAACCACAGTTGCTTATAGAGAGATCCTAAGAGGAAGGTGAAAGTCCACAGTTTAAACCAGAGACAGTTTGTTTTTCTCTGTCCTGTTTATGTGTCTCACCGTGTGACCTACTTGTCATGTACATATCTGTTACCTCACTTTACCTCCGACAGTTCCCACCGTCAGAAATATCCAGCTTGGCTGATCTCACCGCCACTGCACCATTTAATTTTAACAGCTTAGACAAGCATCTTTGTAGTTAATGAGTGTCTCAAAAGTCTAGTAATCAGTAGGAATATCTATTATATAATAATAGATATTATTTAATAGATATTAACTTTTAATCCATACTAGAAATTTCTTTTGTTTTTAATCCACAATGTTATATGTCCTTTTTATCTTATTGGCACTATGAATACAGACCATTTGTTCGTTTCTAGCTTCTTAAAAGCACTGTTCGATCCCGTCCTTTTACACTTTTTATGGTGATGTGGCAACCAGCTGTTAGTGTGCAGAGTGCAGTCTGGTGTGAAAACTGTCCTCTCTTGAGTGCTTTGCTCAGGAAGGGATGAGTATGTGAACAGGTTCTTGCACAGGTGAAAGGTACAGCAACATGGACCAGCAGGGATTGTAATGACTATAATGAAGTGGTGACCTTTTAACCAGATGGCTCACTGGAACCAAAGATTTTCTCTTCTGTTTGCTCTGACCAATGCTTATCTGCAGCTGATCCCCTCACTCCAAGGGATATTTAATTTCTTCTCAGCTGTACAATAGTTTGATCAGGCGTTATCGAAACTATATCAAGATGTTCAAAAAGCAGATGGAATTGCAGCTCAGGCAAGATATTGAGGGATGGGAGCATTTTCATACCGTATACAATCAGTAATGAACTCTTCATTAATAGTTCTATCCAGGACAGGGGAAGTGCTGTGATTTCTTTGTTCACTAACTGCATACTGTACCACTGCCAGTCTTTTCAATAGTACAACTGCCTGCCAGAAGGCAGAAATGTACCCCAAGTAATGAAATGCAGTCCTCCCAGCTTACTCAATAGTTTTTAGAAAAACATAACTGTGCTTCTGAAGACTTTCAACTGTTGCTCTGAGCACAATCAAAACACACTCCCCTTCATTTTACTAGCACTCCCTTTTCCAACTTTGGTTTAAGGTTTGGATGGTGTTTGATTACTTTGGGAAACAGGTCACAGAGGTATTCTTGCTTTTTTCAGTGAATTAAACACCATGAATACACACTGTGATCCTCCTACTCCTGTTTCCTACACACCTTGTTTTTGTGAACTGAACTCTTTGCTTTTCATTTATGGTACAATTATTTCCTTGTTCTCATTTTTCCCCCTAATACTAAAGATGTGTTAGTTGTTGAAGGCAACAGGGAATAGAAACAAGACACACTTTGAGCCAACTTACTGCATCAGTTAGCAAGTGCACAGATAAAAGCTGCACATGCAGTTATTACATTGTGGTCTTTGTTTTGTCCTAATGAGCAGCTCGCTGATAGTGAATGGGGACCTTTTTGAAATGTTTTCTAAAACCCGAACAGTCGCTATGGGGACAGACATACAAAGCAGTTTTTTTGTCAAAGTCTTTAAACGTATTCTGCCAGAAAGAAAGGCAATATGCAAACCTCCAGAAATGTTTCCCATGAGTTTGCATCTCACATGCATTGATCTGAGAAGTAAACAGAGCACAACTGAAATTAAGAAACCAATGAAACTTGAGTAACACGCAGTCAAATTATGCAAAGTGAACTCTCTTATCTTAGTTTATTATCTGAGCCTAATACTTTATACAGCTTTACATGGGCGTTTGGTGTATTACACCATTAATGAAATATTTCCTTTGTTAAGTCTTGGCAGAAGAAAAGAAGTTCTGCTGGGACTTCAGCATTATTTGCTGGACTGTTTTATCAGCGACGAAGGACAAAAACCACAGACTCTTTGATTTGGTTCTCAGGAGCAGAGGTCAGTTTGTTTCCAAAAGGTCCCATCACAAATGGGCGTGATGGTCCCATTGACCTAGGGGTGTTATTTGCCCTGTGTATTTTTATTGGCCCAGACTGAGAGACGCCTCTACTCTGTGACCAATGAGAGAGCAGGAGACTCCAGTTTCCTAAAATCTGAGTGGGATTGGACAAATCAAACAACGGGCTCAGTTGAATTCCGCAGGGTGATGGTGTGAGGCTCCATTTGCGGCTTCTCTGCACTGTTTTGGTTTCCACAGGGTGATGGTGTGACACTCCATTTGTGGCGTCTCTGCAATGTCACGCTGTTCCAAACATCTGGTGTTAACAGCGTGTATGTGCTCGTGCTTGTCTTTGTGCACGTGTCTTTGTGCCTTTTTGTCCTCTGTGGTCTCAGCTGTGCAAGAGATTATCTTTACACAAACACAAACTTTATATTATTGGCCTGGAAACCAGTAATATACGTATATTAATATAGTAGTATATTATATACATATATACATATATATGTACAGTATATGTTTATATATATATATATCTATATACACACAGTATACCTCTATTTTGGTAATAAATTCTCCTAATTATTTTTAGACATTCAGTTTATTGCTGCTTTGATGTCCTCAAGCCAGATCTTACACGTGTACACTGGCGAGGTTAAACGCTGCTGTGTAATGTATGTCTTAGTGTTTATGTGTCAGAGGGTTAATGGTATCACTGTGATAAGGTAGTTTGCATAGGTTGAAACTTTGTTCCCATGTTCGCACATATTATCTGCACATACATCGAGGCCGTTTCAAATACCAAATGGTTTCTGCGTCTGGTGCAGTGCTGCATTGTATCCTCCCTAATAAACTATTTTAAACACTCATTTCTGTCAGTAAAGAAATGTACTGCACTTTATAATGTGAGCAGCAGTGTGTGTGACAGAGAAAAAAACAATAATGTAGCTGAGAGAGGGAACAGCTGATAGCTTGCATGGCTTTCCTGAATAATGCTGAAACAGAATTTAGTTACTTCTGGAGTTCATGTTCTTACCTAGAAGATCTTATTTATTAGAAACCTCTAAATTAAAGGTGCCCTTTGGAGTTGTTTTGATAAACAATCGGAATTCTGTTTCTTACCAAAACACATTGTATGTATGAATCTTGATAAATGTGTTGAATGAATTTCCGTCCTCATAAAACATTTGCTAAGATATTTTAATCTGTGGGTAAACCCGTCCATCTGACACGTTGTTTGAAGCATTTAGTCCTATTAGTCCAAATTTTTGTCCAGAACAGTTGGGACAGGCCACAAGCTACTTGATGGACAGTATAGGAAGTAGTGGACTGAGCATTGTAGCCTGGTGAATATTTCTATTTCCACCACTTCTATACATGTTCCCACAGCAGGAAAGTCAGTTCAGTACAACCAACAGCCAATATAATCCATCCCTGCAAGCAGTTTTGAATAAACAACTGAACCCGCGGTGCACCGTGCAGCTGCTGAGCTTTCAACCTCTTGTGACTTAAATATTCATGGAAAAGTTATGTATGTGTTTAAGCCTGTGTGAATTTGCGGTGTCAAGGTTGTTTAGGTGCAGTGTGGGGTGGTATCGGTTCTCAGCCAACCCCATTCTCTTTGGTGACCATGTTTTTTTTATTTCATTTCCCCATTTATTTGCTGAAGGTACAGGAACATAACACACAATTATGTAACAGCTCTTGCAATGTGTCTTTTGTTAACACTCATTTCCTTTTTTTTTAGATCTATAACCACCCCTTTATGTTGTGTTTATGTCCTGCAGGGAATGAAGAAGCCCTTTGCTGAGGTCATAAAGGCCAATATTGGGGACGCCCATGCTATGGGCCAGCAGCCAATCACTTTCTTCAGACAGGTCTGTTCCTAAACCCTTCCCCCAACCTCTCATCTAAATATATCACTTCCCCTTTGACTTCTGTGTCTATTAATCTGATTTCTTCCTCCTTAAATAAATCAGTGTTGATCAGTTTTTTGAGTCTTACCCCAGAATCCGAGCCGGATTTTGCATCATCTCCCATCTATTCGTTATACTCACACCTCTCTTTGTTTCAAGGTCTTGGCGCTCTGCTCCTACCCTGAGCTGCTGAATGACAGCACATTCCCAGAGGATGCTAAAAGTAGAGCACGTCGCATTCTGCAGTCCTGTGGAGGGAACAGTATGGGTGTGTATGAGTGTGTTGGTTTTCTGTGCAAGCACAATAAGCTTTATGTAACTGCAGGCGCTTATTACCATCTTTAGTCTCTTTATACACTCCTGGTGTTGCTTTGCTGTGTTAAAGCCTCAAGTTGTCATAGCAACTTCTATTGTCTCAATATGAATCTCCCTCAGGTGCCTACAGTGCCAGTCAGGGCATAGACTCTGTGCGTCAGGATGTGGCCCGCTACGTTGAGCGAAGGGATGGTGGTGTGCCCTGTGACCCAGACAACATTTACCTCACAACAGGGGCCAGCGATGGCATTGTGGTACAAAACACCTCTGATTTTGACTTTGTGACTCTGTTGTACCTTTAGTCAGTTATGTTTGTTTTCCCCAAAAGAAAATATAATCACAAAACACTACAGTTGTATGTCTTGATCAGTTTGAACTAAATTTCTTTACAACATTGAACTGACAAAACAGATGTATTTTCAACTGACACCTTCATCAGAGCATTTGTGACATCAGTGACCTCCCTTTTTAGCCATGTTAGCAGTATGGCTCCAGGGATGGCAATGTCAGTCTGTCGGCCCACCAGTTTGGCTGAGACGGAAATATCTCTACACCTCTTGGATGTCTTGCCGTGAAAATATTGTACAGACATTGCCCAGGGGATGAATCCTAATGACTCTGGTGATTCCCTGACTTTTCCTCCAGCGTCACCATAATGTTCACATTTGTGGCTTTTAGCTAAATGTCTCAACAACTATTGGATGTATTGCCATGAAATTTTGTACAGATATTCATGTCCTCCTCAGGATGAAATTATATTAACTCTAGTGATCCCCTAACTTTTCACCAAGGGCCACCATCAGTTCAAATTTTTAATTTGTCCACTAGTTTGGTGCATGAACAACAAAACTGACATTTCCATCACACTCAGCTGTGCTTTGTGTTCAGTGAATATGGTAAACATTACACCCGCTGAACACCACAATGGTAGCATTGTCATTGTGATTATGTTGGTATGCTATTTTTAGCATTTAGCTCAAAGCACCACTGTGTCTAATACAGCCTCACAGAGCCTCTAGCATTGCTGTAGACTGTCAGTCTTGTTAAAGAACTCATCATACAAGCAGCAACCAGAAGGAAAACAAATATGCATTTGAGAGCAAAAAACAAGATGTACCAGTGTTCAAGATAAGAAAAGTGTTGCAATTAAAAAAGAACTCACTGTATGCTCTGATGAAGCCTTCAGGCCAAAGTAGCAAGGCAGAGCACCAGACTGAAATTCAGTGCAGGAAAGGTGCACCTATTTCCTTTTCCTATTTTTTACTCATGTTTCTATGTAGATAAATTGGTGTGTGGGCAAAACTACTCTGTATACATGATTTTAAAATGTCATCACATACATGCTAGTAACACTGCTGAATTCACTTGTTTTCTCAAGTCACTGTTCTCATCTTAAATATCTTTTTTTGACCTCCCCTCTGCCTTCTTAGACCATGCTGAAGCTGCTGGTGTGTGGCGAGGGTGCCACCCGTTCCGGCGTCATGATCTCCATACCTCAGTATCCCCTGTACTCGGCTGCGCTGGCTGAACTGGGTGCTGTGCAGATCAACTATTACCTTAATGAGGAAAAGTGCTGGAGTCTGGACATCAGCGAGCTGCAGCGTGCTCTGGATGAGGCCCGACGCCACTGCAACCCCCGAGCCCTGTGCATCATCAACCCTGGAAACCCCACCGGTAAATCACCCTTGGTCAAAATTAACACTGCTGTGATGTTTTACAACAGTAATAAGTGCCTTTTAATAAAGATTAGTTTCCTTCAGCACTCTAGATAATAAAGTAGTGTTAATTATAGGGAATAGACAAAAAGAGTGTAAAAAAGGATTTTCATTTTTATGTGACCAAAAGGTTGAAGGTCTCAAATTAGGTTTTAGGTCTGTTTACAATATTTCATATATGAATCCTTCATTTTCCTGATGGTTCATTTGGGCATGTGACTTCTTGTCATTCCAATTTATATTTGGAATATGTTGTAATGATTTTTGATACTGTTCCCATTGATGTATCAAATAATTTAGCATTTGAGTCTCAAAGTTCATTCTTGACCTTAAAAACAGTAGTTTTCAGCTGCATCACGTGGTTTTCCTCAGTGGTCAGGTTTGTTCAATTGTCTGGGGTGTTGGAGACAGCTCACAACCTAACAATGTGAACTTTTTCCATGACAACTGAACAAACTCCATTTGCTGAGGAAGACGGCAAGATGTTGTTGAAAATCCCCAGAAAAAAATGTGGGTGTGAACCTTGAAACTTGTTTTTGTTATTTTTGTCCCAGATGATTTGGCCTCTTTGGAACTCTGTGTTTATCCGAAGACTTGCATATTTTAAAGGGGAGTAGGCACTTTGACCAAGATACCATGAAATTAAGTTACTTGGTATTAAATCCTTTCTGCATGAGGTCTATACATTAATTTGTCTTCCCCTTTGTTGTAGTTGTGTAACCAAAAATTTCATGCACTGCTCAGAGAACAGTCACTAGATGGCAGCAAAACGACATAACCATTTGAAACCTTTTGCCCATAATGAGCCTCCTTCTCCTCCACAGGTCAGGTTCAGAGCAGACAGTGCATCGAGGATGTAATCCGATTTGCAGCAAAGGAACGTCTCTTCCTCATGGCTGATGAGGTAATGTCCCTGCATCTCTTTTAACATCTACCTGCTTTATTGTATTCGGTACCCCAATTACATTCTGTCCCTATCTTTCTTCAGGTGTACCAGGATAATGTGTATGCTGAAGGTTGCCAGTTCCACTCTTTTAAGAAGGTGCTGTTTGAGATGGGGCCAGAGTACTCGAATACAGTGGAACTGGCATCCTTCCACTCCACCTCAAAGTGTTACATGGGAGAGTGAGTCATCTTATTTTCAATGCTTGGATAAGTCTGTTACATCTTGATAAAATGTTGTTGGAAATCAGTTCCTCATAGTTGTTTATAAGTCATTGTAAGAAGAATTCATCTTTCAACTAGCTTTCTATAATGATCTCTTCATTGGCAAAGCTTTTGATTCGCAAATCTCAACTCAAACACTAAAGAAAACATCTGTCAATATTTTCGTTGCCGTCTCAGGTGCGGCTTCCGTGGAGGCTACATGGAGATTATCAACATGGATGATGATGTGAAGGCCCAGCTGACCAAGCTGGTGTCAGTCCGCCTGTGTCCGCCTGTTCCTGGACAGGCTCTGATGGATCTGGTGGTCAACCCTCCGCAGCCTGGCGAGCCCTCGTACAACAACTTCATCAAGGTACACAGTCCACATTCTCCTACCCTCATTATTCACAGCAGGATGGGACAAGTAATCAATACAGTAATGTATTGCAACATGATCTCCTGTCATATGTTTTCAATACACTGACACCCACATCATCACAATTTCTCTTACAATATGTGTATAGTTAATTGCTGTGGATAATGGATTTTAGCTAGCAATTTGTTTTATGTTATAATTTGCTAATTTGAGTTTAAAACTTATTTTAAACAGATGAAAATGATTTCAATTAATATGTCACTATCTTTCCTTGTCTTGAAACATATTGTATAAACCGTGAAGCTGTTTTGCTTTTTGACAATTCAGACTTTTGAAAAATGTATTGTTGTTGTCTTCATTGTGTATAAATGTCTGAAACTGAAAGCATTTTTCATTCATGAGTAGTGAATCATGACCTCTTGTAGGTGTGACATTGTCTTGTGTGTAAAAAGAGTCTTTGTTTACCCCATGTAATTCATATAATCAGCCATTCATCCACCTCATGTCGCTCACAGAAGTCTGGAAAAATTCAAGCAGAAAACCCTGTTAGAAAAGGCCAGAAACAAAGAGGGCCATTGTTTCATTTCCAATTAATAAAATCAGGCAGGAGACAACTTAATTGTATTGAAACACAACACTAAGTAGAGTTCCTATTTCCAGAAGTGGTCATTTTCAAACCTTTACCTCAAGACTTCTAAAAATCTCAGTGTTTATTCTCCAGACCTCCTTGAGCTTGACAAAACAAGGAATTGCTAACATGAGACAAATTATTCTGTCATGGTCAAAGCACCTGAGATCGCTGGCGTCACAAATGTTTCCAGTATTTACTGATTCTTGTAGCATCTCTCTTTGCTTCACTTTTTTTTTTCTCTGCCCCTCTCTATTCTGTATTTTCTTCTCTTCCTCTCTCATATCCAGGAGCGCACAGCCACTCTAAGTGCCTTAGCAGAGAAGGCCACACTTACAGAGCAGGTTCTAAATACGGTTCCTGGCATCAGCTGCAATCCTGTGCAGGGCGCCATGTACTCCTTCCCTCGCATAACCATCCCTGAAAAGGCCATCAAAGAGGCCACGGTCAGTCCTTAACCTACTCCTGTAAATGTTTTGTAATGATTCAAGTTTCAGTGTATTGTCCCTTCAAGGAAATTACATTGATCAAGAGAAAAAAGAGAGGAAAATAATACATGATGGAGGTATACAAGATGTTTTTCTTAAGACTCTCACACAAATCATTATGTCCTCTGATTATTTCTCTTTTATTTCTTTTCATGGCCTTAACAGCCCTTATTCCCCCCAAACTCTCATGTTATAAATTAAATACTCATGGAAACATCTAATACACTACACCAAAATGGATTGAATAACTCTTTATCCAGATTCAGTGCACTGTGCATCCACCACCTTGTTTGCTAAAGGGAACAAATGATTTCCAATAGCTTGTGTTTCAATTCTGTCCCAAGGTTGACTGCTCAGTTGGAATTTCAGGGAGGGTAGATGAGCCGAGCCACTGAGAATCTGATTAGCCTTACAGAGGATAAGGTCAGAGTAAAGCTGACCTAACGACACCTGATCAATCCCAGTGACTCTGCTTGCCATTGTGATTACACAGTCACAGTGTTACTTTGTCTTGGGCTGCGCAAAAACACCACAATATACACACTCAGTCAAAAGACAGAGCTTCTTTAGCAACACATTACCATTAGCAGTTTAAACGGAGATGTTGTGCAGTCCTAAATTCTGAAGCAGCTGAATTCCAAATATACTTGAAATTGTCCCATATTACCAGAATATCAAGCTTCAACATTGTAATGTTTATTTTCTTCTCTGATAGGAAAAAGGTCAGCAACCAGATATGTTTTACTGCATGAAGATGCTGGAGGAGACTGGGATCTGCCTCGTACCTGGAAGCGGCTTTGGCCAGAGGGATGGAAGCTACCACTTCAGGTACAGAACACTTCCAGGACTGCAACTAAATATTTTTTTAGATTATTCATTATTCTGCTGATTATCTTCTCAATTAATTAATCGTTTGTTTTATGAAACTAAAGAAAATAGTGAAAACCAACAGTCCACAATCCAAAGATATTAAATTTACTATAATGTTAGACAGAGAAAGAAGCATTTGCTTTTCTTTTTTTTTTACATTTAAGAAGCTGAAGCCATCAAATTTTTGTTATGTTTGCTTGGAAAATATTAAATGATAACTTGAGTATTAAAATGGTAGCAAACTAATTTGGCCAAAACTTCCTTTTATATTTACTCCTTTGTTTGAAAAATACATTTAAATTTGAGCATTAATTGTAAGTGTTTTCAACTGGCTGCTTGAAAAAAGTTTGTGCTGAGGTTCAAGGAAGAGAGAGATCGTCTTTTTTTAACACATTTTCTCCCGGCACACTCTCTCTAGTTATTAAATTACCCCTTTTAATGATTCTTAGGTGATTCGTCAAAGTCCATAAAAATAAGAGTTAATTTTTGTCTTTCTTTTCTTCCCCTACACACCCAGAATGACCATCTTGCCACCGACAGACAAGCTGAAGATCCTGCTGAACAAAGTGAAGGAGTTCCATCAGAAATTCACCCAGCAATATTCCTAAATTTCCACATCTGTTATCCCACCAACCACCAAAAAAAAAAGAACTCTAAATCAGAATTTATCTGTACCTAATAAGTGCCTTCACTACTCGGCTCTGGTCGGCTCTGGTGGTCTCTGTGATGACACACTTTAGCCTTTTCTCAACTTTCTCATTTGGGCATTTACGGACTGTATATAAGTCACTGGTGTTGGAAAACAAAACAAAACTGGAGATGAAGAAATGAATTTAGAGATGTGTCAGTTTGCTATGACAAAGACTTCATCTTCTTGTTTCAGCTTTGAAGGATGTATGTTCTCTATACTGTAGCTGTGTATTTTTAAGAATGAGAGGTAGCTCATCTGTGTGTATGCCAAACTAAAAAAAAAAATAGGCTTCAACTGGAGAAAAGGTAATGCTGCTTGAAATGGTGATAAAATAGTTGAAATATTCCATTCCTACCTACTTGACAGGGAAAATATGCCGAAGTCCCATTTGTATGATTCAGAAATGGTTTTGTAAAACCAAAATAAATGTGATTCTAAAGATTATGTCTTATTATTTTGAGTTTTCACATGTCTGTAGAGTTAACAGTAAGATAAATAGGTAATATTCCTTTGATCGTGAACATTTATGGAAGACTGTTAGGGCACTGTGGGTCTTTATACCGCATGCTTCCACTGAGCCTGTTGAGTGAAGGTGTTATGAGACCAAATGTCATAAATGTAGTAAAGTATTCTTATTATTAATCTTATTTTCTTTTTTGGAGGGATATTTGAAAAGAAATTTAGTTTATATTGGATATTTTGACCATTTTTTGCTTCAGTTTTCATTCCAAGTCAAACATTAACTTGCAGTGGTTAGTCAGTTTCAATCTGTGTGTTTATACACTAAGCATGAAGGACAATGTTCACTCTTAAAATATTACTTATCAAAGGTAGCAAACACTGAGACTATGTAATGTTTAAAAGACAGCAATACAACACAACATTGGTCAATTCAGTACACTCAGGGGTTTTACAGTCTTATTTGGTCTGATATGCCTAGCAGTTTATGGTGGCTAATGTTAGCTAGTGTTAGCAAAGTTTTGATAGATATCACTAGGTCACCTCAGTGACTTTTCTCTACTTGTGCTAGTGTTACACTACTTTTTAGCTTGTCACAGAGAAAACATTCAATGGTTTTATCACAAAAGTAAATAACATACAGCACCTGTAGCCAGTAGTTAATGTTTCACATGTTTGTCGCATGCTTGACCTATTTCATTTCCTGTTAGCCTAATAAAAATGTCGTAAAATATGCAATAATTAATTTGTTTGTCCACTTTGTGGCAGCATAAAACTCTGCATTGATATTACCTTATGAAGTAGTTGTGGCAAATTAGCAAACAATTGTATTTACACACCCACAGAGCAACATTAGCATTCATTTGAGTCATGTTTTTGGCCAACTGGTGAATCTAGGTTCAACATCCACTCTCCTTTTAGATTGGTTTTGCTCTCTACCAATTTCTGAGGGAAATATCTAGCTTTTTTCACAGCTAAATGCTCAACCATGTTCGCCAGCTAATTTTGTTTGTTTGCAATTTAGCACTGGGCAAGTATTATGCTAACAGTGTGTTTGGTTTTGTGACCAGCATTGGTGAATTCTGGTTTGCAGGCCAGAAAGCCAAAAGTTCAACCAAGTTCACCGGGTTATACAACTCTGTACAGCCCAGGGGAACTACAGATATTTGTGGTAATTATCTTTGTCACTACAAGCAACCCCCTTCACCTTACATATAGTCATTTAATCTATTGTTAATATAAAAAGTATTGATTAGTGCAGCTTTAAAGGACCAGTGTGTAGGATTAGTGGCATCTAGTAGTGAGGCTGCAAATTGCAACCAACTGAATACCCCTTCCCCTCACCCCTCTCTGTCAAGCATGAAGGAGAACCTACTGCGAAACATGTTGAAAATGCAAAAGGCCCTCTCTAGAGCCAGTGTTTGGTTTGTCCATTCTGGGCTACTGTAGAAACATGTTGGTGCAACATGGCGGGCTCCGTGGAAGAGGACCTGTTCCCTATGTAGATATAAAGGGGTCATTCTGAGGTAACGAAAACCCAACAATTCTTGGTTTCAGGTGATTACAGATGAATTAAAACACACTTATGAATATTATATATTATATTCCATTTATTCTGCCAAGTCTGTTCCGCTAGATGCCACTAAATTCTGCACACTGCACCTTTAAAGCAAATGAATGAAGAGAATCTTGGAAAATTAAGGAAATTCAATGTGACGTCCTGTAATTGCCACTTGAGGCCACAGTATCAACTTGTAGAGAGGCTGAACTCCTGATAATTAGCGAAGTAATATGATTTCAGAGTGAGGTCGCTCCCCAGATCACATGTATATCTGTGACAAGGCCAGCTGTATCTGCTGAAATTGCCACCTCTAATAATGATGTTGTACAGCTTGAGTTCAGGCTCAAAAGACTGTACATAGTTTATCAACTACTTTGTCTCTATTAATCTGTCATTAATTTTATTGCCTAGTCTGCAGTTTCAAAGCAAGTTGGGATGATGGATGGTAGGCCTACTGCAGGTTATGTGTGTGTGTATGTGTGTGTGTGTGTCTAAGGCAGAGAGATTGAAAGACCATGTAGAGAGAGTGTTAAAGTGAAGCAGTTTGAAGGGGTTTTCTACTCTCTCCCTCTCTACTCCGCAGCGGCTGTCAGCTTTAATTATCTTTGACAAAGGGCCTCCCGAATCCTAATTACACTGAGCTTTGTCTTTCCTGGAGCCCCTCACCATTCACTCCAGCAGCATGACGTGCTCACACGTTCCAGTCCTCTTCACCCTAAATTAATTGGGGGCGTTTGCGTTTTCTCTCTCATTCTCTGACAACTTTGGGGAATCAAAGGTCATCATTAGTTCGGGTGAGGATGTAGGGCGACAGGACGACAGTCATGCATCAGACATCGGCGCTGTCATGTGGCTGTCCTGGTTATGACAATGACCAGTCTTTATTCGCTGTGTAGAGTCTTATATGAGGAGATTCATATGACCAAGCGGAACAGCTGATTGAGAACCAGCTGCGTTTGTGAATTAACAATCATATTGTGTTCATTATTCTGTACATGTGGACAGCGGTGACCGTATGAGTCCTGGCATTTAGCAGGGAAATATAAGAAGGTGATTCCACCGAAAATGTCATAACAGACTCACCACACGTGTTTGATATCTCAACTCTAAATTAATCCTTTTCACTTAAACTGTTCAAATATATTTTTCCAGTATAAAGGATATATTGATTTAGCAGACTAATGCAATTATACCACATAATGCAGTGATACAAAACAATATTACTGACATTTCCTCAACGTATTAACTAAGTGAGCAGCAATTGTGTTAAATGGTTCTCCTCTGCTGTGCAGGGGTCAGTTTCAAACATTATCAACTATTGGCTGTATTGGCCAATTTTAGAAATACTAAGGTTATGCGACAATGCCCCCCTTACCTACCTCAGAAAAATTTGACCAGACTCCAAAAAAGTGTCTAAATCTTCTCTCGTTATTTGGATTTGTAATATTTATTTTTAAATGTTAAATTATATTTTCTGTAAAATGTAATTCTCCAAATGAAGATCCAAATAATTATTTCTCTAATAATTTACAAGCCAAAAAAGTAGGCTAGTCAAATTTTAACATATTGAGTCTAGAAATAATATAATCAGCCTAAAATACCCACCACATGTATGTTTTTAACCTTAGAATATCCTAAAACCCCCAAATTCCCAGAAAAATGACTGAGAACATTACCTCAGTACCCTAAATGGTAACTGCAAACCCCGAATGGCTGATGTGGAAGGTAAATTTGTTTGATCAACCACACAGCTGGAGGTTAACACAGATTTAGTGTAAAACTTCATTACTTGATTAATATATTAATTTTTGGCCACTTGGGGGCAGCACCTCAGGCTGTAATCACAACATTGACATTATCGCCACCCTATAAAGTTGTGACAGTGAACATGTTAGCAAACAGTTGCACATTTAGACATCCAGCAGACATCACCAGACATGTATTCTTTTTCCAGCTCTGTTTTGGTCTCTCCAGAGAGAAATGTGTAGCTCTAAATGCTCCACTATGTTCACCACGTAGTCACTAATTTTGTATGACTGCCTCTTGCCATTTGGTGCTGGACAGGTAGCCTTTGCAGAGGGTTGATCAGAGCTGCATGCCACAGCTGAAAACAATGCTGATGAGAGCTGTGAGATTGAATCAAAACTGTAAAGTCGCCGGCCTTAAGACCAAAACAATGTGCTCAAAGACAATAAAATGCACTGTAGAGCAGAGGGGATCTGGAGGGTTTGGTGATAAATCTATATGGTTTTGTCACCATGAGCAGAGCGACACATTAGACATAGAAACCACTCTTTCAAACCATAAGAAGAAATCAGGACTTCTTGTCAATATCTGTAGTCCTAACACTGGGCAAGCTAAATTTCTGACAAAATTGAGCATTCCATTATCAAGGTTCTCGGACATCCCAATATTAATTGGTGGTGATTTTAATGTAACAGCTCAGCCTGGTGTCGACCGGTCCAAGCAGCCTTTGCCAACTGATGGCGTGTAGCCATAAGACCTCTTGAGTCCTTATACAAACAAACTCTAAAAACTCTGGACAAAAAGCCAATTCATTTCCATCACTGTAGGGAACTAGAGAAATACAGTTTACTGAGCTTTGAGAATTTTAGATTATTCTCAAATTTGTGCCTAGTTTATAAAAATTTTAAATGGTTTGGCCCCTCCTCCACTATGTGACTTTGTATACACTCGCTCAGTAAGTTCTATTAGATCCTCCAGAATATCCTCTATACATGGTTGTACCATACCTTTTCATTGCACTGCATTTGGACAGTCAGCTTTCTCTGTGAAAGTCACAACTCAGTAGAACGTGCTACCTGATGATATGAAGAGCTGCAGTTCTATCAGTACATTCAAAACAAAATTAAAAAATCTGCAAAAAACTACTCAGTTGACATTGTGGATGTATGTGATGTGCTATTGTCTGTAGCTCTGTATTTTGTGTAATGTGTCCTGTGTGTTTTTTTGCTTTGTACTGTTTGTTATTGTGCTGTTATATGTTTTAATTGTGACCTGCCGAATTGACTGCAGATGAAAATTAGGTATAAGATAACTCTGGTGCAGTACATCAAATGGTAACATTTATATAACACTGTACATGGTCCCAATAAATACAATACAACAACAACAGTTGCAAGAAATAATGCATGAAGAAACCAAATTCGCATTGTTTAAACTTAAAAGAAAATATATTGAGTCAGATGATAAGGCAGGAAAAAATTCTGCCAAAGAACAAATTGAATCCAAACATTTAATATCAATTATATATGATTGTAATAAACAACTTCTACAAGAGCCAAAGCAAATTGATAATTGTTTTAAAACTCATTATAAGAAATTATACAAATCAATATGTTTACCCTCGGTTGAGGGGGCAGACAAAAAAGAACTTGAGGAATATATTAGAGATGCAGAGATAAGTGTCTAACGGTAAGACACCTGGAGAAGACGGATTTAGTATTGAGTTTTATAAATGTTTTCAGGATGTTTTGACTCCCTTTCTTACAATGCTATGTAATGATATTATAATTTCTCAATCAGTGCCTGTCAGCATGCGAACAGCCGTAATTTCAACAATACCAAAACCTGGCAAGATTATATGTAAATGAACAATTTCAGACCTGTTAGTCCGCTTACTAATGACAACAAGATATTTGCTAAAATACCTGCAATGCGTCCAGAAAGAGTGGTTCCCTCATTGGTCCATTTTAACCAAGCAGGATTTGTAAAAGGCCAACACGCCTCAAGTAACATGAGAAGGCTCTTTCATATAATGCACAGAGCTGCTTCACTTCAGCATCCAGCGGTAATGTTATTGCGGGATGCTGAAAAAGCATTCGATAGGATCGAATGGCTATAGTTATCTCATAGTTTAGGAAAATAAGGCTTTGGACCAGAGAATTTTATTACAAACCACTTGCCTGTTAAAACAAATGGAATTGTGTCCTCATCCTTTGTGCTAACTAGATCAGCAAGGCAAAGATGTCCAGTCTCACCAATAATTTTTATCTTGGCATTGGAACCCCTGGCATGTGCTATTTGAGCTAACCAACAAATAAGTGGTTTTAATATACATGAATATGATTTTAAAATAAATTTATATGCAGATGATATATCATTAACTCCTTCAAATCCAGCAATCTCACTGCCACACTTATGTAAGCTCAAGAGTTTGGCAATCTTTCAGGATATAAAGTAAATTGTAGCACGACTCAGCCCCACTGCATGACTTTTCCAGCCCATCTTTCCATAATTCAGATCGTTTGGAAGAAAGAGGGACTGAAATATCTTGGTGTTAATACAATTTCCCCAATTGAGAAGATATTCAAGATAAATGGTCCTAAACTGATTAAAACTATTAGAGAGGATCTTACCAGATGGAGAAGACTTCCACGATCCTTGTGGGGCAGAGCAGAGATAAATAAAATGAACATTTTTCCCAGACTGTCTTTTATATCTTCAATTCCACTTAAATTACCTGAATATTGGTTTAAAGAAATTAAAAAGCTTTTTATAATGTTTCTTTGGGGAAATAAAAAAGCATGAATCAGATTTAATAAACTGACAAAGCATAGAGATAGAGGAGGATTAGGGATACTGGAAATATATACATACTATTTGCTCTGGGCCTGTTTGAATCACTGGCAAAAGGACTTTATAGAGCTGATAATGATGGAACGTGCGGCCTTGGCCCTGCAGGGTCTTTATAGAGGCAATGGCTTAGATGGAGAATGGATACTTATAAAAGACTATATAAATAAGAGACATTTAAGTTAAGAAGTGTTTTGACTGTTCAAGATATGTAATGATGACTTCCTAAGCAAGTATATTATATTTATTTATTTTTGCTTTTTGTCTGTAACCCCCTTAGTACTGTCCATGTGTATTTGTGTTGTTTGTATTTGGTCTATTTTTTTCTTGTGTAATGAAAATGTGAATAAATAAAGGTTTTGAATCTGGGAGCGGGAGAAAATAGTTTTTCTTGTGATGACTGCATTTTTTTATTTTCTTTATTCTCTATCTGTGATTTCCAACATTTCTTAAGGCACTCACACTTATTGTTCTATGAGGTCAGTCTGATCAAGCTGGCACCAAAAGTATATATATAAAAACATAAGTAATCAGAAATACTAAATTATCCAAGTCTGCTTCTATCTTTGTCTTGCATGTTATCATTATGATGTAAAATAAAGTGCTGGAACTGATGCATTGTGGGAAGAGTAAATGAGTCAGAGGAAGAAACCGTCAGCATCTCCAATCAACAACTGCATTGTTTTCATGAAGGTGACGTGCGGTCAAGGTTGAGCTAGACTTTGTTGTTGTAATCACTATGTTGAGCATGATGATTTGCATTTAGTTGTCTTGTAATTGCAGATCAGAGGAAAGAAAAGAAGAGTTCTCCTTTCATGTGTTAGGTTGTGGTTGTTTCTAAATGTGAACCTGATTTGTGCCCAGAGATTTAATGTTTCTCTATCACATCATCTCCTCCACTTTCCTCTTGCGGAGTCTTTTCTTTTTAAAAACACAAACAGAAACTGAAAAACTACCTCAACAACAACTTTAGGTTAAGAGGACATAGAAACCAGACAATAGAAGTTAAAGACACCCACTTTTAGGTTATTAAAGGAACATTTTGAGATGAGTTTGATAAGAGAATCAATTACACTGTCATATCTGTAGGGTAAAATATGAAGCTACAGCTAGCTGCTAGTTAGCTTAGCTTAGCATAAAGACTGGAAACACGGGGAAACATTTAGTGTGCCTCTGTCCAAAGGCAACAAAATCCACCTACCAGCTAACGTTGTATCTTGTTAGTGCATGCAGTAGAAAAAAAGTGTAAAAGTGATACATTGTGGTTTCACAGGCTGTTTTGTGTCGAACTACAGTACTTCTTGGCTGGTTGCCGTGATTTCCTGAAGTCCTGTCAGGTTGCCTCCCAGACCGGAGGCGCATTGACTTTGTTTGTTGCACATATTAAACAAAAGAGATGTTAATGAATGACCTTTACATGTACTCATAGTTGGATTTTATAACCTTTGGACAGAGCCAGGCTAGCTGTATATGCTAAGCTAAGATAGCTTGCTGGCTATAACTTCATATTTAATGCTCAGAGATGAAAGTGGTATCAAGCTTTTCATCTAACTCTCACCTTCACAAACAATGAGAATCATCACATTCTGAGTTTTAAGTGCTTACTGTCTTATTCAAGCCGTTAAAGAAGTGTCTTTTAAAAAAAAAAAATCACACAACTAACAAAACCAATCATTTGCATGTTAAAAAAATCATTCCATGGGGCCTCGTCATGGGCCAGTGAGTATTGTGAAGTACGTGTTGAACATTATGAGTTGAGTTTTATAGCCCCTACTGGTACATCAGTTTATAATGAAATTGGGTCATGAAGTTTTCTTTTGATATTTGCAGCCTATATCCTTTAAAAATGTAGGTTAAGGTCACCATAACCTCGTTCTTTTATTCTTTTTTTAACCTCTACAACATGAAAAGAAGCCATTCACATCATGACACTCAAGTGGGTAAATGGAGAAGGGTAGAATTGAAAAAAAAAGTAAGAAAAGAGAAACACTGAGAGGGAGGGAGTGATAGTACAGAGATTGGGTGATAAATCTTGTTCTGATCAGGTTTCTCTGGTGCCCTCACACCTCAGTCTCTTTCTTGGGGTAATTAATCAATCCCAGACTGGAGGCATTGATCGGCCTCTTGCGGCCCTCGGTATGTTTACACTCCTCAATTGTATTTGCCACTAAGCCCCTCGCTGCCGCTCAATCTCATCGGCAGAAAATGTGACACTTCGCCCTCTGATGCCATCAGCGAAACAGTGCATCGATTGACATCTCGATGAAAATCAATCTACTTATTTCTTGTTGCATGGGGGATTTGGTTTTGTTATAATCCTTTGTTGTAATCTTGTATTCCAGGTTGCAATACATTAAGTTTTATTGTGAGCAATCAAAACACTCCTGGAATGCAGGGACAAGCTTTTCACCACAGACAGTTGCACACACTGCCAAACATCCACAACGTTTTACTCAGATATTTTCCACAACACAGAGCCTTGATATACTGTAGACTATTTGAAGTATTTTCATAATTTGCAACCTTTAAAAAAATCTTTATCAACCAGTTATGTCCTCAGTGTTTAGATCCTTTACTTAAGTAATCTTAATGATAAATCTTAATCTTAATGTATATTAAGTAAAAGCTGCATTCAAATATTTGTTTCAGTAAAAGTACAGATGGTTTAAAGTGAAGAACTCATTAAGTTGAATTTTATATATATTATTATTACTGATGCATTACAATCTATGCAGCATTCAAATGTTTAATGCTACTTTATATAATGCTGGATATATCAATCTACATTTTAAAAAATGCATTTTTGTATAAATGAAATGAAATGTAAGCTTTTTGTAAAATTTGCAAAGTAACTAGCAATTATAGCTGTCAGATCATTTAAGTGTGGTGAAAAGTACAATATTTTCCTCTGAAACATAGTGGAGTAGATGTATGTATAAAGTAGTGTAAAATAGAAATATTCAAGCAAAGTATGTCTTAAAATGTGTATTTTGTAAACATACTTAGTTACATTCTGCTATTGTAAACCATAAATGTGTTTGTAAAACCAACAGTAAAATCCTATCCAGTTTACTCATCACATTTTTCTATAACGTGTTTTTCAATTTTTATTTTCAATTTTGAGGATCACATGTGTCCCACTGTCCCCTACTGTTGAATTGGCACTAAGGAGAGTTCAATTGTTTCATGGTGATATTCTGGTTTAATATGTTATAGACAATTTTAAACACATTTTGAATATCAAATATCAGAATATGTTGCCTATTCGTGATTCAAATCTGTAAATTATCATTCATGTCGGTCAGAGGCTAAAATCTATCGCCTGGTTCCAGACCTCTGAATCGCTGCACACATTTCCAGCAATTCAAGTGAATTGAAATTAAATAATAATCCAGTCAGATTATCAGGCTGTAAAACCTTAAATGACAGTCATCTGCCTCTACAAGGTAAATTTCTGCAAAAATTCCCCTTGTGTATGTGGCTTTTGTCAATTTGTTTTTTTGTTTATCGAGCCATGCAGATCTCTGTGCATTGTGCCACGTATTCATTCATATAGCTGGTATTTCATATTTTTTGTATTAAATTCTATATTATCATTAAACCTCTCACAGGATGCCACACATGATTCAACATCTTATTCACAGACTGTTTGAGAGGGATGACGTGTTTGGCTTTGAGTTCCTGCTGGAGGACAGGAGGATGCTGCAGGGAGGAAAACATGATATTTAAATTTAATTAGAAACATGAAGTACTGCTTCATGTTATCAACAGTGGCAGTCATAAATGTTAGATAAACCAAGTAACAAGCAATCAGCAGCACTGTTGTACAACCTTGTCGGCTTGTAAAAACAAGAACAGAACTGAAATTGACACTTTCAATGAAAAGTATGTAATGGTTGCATCTGAGGAAACTGTTTTTCTGTAAGGGCAGACATTACATTACTGTACAAAAAGACTCATTAATGGAATAGTGACTTGGAATATTGTATGTTGGCTTCTTTAAGACCACTTTTGAGGGCACAAATAGAAGCGGAGAAGTGGAAAAGTCATTTTCCAAACGTTACTGGAAAATCACCACAATAACAGAGATAGATGCACTGCAAAAAATCTCCATCTTATTGTGCACTTTCAATCTGTAATTGAGTCCTAAAAACCTTTATTGGCTTAAAACAAGAGAAAAAAAATCTGAATTTTCCAGAAAGGAGTGTCTGTACCAATAGAAACAATAAAGAATAAGACTGGAAAATACACTAGAATCAAGAAAAATTTAACTTGATTTAGCAAAACACCAGAAATAAGGTGACTTGTACGAAAGCTAGTGAAATATTTCCATGCATTGTCAGAGTTTTCACTTGTTTTAAGACAATTAGGCTTTACCACTCACTTCAGAAAAGATATTTGAATTGTGTGATAAAAGCAGGTAAAAACAGTTGAATATTGCAACCGTTTACAGCCTGTTATGATGTTCATAAACTGTCCTCTAGGAGGCGCTAACGAATATCAACAGCAACAATACTTTCCAGTCTGTAAGCCTGTATTTTTTTAAATTCTCAAGGGCACTCTATGAATTCTCATCCAGGAGCTCTTTGAATTTTTCTTCACAAATTAGTGTACTTGAAGCTCTGAATAGTCTGTGTCCTGTATTTGAATTTATTCTTGTCTCATTATTCTCTCATGTGGAAATTTTGAGCTGTAGCCCACATGTATTTTGAGATTTACTCATTGCCTTGATGTTTTTCACAAATCTGAATTGAGTGTGTTTCAGAAGTCCACATATGAACAGAGTGCATTTTAAAAAACGCAAACCCCTTCCACAGTGTTAATGAGCAGCACACTGGCACACAAGTACGCGTGCACAAATCAAGATTAGCAATTGTTCACCTGTCAACGAGGAGGAAAATAATGGAATCGAACAAAACAATCACCAGTCACACCTTGATTTTCACTTGAATGAAAAGCCTATGCTTTGGATTGATTGCTCCTCTATCTTTAATACAGTACAGGACCAGCTTTGAGTGGGTGGTTTGGTAACGCATTCTGTTATCCCGCCCGCTGAGCTGAACTGTTGAGGCCAGCCTTTTTCACTGGCTTTTCTGTGCAAAGAAAACAGGAAGAAAAAAAAAAAGATAAACACAAATTCTGAAAGAGCTGAACGTGTGAAAAGTACAGAGGGACGTGCATTATCACGTGGCTACCTGGCACACACAGTGTTTTATCAGTTGATGTACACTTTGGTGTCACATAATATTTCTGTTTATGTCCCTGGCTGGTAATGAGAGGTCCATTCAGTTTCCTTCCCATTCACCAGATAAACTGTTTGACAAACCTGTCTCAGTTTTGATTGTCATAACCACAATTGTGCCCTGCTGCCAGCCAGGTCAGGCCCAATAAATGTCATACATATTTCATGCAGCATCACACTTATCTGACAAAGGGATTTTTTTTATCTTTTTTTTTTTTTTTTTTTGGATTGAAATCACGCCTCATATTTCATTAGACAATCGAAAAAGCCTCCGGTCTGTGGTCAGATGGGCTTCATGTTTTATTCATGTCCTCTGAACATCTGCTTGTCCGGATGTCAAAAATCATCAGGCTCCCCCAGGACTCCTGCCTGACTGGTTGTAAATGAACTCCAAAGTCGAAACTCAAAACAACCTGTCAGAGCTTCCCACCACCAGAGGAATCTTTAAATACGGCGGCGGAGGTGAGCTGAGTAACTAAGATCTTGTGCTGGGAAAGAGCGATGAAAGTCAACTATGGACACATGAAAAAATCAAAACATGTGCACTCGGATTCAGTTGGTGTGATACTGTGAAAAGCTTCTAATAGTTCTGTCTTCTTCCCACAGATTTTGGTGGATTTTGACACTGCTGTTCACTCTGGCTCCTGGTCGACAAGTCTCCCTGAGTCACTGGAGGCTTGTGCCAATTGGAGGGAAAGAGCCTGACCACTAACAAGTGCTCACTGACTCATAGCTGCCACAGTGTGTCCCACTGTGTTTGTGTATGTGTGCATGTGTGTCTTTATATACTACTCTATTATATACTCATTCTATTTCTCACTTTGCACCCTTCCCACAGAAAACATGTTCTTTTATAAATGATCATGTATTTTAGCTCACATGGCGTGCCCTCACAAACTACTGTTATAACAGAGATGCATGAATTAAGCAAAATAAAACACACTACCGATAAAAAGGAAGAGTATTTTAAGGGGGTATTATGAGAGGAAGGTTATTCTGAACTTCCAGCCTCAATTATTGGCATCCATTGTTGCAAGACTAATTACAATCATCCATAAAATGTAGCAAAATTGGACTTTGACTGCACTATCTAAGTATCCATGAAGGTCCCTGTTAGTTTTTGATGCCCTTTAAAGCCTCCGAAAGCCAAATTTAAAGATCCCCTCAAGACTTGTTTGAAGACATATAAAAATATCCTGCTTTGACTATCAATTTGTGTCTGGTATATTTTTTCCACAAAAAAAAAAGTTCAATTACTTCCTTTAAAAGCCTTTAAATGACATTCTACCCTTCCCCCTCATTAAAAAATCCAGAATCTCTGAATATGCAAATATTTTTCGTTTCTAAATATTTACTCCTACTTCACTGAAAAGTCAATTTATCAGTGTTTGTGCACTGGAGACTTCAAACTTCCACATCACACTAAGTAAGTTGTAAGTTGCATACTGGAGCACGATTGGCCCCAAAATGTTTGTGATGTCATAAATCCTGTTCCTAGGTACACACCTCAAACTGAGATTTAAGGTGAGCTCAGAGAAACTTTTTCCCTTCGGCAGATGAATGTGAAAACTCTGCACATACATCACTCTGCTCAGTGAAACCCAAACACCACAATGAAAGAACAAGAATAAACACACATTTTTGACTGGAGAGGAACTTTAAAGATTGGAAGAAGACATTCTTAGTTATTATTTATCAAGAGTTTAACACTCAGAAGCCCAGATAATCTGGTTCATCAGGATTGTGCAGGTGTGTGTTGATCAGATTTGATTGACAGTGGACTGACAGCATCAGCAAACAAACCACCAACTGTCATCAGCTTTTGATTCAAGTAACCGCTGAATCCTGATTGGTGCGTGGAATTACGTGACATCACTAAATGAGCCCCGTCCGCTTCAGACCAGTGAAGAAATCTCTCTCCATATGAAATAACCAAAAACTGTTTTTCATGTAAGACCACACCGCTCAGAAGAAGCTGATTGAGAAACAGGTTTTCAAGACCTTTTCTGTTCTTTCTGTTTCTGAATATCCTTTAGTTTTATATTCATTACTTGGGCGTAACAGCTTGCAACACTGAAAATATGAGACACGGTGTGGTGTAATTTCTCTGGTGGCCTTCAATGACAGATTTCAGCTGGGATCAAATTAATTGCATCTTTCTAAAGGTTCAACAGAGATTTTGCTCTCTTCAAGCTAAAACACATTGACATTTTATAAGTTAACTATGCTGTCCACTTGATGCTCAAAAGAAATAACCTTTAATATGAAACCTGCATTAACTGACTTTTTTATGGCCACCTGGGGGCAGCGGATACAAGCTGTAAACACAACACAGAAACATCCTTTTAAAGGGAAACTTCAGTATTTTTCAACCTGGACTCTATTTTCCTATCATTTTGTGTCTAAGTGGGGTCCGTTCACTAATGCTGTCAGACACTTATAATAACAATCTGAGCCTGTCAGTGGCAAAAACAAGCAATTTTAGTGGACGTACATTGATGGGGTGCAATTGTCCCAAAGGATTACATTGCAGAACCTTTTTGCGGCTGCCAGCTGCAGTGCTCTCGCTCAATACTGGACCAATTTCAAAAACTGTTGTCCCCATTAGTCACTTAGACACAAAATGATGGGAAAATAGGGTCCAGGTTGAAAAATACTGAAGTTTCCCTTTAAGTTGATATTGCGCTGAACATGTTAGCAGACAGGAGCTCACACATCCAAAAGATACATAGCAACATTAGCATTCATTTGGAGTCATGTTTCTGGCCACCTGACAAACGACGTCCTGTATTCTCTCTCTTTTTGGGACTTTTATCTCCTCTAACTCCTGAGAGAAATATCTGGCTTTTTAGCTGTGAAATGCTCCACAGTATTTGCTAACTAGTCTCCCAGTTGGTGCTGAGTAGGTGGTTTTATAGAGTTTTTTTTAAAATTTGAAAACAGCTGCCTGCTGTTTTGTGGCTGGAAATAAAGCAGATGAGAGGGAATGAACAGTAAAGCTGTGGGCCTGTTAACCAAAACAATGAGCTGAAAGACACTAAAACAGTCCATTATGCATGATCATGTGATCAATTGTTAACATAAAAGCATTTATTAGAGCAGCTTTAAAGGTCACATCTCAATGTTATATGATATTATTCAACACATCAATGCTTCAACAATGAGATATACAAGAGGTTCATGGGAAATCACTCCTAATCCATTTGTATATGCTTGCTACAGTTGAAAGTGGCTCACCGTCTCTGTTTTAGTAGAGAAAATATGTCCAAAATGTATCACAATTCTGATGTTAGCAGTCACCAACAACAATGGAACTGATGATTTGATAATGCATCTCTTTAAATGATATCTGGACCTCAATATCTGAACATTTCTCATATCAAAACAATAGACCAAAATCCAATTATGCCATAATTTCAAGAGAACATAGCTCTACTTCATATCAGTCAAATGCTAAGCCATTTGCTTCATTGTCATTCATTGGCTTCATTGTTAGCTTGGTGATTAAAAGCTGCCTGCTCTGCTCTAAATGGACAAAGGAGGTCAAGATGTTTCTTCAAACTAAGAATCTTTAAATGTAATCTGGTTTCCTTTCATCGACATATATAGAGAATCTATCCTTTCCAGCAACTTGATTGCTAAAGCCAATCTAAAGCAGACACTTCCACCTTTTTCTGTTCTACAAGGTGCCAAAAACATATTCACATTTGCTTCTTTTTTTATTGGGATTGCTTCAGTTTTCTTTCCCTTGATCCTTGAATCCCTTGAATCCCCTGAATCCCCTCTTTGCAAGGGTTGACACTCAGACATGTGATAGACAACGGTATAACCGAAAGTTGTGTAATCTCGACTGACATCTGTGGCAGGTGTGACATCAAGTATCAATGTAAGCGCTTAACTCTGCTCTTTGTCCATTTGTCTACACAAACTCTTTTGCATAAGAGGGACCTTATGCATAAGTCAGAATAAAAGTCACACAATATTCTCCTACATCTGTGTATATAGGACATAACTGACCCACTGCAATATGATGTGCTTGTTATGTCATTGACATGTATGGCTGTATGTTACACTTATACTCTAAAGACTATGCAATTGTGTTTTTTCTCTCTTTCTTGTTATTTATATTGTTAAATGGGATAAATGTATAAATAAAGTGATGGCAGCACAGGAAACCTTTGATTTTAGTGCGTCTTACTTGAAGTGAAAACTGCATTTCAGTTCAATACCATATTTCTTCTTTAACAAAAAGAATAAGTAATAAAGATCATTGTTTGATTTTAACTTTTACCCACCAATTTTAATTAAACTATATCTTTTTAAAGAGGGTCAATAGTTCTGTTTGGCACTTTTAGAGATCATTATTCAACAAACACACATCTAGAGTCTCATCCCAGCTGCAATCAAACCTTCCCTCTGAACAAACAAATGGGGCTTTCTGTCTTTTTACTCCCTGTTCATTTATCTCTTCACCTTTCAGTGAGGTGCCATCGACACAGAGTGACAGCCTCTGCATTCATGAGAACATCATCATCTGCCCTCCTCACCAACAATTAGCCCTTCATCACTCAAACTTAACAAAAGCAAGTGTGCTAAAGTTTTGTCAAGACAAGACATGCTTTTAAAATCTTAGCAATCAATATGGACTGTTTGGATTGTTTTATGAATCAGTTAAAACTCATTTGTAAATTTCCAGGAAAATTAAAACATATGCGTAATATCTCTTCAGATACTCAACAATTTGAGATTTTTTGATACAACTGCTAATTGTGAATTCCAGTTAGTCATTAATTAAGTGATCTCATCCCATTCTCCCTCTAAATGGCCAAGCATTCAGTCATTTCATCAGTATATTTGTATGAAGTCATCTCTCACTGCCAGCTCCTAGTGACTCCCTCCTTCCTTTCAGTGGCTCTATAGATTTCTTTCAAATGATAAATTGGACCAGGGGAGCTGCTGAGGTGTGACCAGGTGCCAAAGGAGTATAGCTTTTGGTCTTTAATGGTCCTAATTAGGCTTAAGACCTTTAGAGCTATTTGAATAAGTGCTAAAAGCATGTTGTGACATTCTTGTGGGTTGTTACATCACAATAATCAATAGGAAAACGAATACATACTCTGTTAAAACCCTGCTGAAGTGATCTAACATATCTATCTTCCTGACTTCACAAACAAATCCATTAAAAGAAGGGAAGGTGTCATTAAGATGTGAAAGTAGTTGCCCGTATTATTTGTGCCATTTTAGTCACGTTTCAAAGCTGCATCTCCCTTTTGTTTTTCACTTTCTCTCTTTTGATTGAAGAAATGCACCGATTCTGTCCCATCCATCACCTCCACCCCTCCCCTCACTCTCCAAACACAGAAACGGGTAACATTTAATTTCTAGCCCATTCTCTCCTGTGGCACCGTTGTGGGCGGAAACTTGTAGCTGACTTTGTGCTGCATAAACATATAACGTAGACTGTGTTGTTTTTCATCTCATGAAGTCTTTTGTTGTTGTTTTTCTTGCGGTGAGAAAGTGGAGATGAACCAGTTGGACGGATACTACAGCGCGTAAAAGTTGTGGATGGTTACTTTTGCGCATAAACATTTAAGGGACTATTTTATCTCCAAAAGTTGCAGTATCATACAGGATCGGGTCAAATTCTTCCCTCGGCAGAGATATCGCTCACAAGCAGGCTGGAAGACCATCCACTCCGGAGAACACAGCGAATCCGCAGAGCGCAGATGATCGCAACTGGTGTTTGTGGCGTCGCGCTGGTGCTGGTGTTGGTGGTTCTGATCCCGGTCGTGGTGAACTCCGCCGGGACTCCTGCCCGCTATGAGATGCTCGGATCCTGCCAAATGGTGTGCGACTCCCACGGGACCGCAGCCACGGCCGCGGCCAAGACGACCAACCCGATCAAAGACAACCGTCTGGTTCAGTCGCTTCCGACGTTCATCCAAGGTCCTCAAGGAGAGCCGGGACGCGTGGGGAGGATGGGTCCGAGGGGCCCGGTCGGCGAGCCCGGGCCACCTGGACCTGCTGGTCCGCCCGGAGAGAGAGGGGTACCTGGTCCTCCGGGTCCACCCGGAGCACCCGGAATGAATGGGCCCACCGGTGCCATCAGTGCAGCCACCTACAACACTATCCCAAAGATTGCATTTTATGCAGGACTTAAGAAGCAACATGAGGGATATGAAGTGCTGAAATTCGACGACGTGGTCACAAATCTCGGCAACCACTATGACCCCTCAACAGGGAAATTCACCTGCTCAATACCAGGGATTTACTTCTTTGTTTACCACGTGCTGATGCGAGGAGGGGATGGAACCAGCATGTGGGCCGACCTCTGCAAAAACAACCAGGTAGGATACTTCATGAAATAGTATAAATGTTTTATTTTTCCCGCTTTACTCTTTGTATAAAATGCACAATGAAATACTCGTTAGATCAAGGTTATAAACGTAATTTGACGAACAAAGTTTACTTCATACATTTTTACGCACAGCTTTTACGCACGAGTGCACCTAGAAAGACGTTCAAAGATTACATTTCCGGACATTTAAACACAGAGACTGCTTACACTTAAGTGTTTTGAGTGTTGTTTTAAGGTTGACATGAAAACGACAGATGTGTCATGAGTGAGATGACCTCACGTGACGGAGCTGTCCGCGGTTCTGATTTCAGCAAGCAAGTAAAAAACCAAGTTTTATCACCAGAAATTTCATATTTGTCTTCCAGGTGAGAGCCAGCGCCATCGCCCAAGACGCCGACCAGAACTACGACTACGCCAGCAACAGTGTTGTTTTACATCTCGAGCCCGGAGACGAGATTTACATCAAGTTGGACGGCGGAAAGGCGCACGGGGGCAACAACAACAAGTACAGCACCTTCTCTGGCTTCATGTTGTACGCTGATTGAAACAAGGGAAAGATCTGCTCTGCATATACTTTGCTTCACTGCTCATGCTCGGTTCAGTGTCAGTTGGATTATTAGAGACAGCGCTCACCATTTCCCACATTGCAAACGAATCAAGAAAGATGTTGAAGAAGTCATGCGTAAAAAGAAAAGAACTGTAAAGTGTAATTACAGAATAACAATAATGAATTTTAGTGTGTACAGCGTTGAATTGTACCCTTGTCGGTTTGATTAGTGTCGCTATGGCACCCTGACTGAACTGTTTAGCATTACAAATTAAGTTTGCTGATGTGTCAAACATACTGTAGCTGCTGTTGTAACACATACTGAGTGTAGATTCATTGTATTGACCTGTAGCACTCAATTATAGAAGTTAAAGTTATATGCACATATTCACCACTCTGTTTACAGTGTTGTTGATCCATATTGGCGCTTTAATTTTCAACAAAATATTTGGTGGCTGTTGCATTTTGAGTGAAAACGTTAAAAGATGTAGTGATGCATGATTATAAAAACTGACATTTTAACTCTGCGCAGCATAAAAAAAACACTTAAAAGAAAAACAAATCTGTAAAATGTGTTGACGCACTGTCACAATATGATCACTGTAACTCATTCTTCTTGTCTGTCTCAATATGACAGCTGGTTGGAGCGACAGGGTAGTCTGGTGGTTAGTCACCATCATAAAACTGGACAGTCACACTGACAGCAACGTTCCCTCGAACTGGACGACACACATCGATCGGCCTGCTGTTTGTTGAGCCCCTCTAGATATGATTGTCAGCTAGAATGTAAAATATGATGTTAAATTAAATCCTCTGGCTTTACTTTCTAATCCTCTCGGAAGATTAATCAAAAGTTACAGTTTTTCACGGTGCACAGTCAGCTGTGGCGATCACGCCATTGATCATGGTGTGAAGTCACCCTGTGAAGCCACCTGTTCCCAGATGAGAGGAGAATGTGTCCTTCATCTGGGCCTCCCAGAAACCCACTGAGGGGCAACAGGACAACTCATCTAACACAGCCGCATTGTGTCGAGAGCAGAGCGGCATACTGATTACCAACACACTCATTATTTTCCTTCAATGAAACGTGTTTGCAGGGCTGTCACTTACAAATATAAAGAAAGCAGCTACTACATTGACATTAAAAAATCAATTAGCACCACTGTAGACAACACCTCCAGGGAGAAGAAAAATATTTGTCTTCGATTGTATTCATATTTCTGTAGACAAACAAAAGCATTTTTTTTGTGGACCAAAACAAGACTGCTAATGAGAGGCACTGTGATCCTGCAAGGCTACTTTATATAATTTGCTTACAAAGTGAATAATGTATAATCACAGATATAAAATCATGTTTGAACTTTGTTCAAGTCGGTCCCTATAAATATTTTTGGTTAAATGAAATGACGGCCTATAATTATTTTCCATTTAAAGTAGATGAAGTTAAAAACATTTTGCTTGACTGAAAATAATTAAGAATAAACAAATTAAGTACAAACCCAATAAGCTCGTTGGTTTAAGGGTCCAAAAAGCACATTTATGAATCTGTTTGGACTGGTGATTATTGCAAGAATCTCAAAGTGTTCATTGTGGGTTGTTCAGTCTTCGTGTGAAGATAAAGTTATGGCTACATCAAAAACGCCTGCCTTGGGTCTCTTTTCTGCCTCATTTGAAGGTCAGCCAGTGTTTTGGGTTGTCGATGAGGATCTTATCCACCTGGTGCTGCGAGATGCCCCTCGTCAGCATCTTCGGCACGATGTTCTTCAGGATGTGAGAGTAGCCGTGACCGCCGTACTTGGTCAGACGGTTCTTGGTGTGGATGTCGTGTGCGATCACTATCTTGTCCTCATAGCCTTCCTTTACCAGGAACGCCAAGCTGAACGTGAACAGAGAAACTTGTGAGACACGAGGGGCCTTTAAACATAACACAACTGACAATTTTAGCTAAAGAACATACTGTAATGCCTCTGCCAGATGTTAAACCTTTTATATGTGGGCATACACATCTAATGTATATGTATAAAACATAAAAAGAGATTCTCTCAAAGAAAAGGAAATCTTACTTAAATGTGAACACAGAGGTCACATTTAAGTGTCAAGTGTGGACACATCAACATGGTTACAGTTGACGAGTTTAAACAAGAGCAGTGTTACTCACGCCTTCACTCTCTGGCTGTCGTTGGGCATGTCCACGTTCAGGTCATAGGGATAGTTCAGCATCTCGGTTCCAAACAGATCATACTCCAGGTAACACCCCATCTTAGCAAACTCAAGCAGTTCACCATTATTAAATATAGTCCTGCAGGTAGACGACACACAGGTGATAAAGTCGAGGTGCTACGTGTGGCATTTCGAGGAGGTCATCCAATTTTATCTTTATATGGGTTAATGCTTAAAATGAAATGCATTTGATGTATTTTAACTTTCCAAAGAATAGCCCCCACCAAAGTTTGTTGTGAAAATCACATCCAAGAAATTTTGGGATGAACTCAGTTATTCTACGCCATCTCTCTTTAGACCTTCACAGTCAAAGTTGAGAGATGAAGGTAAGAAGAGCATGATGAAGTAGAAAAAATGTGTACCGTATTGCCAGCATGACTACTTTACATGCTTACATCTTCAACGTGAGATCAATGAATAATAATTCCACTGCATGACAGAAATAGTGGAGCTTATGGGAAATGTGGTCTTAATTTTGAAAAGTTGACGTATAAAAAGCTTACATATTTCATATATTACTATTAAAATGGTATTATAAAGGTCAGCTACTACACTTTCAGTGAAATCTGAGCATCCCTTCAATTCCCAAACTCAGCCCGCTGTATTCAGGCACTTCTCACCTATCCAGGTGAGACATGACAGTTTTGCCGATGTCACCGCCGGCCTCCTGGAGAATCCGGATGACTTCAGCCGGAGCGGCAGGATTCCTGCCGGGATGGATGATAACCGGGCAGCCGAGCTGGGCCTGAGCGTGAGCCGTGGCCTTCAGCACCTTCTTCTCGCTCTCTGTAATCGGCCAGCTGGTGCCGATCTCTCCGATCACGCCACAGCGGATGTCTGTTCCGTCGGCGCCGTGAAGCACCTCGCTGATGATGATGTCAGTGAGCTGACGGGCAGGAAAATGAGAAGTTAGTCAAAGCAGAACGACATCACTCCTGCTGCAGCCTAATCTGCATATTAGATCATTAAGGTGACACTTTTCTGATTATGTGCTGTGCTTCTTTAACAGAATTGATGCACATGAACGGCACATGTTCAGTTTGAATGACAATATTGAATTATAAATATGAAGATTATGTGCATATTGTCAGTGGGTCACTACTCAAAGACAAGACGAGTAGCTAGAAACATGTTCAAATCAATCAAAAGATACAGAAGAAACACAGAATGTGTTGAGAGAATGGGTGATGGCTCAAACTCAACTCAACTTAACACAACTGATGCAGGATGTTCACACAGACACACACACAGAAATTTCCACAATTTAGATCAAATTGTTTAAAATTTCGTAAAAAAAGAAATGCGTCAAATACTGCTAGACTCACACCTTCTCCACACTCATTTTCTTGGTGGCTTCTGTGTGGGTGCAGTCCACATAGTACCCTGCTCCAGCGATGATGTGGACCCCGGTGTCCTTGGCCAGCTGCCTGAGGGTGGGCAGGTCCCGGTCGATGCCCGTGGTGGTGTTCTCCACTATCGTGCCCCCTCCGGCCTTCCTGTAGGCCAGCAGTTCGTCCCGCACGGCGCTGGTCTCCTGCAGCAGCAGCAAGTTCTCATGGCAGCTGTAGGGGTTTTGTCTCAGCCAGTACATGTGCTGCATGTGGAACGGGTTCTCTGCCACCGCTTCGTCACCCGGAGGAGGAGGGAAGTAGCAGCACTCGAAGCTCATCGTCAGGTGCTCGTGGGTCATGGTGCGGCCCAGCTGGTCTGGATCCACCAGACCCAGGACAGTCTGGACCTTCCCGCTCAGCTTTGACATGATGGGTGTTCAGGGTTTCCAACAGCCTGCAAGGACACAAAGTATTGATTTATTGAGAGATGAGAGAAAAGTAAGAGCAGGTAAACTTTTTGCATGTTGGTGCAACTTTTTCTGCAGAATAGATTGGAGGAAGGGAAGGAGGGATCCTGACAAGTCATTAACTAGGTTGACCAGACAGTGCATGCAGGGGAGGGACCTTTGGACTAACAATAGTGCCAGACTGAATGTAGGTGAGGGATCTCAAAGTTCTGTTGCAAGCAGGTGGATGTTTGATCCTCGGTCAGGACACAAGACTGGGGATTGTCTTTACTGATGTGTGTGTGTGTGTGATTCTATGGAAACAAATAAAAGAAGAAAACAATATGGAAATCAGCTTACTGATTAGTAATGACTGGCAATTTATCCAAATGACAACAAATATAACAGATATGGAGATGACATTGATATAACCAAAATGGTATCAGATAAACATTTAAATAAATATGAGTTACATTCATTGACTCTCTTTCTAGTTACTTTCTTTACTTTCCAAAGAACTCCGAGTATTTTCTGCTGCAGCATGGTGGTCGTCCAATAAGTGTTTTGTGCAAGGGCAACGTGGAAATCGATTAAATCAAGCGAAAACAGCGTGCAATAAACTCAGAGCTGCAGCACAATGTAGACGGATACTAAAGTTTCAAGACTTTAAATCCTGAAATTTGTGGAAACTGTTGAAACACGTTGCTGACCTTGTTTCTGCTTTAAACCGGGTCTGCTTCCACCACCAGCCGAGTATACACAGCCGGTCCGCTGTGAGATTAGCACAGCGTCACGTCGCGGGAATTGAGAACCATCGCGATAGATTACGAGACTTCAGTACTTGCAAATCAATTACATTTACAGCGAGGAACTAGTTTATTACATTATTATAAAAATAAAATGGTTATTTCTTAATATACAGTATGTTTGGGGATTCTTTACTTATTTTTGTTCTTTTAATTTACATAATATTTACAGCTAAAAGATTATAAATATAGATTGATAAATAAATGAAAGTAATAAATAGACTTCACTCATAAAGGCTATAAGCTGTAACTAATGGCTATACTATTGTTTAATAAATAATTTGCTAATGCTAATCATTAATAAGCCATAAGAACAACTTTCGGGTTGCCAAGCTGTGAAAAATTTCTCTGGCTGTTGAGTTATTAATAGTCAAGGTGTTAATGAGGTCATAAGTGAGTTTCTCACTTTCTAATGAGCTGACAGCAAAAGTCATTATAATTCTTAAGTCATTAATGAAGGGTTGTTACAATAACATATCAAGTCTGCAGTTGCACATTTTGATAAGTCAAACAAATATTTTTAATTTTTTGAGAAAAGTTGGGGTTTTTCTGATGAAATATCATGCTGGATGCCACAACCTGTATACATATTTTCATTAATGACCTTTAACTGGTCTATATAGCAGTGATACTGATTTATTAACCCTTAATAGAACCATCTGTGGTACCAAACAGGGTAACTTGAAACCACAAATAATGATTCAGTAGATTTACTCACATAACAGTCATACTGACTATGAGCACAAATCAAGTTTTATTATAGAAATTACAAATAAGTTTTGTAACATCACATTATAAACTATAATATAATATCACTGTTACTGTATTTGGCTAATATCCTGGTTTTGGTCATTTGAGCAGAACATGTGAAGATGATGCAGAGTTTGAGAGACAGACTGTGACTCTTTCTGTGATCTAAACTCAGCAGATGGTCTCCACAGCAGCATTTGGTCTGCTGTTGCAGGGATTGCCCTGTGAACAGTCACCATTGCACTGACCATGCTGGCAAATGACTGAGCAAATGACCATCCATGTACTGCAGGGCCTTCGCCATCCGTTTGTCAACCAGCTCACCAGTCTGTGGATTGGAACAGAGCAACAGCCAGCAAACATATGGGACTTTTGTGCTTCATTTGGATTAACCTGCTGGGTAGCTTTAGGGCAAAAAAAAGAACAGAGGATCCTGTGTTTCAAACTGTAATGGAGATGATTATCCATGTTTTTATATCATCTGGTTGAGATTTCTTTTCATCTTTTCGTTATTTATGAGTGGTCCAGAAGCTTTAGGCTATGTCCTCTAGTCTAAAAAGTCTCTGATCCTTTTTTTTTTTTTTTTACACTTGGCTTTCCATTAAATTCAGAATCCAATTCAAGGTTCTTGTGATCACTTTTAAGGCTCTGTTCTACTGTATCAGGGTTTGTTGGCTGTTCCTTGCTCCAGCCTTAAAACTAAAAGGAGACTGCAAAGCTTTGGCTCTTGAACTGTGAACACTGTGGAGACACCTTTACTTAAAAGCAGCTCAAAACCCACCAGTTTAGACTTGCCTTTGTTTAATTTTATATATTTTTGTCTTGTTTTTATGCGCTTTCAATGTAAGTGATAGGGGCCAAAATCCACAGTGTGTCCACACACTCATTTTATGCAAAAATGCATTTAAAAACTTATCTGAGGCTCTTATATGAGGCTTCAGTAGTCTGCGAGTTTCCCTGTTGAGCTGCCGTTATTTTGGTTCTGTTTGCCGTCTGACTCTGTGTCCCTAGCTGCCATTCTCCACCAGTCCTCCAGAGGCCCTCAGACTTTTTTCCCTGTTTGTTATACTGGACTGACTGGGAGAAGGCCCTTGTAAAGGACACTGAAGTTTGCTTTCACACTAATAGTGAAATGCGACTAGAGGTTTAACATTTGTTTTTGTAGACTGATTTGCATTCACTGCTTCATCATTAAATTGTAAATAAGAGAATTTGCAGGTTATAGCACACCTGTGCATTTAAGTTATATTCATGTATATTCTTAGATGGGTTTAGGTATGTTGGTTAATTACGAAAATGATTGTGTTTTCTGGGTTTTCCCTCTTGTGTCTGTTCTGCCTTTCCCTCCACACTTTCCCTCCACACCTCCCCAGCACACCTGTTCAGTGTTAAGTCTCGTTAGCCTTGCCCTGTTTGTTGCCTGCCACACCCTCGTTGTCTTCATTGTTAACCAACCCTTGTGTTCCCCTCCTTTTCCAGTGCCTGCCGCCCTCCATCTGTGTCTTGTTCTATGATTAGTTCCTTGCGTATTTATACCGGTCTGTTCTTTGAGTTCTTTGTCAGTTCGTGATCAGTGTATCCTGGTGTTTGCAGTTGTTTTCGTTCCTTGCATTTCAAGTCCGCTTGTTCTCTTGCCTTCGTCTGCTTACAACCTGAATCTGGTAATAAATAGTTATTATTTCTTCAGTTTCTGTTGCCTGCCTGTTGCTTCTGCACTTGGGTCCATCTGCCTGCATAACCATGACAGCTGTGGAAGGACACGAACAAATACTGGGACTTTGGCACTAAAAAGACTGTAATGTTTAAAGATATCCGCTTGATTCGACTAAATTGGATGCCAGAAGTTTCATATTAGCTTCAGATAATCTATTAAATACATTTTTGTGCAGAGGGAAGACTGTGGATTTTTGGCCCCCATCACTTAAATTGTAAGTGCATCATGAAGGGATCTTCTAATAGTCAGTATGAACAGGAGGAATGATTATGGTAACAACAACAAAAAAACCTGTTTCAGTGTTCATTTGGGCATCTGACTGTTTTAAGATAGATGTGAAAAATTGTGAAGCAGATTTACTGTGCGTCTGTGCAGTTCATAGTAATTTTATTAAACAAAAATTTAAGAATGTGCTGTAAGCAGAATACAAAATGAAGCTACAATTAGCGCTCCTCCACAAAACAAGGCCTCGAGATTAGATGAAACAAAGGTCAACCACAGTTCACAAAAGTGAATGTAAAACACCACTAATACTACAGTAATACAACTTGCCAACACTACAGATAATAAGATCAAAGTAATTCATTCAGCTACTGCCATAGCACAAATAGAAGAAATGTTAAAAAGAATATACAAGGCAACAGGGATGGTGCAAAATAAGGACCATGTCTAAATTTTTCTTTTTTTTTTGGTAAATGAGTTTTTGGAGTGCTGTTACTCATCTGCCTAATATACCATCCCACTGCAGGGTTCCTCATTACTGACAAAAGAAGATCGTCACTCCCATTCATCTGCATGGCTGACATGTTTCAGACAGACCTGACCACAGGGAATTTTCCAGCAGGGGGAATGACTAAAACCATCCTCTCACATGTAGACAGGCCTCCTGAGACACAGGTCAAACATTAACCAGAATTTGAGTGTGATGCAGATCTTTTAAGGCCTCTGAATTGATAGGTAGATGTAATAAAAGCAAAGCCTATATGCCTTAATCTCACAGTAAAACAGTTTTTAAACACTGAATTTTCTTTGTTGTTCTCTGCATTTATATTTAGCTATGTAGCATTTCCTTGTAATTTACATCTCCATCAAACCAGACAATAAAGACAAAGAGTGGGGGTATGTCTCTGACTGCAAGAGGCCCATCAGGATTTGCTAGGCCTGGCTCCTGGCTGCAAGTGGAGGAGGAAGTCTGTGAAGTGTTGTGGTCTGGTGCCCTCTGCAGATAGAGAGGAGGCACGCATTTGCCCTTAAAGAAAGAAAAATGCTCATAGTTCTCTTGCCTGAGGGGAGACATGGTTTTGTGTTTAAGCTTTCATCCAATTTAAACAGCATGAATGACAATAAGAGTCAGTGGTTTCAGTGATGTTCTGTTTGTTGTTTCTGGTCTTAATAATTTTCACGCTGGTTAGGGCGCTTTGAGCCTCAGGGATTGTTAAATCAATAGGCATGTTTGTTTCAAGAAATAAGATAATGAATTATGACAACAATGAAACCGTGATGAATTGCAAACCTCGCCCTGGACAACTATAGTGTTTGATCAGAGGCACGTGTTTACAGAGATGATACAAAGGCAGGAAAAATGTGATTAACATTACACTTTAACCCAGGGCAGCATTTAGAGCAACTATACTGTAACGTCTTCCTTGTAGTTCTCCTTGTGAACTACCTTGGGGGGGAAAATCATAACAATGTTAATGACAAAGAACCAACAAACACTAAAGTTAAAAAAAAAATGTTTCAGCCATTTCTACTGACAGTTATATAAAATTACATAGTGAGTCAGTTAAAAATTAGAAAAAAAAACAACTCAATATGATATTATAAAAGCAGCAGATATCAAATACCCGCTACAATGATGGGGCAAAAAAAATTTCAGTTTCAGGCCAAAATTGTGTGTACACCTGAAAATCATACTCATATGTGACTGTTGAACATCTCATGCCAAAACTGTGGGCATTAATATAAAGGCTCCACTCTTCTGGGAAGCTTTTCCACAAGATTTTGGCTGCAGGGATTCGCTCCCATTCAGCCATTAGAAAACCTACTATCTCCTAGAAATTACATTTATATATCACTAGAGGACATTAGTGAGGTCGTCCACTGATGTTGGCCAATAAGATCTCGCTCAGTCTTTGTTCCTGTTAATCCCAAAGGTGGTAGATGAGGTTGAAGTCAAGGCTCTGTGCAGGCTGGTGAAATTCAACACATTCGTGACTTCATCAGTCTGTCTATTTTCAAGACGTTCATCAAAACTCACCTTTTTAGAATTGCTTTTAATGTGAGATGTATGTCCCGTGAGTATCTTGAAAAAGTGCTCTATAAATAAAGTGTATTATGATTAAGTTCTTCCTCACTAAACTGTATACTTTACTTTGTGCAGCAGCCACATACTTTGAAGCACACTGTTGTCTAAAATAAAATTGTTTGATGCATTAACATTTATTTTATGTAACTGAAAGTGTGGAGCCCAAACCGAAGTTGAAGAGCTTTTACTGCAAATCACTCCACATTGCTTTTTTTTTCATTGTAAGTGCTTTGACAGACTATAGTTGTTGCATACAGAGCCAGTCGAAGAAACAGCCTTTTGGTTAAGAGATGATCACAGAAAGAGACGTAATAATCTACACGAGTTGGAAGATAAACATAAGTCAGCTTGTTTACAGTTTTACTGCTTTTACGATATTTTTCAAATTGTTTAAGTCTTTAGATTTAACACCAGAGGCAAAATATAAAATGACAATTTCTTTTTTATTTCAAAATATATAATAATTTTCATTATTATGTTATTATTGCTATTTATATTGTTACTATTTGGAGTAGTAGTAATAGTATATACAGAAAGATTACAAGATTGATCAGTTGGATCCAATTAAAGGAAAAATTAAGCGAATGAACAGAGCTGAATTAATGACTCGATCAACAGAAAATTAATTGGCAACTTTTCTGATAATACTTGTTCAAAGCATTTTTCCAGTAGCTTGTTGTAGTTGTAGCTTCTCAAATATGTGGAGTAGCTGCTTCTTTGTCAGTAAACTGAATAACTTTCTATTTTTAACTGTTGGTTGGACAAAATAAGAAATTTGAAGATGTCTCCTTGGGCTTGGGAAATAAGTGAATGGCTTTTTTCCCCCAAACAATTTTATCCAAACAGTTAATTGATTATTAAAGAAAATACTTGTCAGATTAATTTATAATGATAATCAGTTGCAGCCCTACAAATGAATGACAACATAAAATCATGTCGGGTGCACATATACATTTCTGAAAGTACAGTCATCTGGTGGGTTTTTTCCCCTTTAAAAGCAGAGACCTCTGTTGAATTCTGGTGAATCCAGCTCTGCTGGTGTGAAAGATGCCATGCAGTTCATGCTAAGTGTCATGCAAATCACTTTTGCACGGGTCCACATGACAAGCCAATGGTCTTCAAGTTGTTCCTTTCCATGCAATACTCTATATAAACTCTAATCCTAGAAGCGTCATCTCATTCCTGTGAGAACGCTGCACTTGGAACAAACAAACAAGATATAATCATCATGGCTGTGAAGACTTTGGTTGTGGCCTGTGCTCTCTTTTTGGGAATGTGCATTATTACAAATGGCAAACCTACCGAAACAACACACGCCTTCTGCAAAATTGTCTGGTAAGACTTCATCTACTATATTTGTGAGTTTTAGTTTGATATTTCCTTTAGGTAATGTTTCATTCAGTATGAATGTGGGTGGAATAAAATGAAAGGCAGATAGATTGATAGACAGTGATTACTTGAACTCTTTTTGTCCCCAGGTTGCTCGGTATACCGTGTGATGAAGTACACGTCGCCATCGTGACTCAGATTAAAGCCATGGGCTCATACAAGGTAAGAAAGTGGTTGAGGAGGAAGTTTAGATTCACATGGACGGATTTGTTTTTGTGACAGTTTGTGACGCAAAATTCTTTTTCTGTGGTTTCAATCCAGCTCGGCCCAGTGACTTCAGGCCTAATTCAGGCCAGTCACACTTCAGCGGTCGACCAGATCGAGAGTGTTAACTTCACCATGGTTTCCACGTCTATGGGCATGGGCTGCCATGCAGAGGTATGTCAGATTTTCTTTTTTTTTTTCATTTTGCATCCAATTAATCTCACAGTAATCAGAAACAGATGATACCCACAATGATATCCACTTTACAAGAGGACTTTAAGGATGACTCCTAAATCTTCATCACAAAATCTCATGTACATGTTTCATTTGGTTGCTGTTCAGGGTTCATCTGTGTCTGCATTCTGGTACAGCCTGTTTGATAATGGCACCAACTACTGTAATCTCCACAATGTCATAGAAGGTAAGTTTTCTTTTTTTTTTTTTTTTAAAGGTAAATATTATTTAAACAGCAGAAATATATGTGAGTTAGACTTCTAACATATCCAATCTTGAAATGTGGAAATCAAGCACCATTATTGACTTCTGTTTCCTGTTTGTACAGGAAGTGGACTCAGTAAAGCTCCAGGCTTCGTAGAGTTCACCAACGAGTGGCTCTGCCTTGGATTTGGACTTTCTGCTTGCAAATGATTGTGAAATCAAAAATGTGTGTCATATCATATTTGAAATTTCTGCCCTGCTATAAGAACAAAGACAATGAACTCACTCAATGAAAGCTTTATTGGAAAATGTTTTAATATGTTTACGCTGTAGCACAAGAACTTGATATTTTGCTCTGTTCTGTGTATGTTTTTATTGTTTGCCTTTTGTTTAGTTTCTTATCTAAGTTATTGTGACTGCTACATTATTCAAATGAGAAAAAAACTCAATAAAATTATTATTTACAAAAAAAGATTCTTTTCTGCGTTCGAATAGTAAACCTGAATTACTGTTTTTAAAGGGTCAGTTTGCTCTGAGAAGAAAAATTTCCAAATTTTAATTAACAGATTAAATATTAATTAGCCTGCTGATAATATCAAGGTTCATTTTAATTGTCATTATGCAAGGCAGGATTGCACAGTGAGATTCAGTTGTAGCCCCCTCCACACTACACATGATGTCTTTACAAATACTAAAATATTTTAAATTACAAAACAATACAACAACCAATTTGGCAACAAAATAGAACAAAGTATATAAAGAAGAAATTAAAAAGGAAAAGCTATATTATATATACAAGCAATATAAAGTTACATATATACATACAAATAATATATTTATATACAGTACTGTGCAAACATTTTAGGCACTTTAGATTTTTTAGATTTGTATCCATAATGTAATATCATCAGTGAGGCATCTGATTGGCCCCAAATTCATTCTGCATCATGACAAAGACCCCAAACATACAGCCAGAGTCATAAAGAACTATTTTCAGTGACAAGAAGAACAAGGAGTCCTGTAACAGGTGGTTTGGCCCCCACAGAGCCCCAATCTCAACATCATGGAGTCAGTCTGGGATTACATGAAGAGACAGAAACAACTGAGACAACAAAATCCACTGAACAACTGTAACTTCTCCAAGATGCAGGAAAAACCAACCTGCCAAATACCTTGAAAAATTGAAAACAGATATCGAGGAGAACTGCTGCTGTTTTAAAGGCAAAGCATGTCACACCAAATGTTGATTTCATTTAAGTGTCTTCTGTTTATTCCACTTTGTTTGAAGTTAAGTGATAAATAGAAATCTATTTATAGCATCATATTTGAAAGCATCCTCACTTTACTTTTTGTGCCTAAAACTTTTGCAAAGTCCTGAACATCCACATGTTTTTACAATATGTGCAAAATAAATTAAATATGAGATGATGGCAACAATGGTCAAAAACAGCTGATTGCATGTCTGAACTGTGGACATAATTCATAATTGGCTGTTTTAACTGATAATTTTACAACTGCTACATATGACATCAAATGCTGCCAGCTATGACAAATCTAGAAAAGAAGGAAGAACTCACACAGGCTGTGATTGAAGTTACTGTAAAAGTAGGTTGACAATTAAACTATAAAGCATGCAGACAGGAAAAGTTACTGTTTGACTGAACGTTGGACTTTGATACTGTTGTTGCCAGACATGCAAGCATCTCTGAGACTGACGTTGCCGGTGCAACTTTGCAGATGTGTGACCTGAACTACTCCCCCTTGATCCTCAAGTTAAGTTAGAGTAAAGATAATTACAAGATTTGGTGCAAAAATTTAAAAAAAAAAAAAAGTTTTGTCATGAGAATGGACAGACCTACAAATGTATTACATACAAATTATATTTAGAATATATATTTTTTTCAACTGAATAAATCTTTAACAAATATCATTATATCAGTCTTCTAATCATGGCGTCAAGTGTGCTCATTGATTTATTTTTTATTTTTCTCTAGAGTGTTAAACAGAGTTAAAACAAATGTCACCCTGAGAATGACTATTGAGTGATTATTCATTCAAAAACATGATGAACACCTCGTGTCACGCTATCCACAAGACTCTTGAACACTAAAGCAGTTATTCATGCTCTATTTTCATTGTTTACCTTCTTCTAAAAAAAAACCTGTCATGTAAAAGCCTCGTTGAGCTTGTTGACTGCCTCAGAATCTGAAGGAAGCTGGTCAACGTCATGGGTATAGTACAAGACGTAATACATATTTTACTCCATTTAAACATGGAACAGAGAAAGACATCTTCAATATGACAATACATTCTATTATTTGCACATTTTTATATATCTTGAGTGTCGGTAATATTACATTATGTCATAGCTTTGATGACAGAAGTGTATATGACTGAGCTTTAGCTTAATTTACAGACATATAGCGGTGATTGGAGAATGCAGTCATCACACACTGTAGAAGGAGAAACACTGCAATATAACAAGTTATCCAGACTACATTTTAGTGTCTCTGATCTCAGTTTAAACAATGAAACTCTTCTTGTTAGACATTTAAATGTTGGACAAGATGCCATTTCGCTGCCATTTTCAGCAGCAAAATCTACTCCTGCTTTACTTTACAATACCACAATGTGATATGACCTACTAGGGCTCGTTGGATGTATGAAAAACTCTACAGTATATGATCAAATAAAACAGGTATGTTGTCAGTTTTGCAGTTGATTTTATTGTGTTTTTATGCACACTTGTTCATTTATTTAGGCTATACACAGAAAGGAAAATGTTATACCAGAGTTCACTGTTTTATAGTTTCAACAGAGACGATAATATAATGTCAAATGATTTATTCAATCAGAAATTTAAAATAGATAAAGGCTGATACTCACATTTTACAACAATGCAGAAAATCAGTCATGTGATGCCACATTTGTGTGTTGCTGTGACTCTCTTGGTTGTGTGTGTGTGTGTCTGTTGGGGGAGGGAAGGTGGGTGAGGAGCTCAACGCTAGTTAACATAACATTGGTTATGTTTACTACCGATTATCAGTGCATTCCTCTGTGCGTATGTGTGCGTGTGTGTGTGTGTGTGTGTGTGTGTGGGCTTTGAAGCGCATGTTTCCTGTTTGTCTGTTTTTACTATTTCAACATCACACAGACTGACGTAAAATATCATTCTGTTGTCCAGCCGCCCGGGTTTCGTGCCTGTTGGTGAGTCTATGGTCCTAATGTGGTTTAAGGAGGACAAAGAAATCATTGAGTGTCAGAAGTCACATGCTTTCCTTTTGCGGTGGAACATTTTTTATACTATATATGTAAACATCCACTGCTGTCTTCTATCTACTGATAGAGACTTGAGTGAACTGACAGTCAAGCCTTCTGGTTCTCTGATGTTCTACTTCAAGTATGTCCAGCCAATGAAGAAAAAGTCATCTGACCTCTGAATGAACATCATGCATTGATGTAAATCAAGCATATAGCGATTTCACAGAATATAAAGCAGGATGTAAAAATTCAGTGAATACATTTGATGATGATGATGATGACTGTTTTTGTCTTTAAAAATGGCATGAAACAGCGCACGCACTGCTAACAGACAATTTTACAGTTATACATGTACACATTCACTTTTATATCTGACTTTTTATTTGTGTATTTACACATTGAGCAATATTTTTTCATAAATTGTTTTATATTAACAAAAGCAGATCGGATATGAATTGCATTTTAGTATAAAGTTACATCTTCATCTCACATGTATCAACGACCAAAAACTGTATCAGGTAATCAGAACTCACATTAGCATAGATAGAAATGTTTATATATAAAAAAGCTCAAATCTTTATGCAACAAATGCAACATAATGTGCATAAGCTTCTTATTTTCTACAGGTGGCAAATTCGTAGCCAAGACATGCCCATTCGCTGGTCATCTCCACGAATCCCGGCGATAAGTTTAGGCCACTCGCTAGAATGAAAACATTCATTCAGAAACACACACTGAAAATGAAATCAGTCCACATTCAGGTATAATATTTGTTTTCATTTTCACTCGTCATATGATATATTACATGAGTGAAAGTAAATAAGCATGGATGACATCTCTATAAACAACAAAAACATGACGCTGGCTCTCTGGACTCACCTCTCAGCAGGTCGTAGAGGTTGCAGTAGTTGAGGCCACCATCAAGGAGGCTGGTGTAGGCCAGAGAAGCAGACTGAGCCTGTTGCAAAACCAACAAAAAATATGAATTCATATGTGTTATTCTGCTGATTAAGGGAAGTAATTTATATTAAGGACTGAACATCAGTGTGACTCACAGCCACGCGGCAGCTGCCGGTCAGGATGGTGGTGTGTAGGGTGAACTCTATGCTCTCAATGTGCAGGTTGTCTGGGGATGTGTGGTGGGCCTGGATGGACGTGTTGGTGGCTGAAACGAGCTGGAACAGGGACAATCAATAGGCTGAATATATATGACCCTCAAAAAATGTTTTAACTGTTTATAGACATTGGACAAAAGTATGTAGACACCAAGACTTTACACACAGATGTGATGGTTGAGCATCTCATTCCAAAACCATCTGCATTAATATGCTGCTATAAGAGCTTCCACTCTTCTGAAAAGGTTTTCACAAGATTTTAGAATCTGGCTGCAGGAATTTGCTCCCATTTAGCCACAAGAGCATTAATGAGGTCAATAAGGGTTTGCCAGTCCAGTCAAGTTTTGCGACACCAAACTGGAACAAATCATTTCCTGGTGGAGATGGGAGATGTACAAATAGCATTGTTGTCATGCTGGAACAGGAAAGGACCTTCCTCAAGCTGTTAACACAAAATTGGAAGAAAGCAATTATCCAAAACAGTGGTCTGGAGGTCAGGACGCCCTCAAGGGGTTGCAAGATGAATCTAAAGGGGTGAATTAACTGCTCACAACTCAGACACATGCAAGTAGCTTTGTATTAAAGGGTTCACAAGCCAAAAAAGTTTTTTTTATTTGATATCACTTTTTGCTGTAGTATTACACTTTCCCTAAACTGGAAAGCTGAGGAGACAAACATGAAAAACAGCCCCAGACCGAAAGTCCACAAAAGTATGTGGAAACACATACTTTTCCACTATGTGGAAACACATACTTTTGTGTACTTTATAGTGTATGTTATGACTGGATATATTAAAGACAATGTCTGGATAACACTAATCTTTAGAAGGAGCAAAATAATGAAAATGAAGACTCAAATTTGAATTCAGATTTATAGAGATGATTTTAAAAGACTCCTGCTATTAACAGCTTTGACAGCTTTCTTAAAAACAGAATCCAAAATCCAAATGTTAACAAAAGGACACAAACTTGACTTGGTTATTAATAACAAATGCATAACAAGTTTTTTCAACCTTAATCAAGTATCTATAATGATTGAGGGTGTTATATGTCGTACACACTGTAAAGCCCTTTGAGACATATTTATAATTTGTGATTTTGAGCAATACAATCAAAAAGGACTTGACTTAATGTTTTGATCAATAATGTTTGCAAACATAAGCTAGCATTTTGAATTATGAGCGGTGGAGAAACACAAAAATGATCATGTCTCAGTGTCTTCATATGTTAATCAAACTAATTGTTAATACCTTTACAGTCTATTTTCAAAAATGTCCACCACCAACAAAGAAGTAAAACATCAAATCTTACTATATAGTGACATTTTTCGCAGCCATTCAGAGGACTGAAGTCTCTAATCTGGCGCACCAGTTTGGTACCGACGTCATCACAAGGCAGCCCAAACAGCCTGAAGGAAGAAAGCAATTATCACAGTGTGGACACATTATTCTCAAAGTGACAAAAAGCTGCAGCAATTTACTTCCAGCTGATATTTTCATAGTATCTAATGTTTGCCAGTCCTATGACACAAGACCTTTCTGAGCTCAAATACAGCGAGACAAAGAGACCCGGGATGAAAGCAAATGAACAAGCCTTACCAGAGTGTTCTGCAGAAAGCGTGGTAAGGAACAGGTACAGGGCTGGCAGCTGGAGAGCCAAACAGTCCTGCAATGAGAGCAGAGGCCAACAACAGAGCCCTCATGGTCACAGTGAAGTAGGTTTCAGGAGTGTGCTGGGTGCTCGCTCTGTCGAGTGTGAAGTATGACTGCAAAATCTGAGCTTGTGACTGGGTGACTGAATACATTTCCAAAGAAAAGATCTAAAAGGCTCGTCACGAGGAACAGTACAGCCAGTTAAAATTGATCAGGTCAAGGATTTGATCCATTGGTCTTGTAGCGATTAGGCTTGGCTCTTGCCTTCAGTCACAGCTGTTAATGCCAGGTTATGTCTGTATGTTTGTTTGTGTTTCATTATAGTTTATTTACACAGATCTTGGTAGTATAGGCCATGTGTCTGGTGTGAAGCGCTAATATAGGCCTGGTATTATAGCTTTTATACCAAGGTTAAAGCACTTAAAAAGCTGGTTTCAAGTCTTTAATCTAAAATATTGAAATATGCGTGACTTAAAGAGGAAAAAGCTAAGTTAAAGTTAGAAAAAAACATTACTATTTATAAATGAATAGTAGTAAAAGCAAAGCACCCTTCAAACTGATGAGAAAAGCACAGACAAAACACAAATAAGACACCAGTCAAGACAACTAGCTCCCTAGTTTCCAAAAAGAGTGACTTTTATGATCATTAGCATGTTATCAGTTTAGTTTTGTCTTCTTAAGATGTCACTGACCTGGAAAAGACCGCCCTGTTGATTACATTACAGCGTGTCATTTTGATTCTGCTCCTCAGTGAGGACAAAGGGAGGAGTTGTCAGAGGCTCGTCTGCACTGCCCCACTTTAACTGGATGACACACTGGAGTCCCTTGAAGTGATGCCACCAGTGAATAAAAACATAGTATCTCTCCCTATCTTCAATTACCTGTACCAGTGAATACCAATGCCTAAACAAGGCCTCAATGATAATCCAGAGAATGAATTTTCTTTGGATATTTTGACTCAAGTCAAACCAGGTCCAAATCAGGAATTAAAACCCTTTGATGTTGTCATGTAAATATGATGATCAGAAGAGGGCACTAGTGCATTGACCTATCAAAACTCTGGTAAAGAAAAAAAAGAAAGAAATACACATATGCAGAGAGCATAATAAATTTGCAAATTTTATTGGTCTAAAAGTGGGGGCATAACATTAGTTTATCTAACAGGGACAAAACTATGTTTCTAATTCAAATGTAACAGAATCAGGCCATTTGCTATCAAGAAGTTTCAACATGGTAGCTTTTTAGGCTTTGCAGGTTCTGAGTCCGTAGCCCAAGCAAGCCCATTCATTGGTCATCTCCATGAAGCCTGGTGATGAGGTGAGTCCACTCGCTAGACATTCAGATTCACAAACAAAAACATATGGAAATTAGATCATTATACATTAATTGCTAATACTTTCTAGTGTTCACATAAACACTGATGACTTTGAATTGTACATAGAGTGAGCTATGACCATTCACTGTGTGTCAGACATGTTTATAATGTTAATAATTAATAATTTCATTGAATTTGTATTTAATTTTATATTGACAGCATGTGTACATGGAAAGATAACACATGTTTATAGAGAAAGTAAGTGATTGTGGCTCCTGAACTCACCTGACAGCAGGTTGTAGAGGTTGCAGTAGTTGAGGCCATTATCAAGAAGACTGGTGAATCCAAGAGAAGTGGACTGTGCCTGGTAAGTAATTAAATAAACAATAATTAAATAAATCAATAACAAACTAAAGGATATCTTTGCTTGCTGTCCTGTCGACCTTTTTCGTTGTATTTTTTAGTTACATCACCAGCTCATTTGTGATAATAAAATAAAATAAAAAGACACTTTGAGCTGTTAAGTTGTGACTCCAGGTGAAAGCTCACATTTTAAATTAAGCATCTAAGCCTGCAATTATATTACTTTAATCATCAAACAATAGTACTAGCTATTAGCCAGGATGATGTGACACCTTCTTCCACAGTGTCAGTGGCAAGGTAAAAAGAAAACACCTGTTTTGTTGGCAGAGGTCAAAAGCCAACAAGAATAATTGCTCTATTTTTGCAATAAAACAGACTATCACTGATGTGTAGAGCATCACTGACCAATAAAAATGTCTTAACTGAATGAGAGCAATTTGTGTGAAATTAACCCTTTATAAGTGAACCTTGTTGTGAAACAGTACAGTTTTATAATTGCAACTTGCTGCTGTCAGTGTATATCTATAATAGAAGTCATTGATAAAAAACAAACTTCACTGATACTTACAGACACACGACAGCCACCGCTCTGTACGGTTGGAGTAAATGTGAAGGTGATGGTCTCAGCCTGGAGGCCATCTGGGGAAGTGTGGTTGGCTTTGATAGATCGAGGGGTGGTGGACACCAGCTGGAACAGACGAGACGTATATGGGCAATTGTTACACTAAATATATGATTTTTTACATTGATAAAGTGTTTGTAAATATGTCTGTTCTTAATTTTTTCTGTATTCTGTATCCACATAAACAGAAGGGTGGTTTCTTACCGCATACTGACATTCCTCACAGCCAATCAGAGGGTTGTAGGCTTGAATCTGTTGAAGTAGTGTGGTGGTGTTGCAAAGAGCCTGGAAGAAGAGAGAGTAACACAGTTTGTACACATTCATGTTTGAAAAGTAACAATTCAGTGAAATATCAAGCCTTCGTTTGAAACAATAGTTTATTTAGCATTCTTGATAAAAAAAAAAAAAAAAAAGCTTTCTGAACTCAAATACAGAGACACAAAGCTAACTTACCAGAGTGTTCTGCAGAAGGCATGGTAAGGGACAGGAGTAGGAACAGGGAGAGGGACAGAGGCTGAAGAGCCAAACAGTCCTGCAATGAGAGCACAGGCCAGCAGCAGAGTCCTCATGGTCACAGTGAAGCAGGTTTCTTCCTCCTGTAGTGCAGTGATGATGGTGGGAGTGTACTGGTTGTGAACCAGTGATGAGAGAACTTGATGAGTGAGTGCCTCTCTCACAAGCCAATTTATACAAAATATCAGGCTTGTCATGAGGCGTAGTAAAGATGCTTGAAATTGATTTGGTTATGGGTATGACTCGTGGGTGCTGATTGTCTTTAATTATACAGTAAAATGCTTCTAATTTTGAATTGGGAAAGTATTCAGGCAAATCACATTTTGATTCATTTATTTCATTTAATAATAAAAAATAAAAATAATGCTTCTGAACACTTAAAATCTGGATGTCAGGGAAATGAGAGATACAAACAACAATTATTAAGTTTTCCTATATAATGGGGAATTTTCTCAATTAATTTAATCACAAAAAACATTTTCTTGTGTCTTGCAGTATCTACTATATGTCGATAGTTTTGGTTTTATTTGAAGACATAAATGAGATTTATATGAGATTTTATATGTATTTGTATTTAAGACATTTAACACCAGCATCTCTTTTCAGATAAAGTGTTCTGTTATTGTGGATAATCAAGACAACATACTGTTAACAGTCTTCACTGGATTATCCAGAGTAACCAGGATATGTTGTTACTGAATTTTTATTCACTTTTCAATCTTTTGAAAAAGAAAAAAAAATCCTTTACCAAACACAGATATCTCATACAGTGCAAAACAATACAAGAACAAAATAGTCACCTGTTTTGCAAGTGACCATACAGCATTTTAACATGCAAATTAAGAATGAAATGATTTCATGCACATTGTTATTCCTACGGTCACTGTGACCTATATCTTCTGCTAACATAGAAAAAACATTACAGTGTTCAAAAGCAGCACCACTATACACCACTAATACATTTACTGCTGTTTCCCTCATCAACAAAACATTTTAAATGACAAAAACAATGGAAAAGAGACCTTTTCTATTGATGTTATTGGATGAATGCCAGGCAAGAACAATTGTATGTGTGCCTCCACCCTCTCAACAAAGACGGTGGGGGCGCACCCTTTCAATACACGATAGCCTGAGGCAGTGCTCATGACAAGAGGTAGGGTGCACCAGCAGAGGGGTGGCTCTGGGCGTGAGCATTTAGTCAGCAAAAATAGGTCACTTATAAATATACAGTACACACTCTACATACATTTATACAGAAAAATTAGTATGGGTATGTTTAAAAAGAGAGAAGAAATAAAAAGAGAGAAATAAAGAAAAAGAATCTGTATAATAAGTCAACAAAATGACTGAAACATAAATGCATGTTATCATGTAATAATGCGTTATACAGCTTGACTAATGCTCACAATATTTCTACTATGAAATACTGTACAAGCAGACAAGTTTTTGTCCACATGATACCAAACAGAGGGGTCCCAGAAAAAAAACTGTTATTTAACTATTATATACTGTGAAACCACTGTGAAAGGACTGAGTGTTGATCATAAATCCACTGTACACTGTAAAACATAACATCTAGTAACAGAAAGAAGCACATTGAGGAGTCTTTTCATAATTAAGTATATTAATTCATTCTTTGAAGTATTCGATAAATATTTGAATGACATCCCAAATGGGTCTGATTTATATCATCAGAAGACAACTGGGTCATTTTTGGAGACATCTTGAAGGAGTCATTGACCACAAACTAATCATGATAATGTGTTTTGTTTTGTGACAAAATGAAATGCATGAAAAAATAAAATAAAATGAATGTAATGTGAGAATCAAAGTCAGAAAATACTGCCACAAATGAGAAAAGGGAGTCTGTCCTGACTGCTGAATCACCAGATGTACAGCTGACAAAAGAAGTCCTCTGATTTGTGAAGGAATATTGTGTATACTACCATGTAATTTAAGAACATGGCGATTTCACACAGGACGCCCATAATCAGCCATGGCCATTGAATCCACACACACATGCATTAAGATTCAAGAACATTAAAAAAATAACACACAGAGGCATGTGAAACCCCAGTTCATCTTTATGTCAGGAAGTTAAAACCATGACATCTTCACACCTCTGCACAACTGGCCAATCATGTTGTGAATGCCGGATTGTCTGTTTTGAAGAGTTACAGAAATGTCCAAATGTCCTTGCACACCCCCCCACCCCCCCACCCCCCAATCCTAATGGCTGGGAGGTGGTCTCGAAAGCTATTTGACCATCTGACAAGCCCGTCTACCCCTTTACCTCGGAGGGGTTTGTGTGTCCTTGAGAGCTGTATCGTTGGGGGTTTCTTATATAGTCAGAGTAAAAGGCAAGATTAAGAGCAATTCAAGAACCCTAAAAAATCAGCTTAAAATGGATGAAGCACTCTTGTAGGTAGGGAAACCAGGGCCTGAAAAGAAAACACAGTTCACCACTATGTGGGCTCACCACCCACAGTGAGGGACCCAAGGGCTTGGTGCCTTGCCAGCCAGGTGGTGAGGGAAGGCTGATGCTTTGTTGACCCCCAGTAATGAAAACTGGCTTATTTATTCAATTACTTTTTTAATACCCAACCAGTTGGGCTCACTGGGGAGTCTGTGCATATGTATTAGTCAACAACAAAGGGGCCATCTTGGAGTCTTTAGGTGGAGTCCTGGAGATGATGCCACTTTCAGACTTTATAGTTCTGCTAGACTTCAATGAGGAACCTCAAGGGGGGTCAATTGAAGGAACTGCCTGTACTATTCATGGACTGTCAATAACAAGGTAATGTAGTTCATGAGTCTGCTTGGAACACTTTAAGCCAAAGACTGATGATCAAGTTTGTAGTTTGTATTTGTGTTTCATCACATCTGCATTCACATGTCTTGGACACTCAGGTGTAGAGAGGTGCAGCAGCATCAACTGATCACCACCTGCTGTGTGGAATCTGAGTGAGACATGTTCAAAACCTCCATTGTGGAGATAGCTGCTCAGAGTTGTGAACAAAGGATCTTTGGTGCCTCTCGTGATGGTACCCTGTTAACGTTTCGGGCTTAGATAGCCAGGGGAACTCCTGAATCAGCAGACAGGTATTGTGAGATCAAAAGATTTCAACTTCTGAGATAGTGGAGGCAAAAACTTGGGCATGGAAGGAGTTTCAGTAGGCCTCAAAGAGCTTTTGACAAACCATCAGGTTACTGAGGAAGGGAGGGCAAGGCCTTGCCCAGGCAATGTTCAGCAGGGGAGGGCCGCTACTGATTTTTATTTGAGAAATATTTGGGCAGGGATGGAAGTGACCAAAATGACTTTCTTTTGCATTGTGTCTGGGCTTAAGCAGGGAGATGAACTTGGACTTGGACAATGAAACTTACTTGGGTACTGTGTGACAACATTTAGCTTGCTTTAAGCAGCGCAGGTGGTGGCTGATACATGTTTGTCCCTGGGGATTTACCATAGCTGTATGTGCCCGCCTCGCTGCTGTCTGAGACCGTTCAGTACTAAAAACCCATAAACTAGACTCAACTGCTGCTGCGCTGAGACCCTTCAATATTAAAAACCTGTATACTAGACTCGATTCAACTGCTGATACTTATACCAGCTCTTGTACAGACTGGCTGCCCTTGACACATCCATAATGCTGATATACTGCCCATATGCCGAAAAATACCAAACACCACCTGAGGCTCAGGGGTTCGCTAGATTTGTTTATGTTTACCAGAGTCAGACACAGTTTGTTAGCCTGTAGACAATAGACTCAGTGCTTGTTAGCCTATGGATACTTTGCTGTTTGTGGACTTTGGAGATACTTCCTGCAGTTTCGTATGGTATATTGGTTGTATGTATGGGTGGATGTTTGCTTGTTCCAAATTGAAGTTGGACTCCAAATGGAGCTGTGGGTGTAGAGATGGAAGACAATAATATGGTAGTATGGCTTCTCATGCTAGTTGGACTAATGATGGACTGATGACTGCATCATGTTACTGATAGAGATACTGTTTACAATCAGAAAACATCATCAATCACTGCACAAGTAAGATCATGAATACCATGTCTGTTCACAGCTCTTTAAAATGTGATCTGCTAGTCAGAGCTTTCACGTTTCACATGACTTGCCTGTCTCTGGTGTTTGGTCAGTCAGTTCTCTACGCATATTAATATCATGTGATTAGCCTATTGTTGGGAAGACTCTTGAACTGTTAAGGATCCTGTGAATGCAGCGATATAATGTACTGTGCTCCTCACGATCAACTCACCACTTCTCATAGAAAAGGAAAGGGAGACAAAACTCACCAGTGACCTGGGAGGGGTGGCGAAATTGACTGTGGTTACCAATTACACCTGACGTGTCATATATTTATTGTAAAGAAATGTAAATTCCAGCTTATCAATTACCTGTGTGAACATACACAGCAACAACAACTTGTTTGATAGCCCCACATGCAACAACATGGGAGGTATTGGTAGTTACTGAATTCTGTGTCCAACCAATACAGTCATCACAAATGTTTGTGATTTATATCCTATTATATCAAACTTTTCTCCATAAACTAATAACATGTTGGTTAACACCTCCATAAGTTCAATCCCAAACTGTCCATAGAACCTTTAAAGGTCCCATGAAATAATATCACTCAGTAGTTTAAGGGCAATATTAAAGAGCAGAAAGGGAACCAGGGGAGAGAAATGTGGGGAATAACATGTTACAAAGCACATTAATCCCCTATTCCATCAGGGCGCCACAAGATGGGACCAATCCTAAGTGTAAACCAATGGGCCAGTGGTTATGAAGAAATTGCCAGACTATGGGTTGCACTACTTAGTTACACTAGTGATACATTAGGTGGCCACCGAAGACAAAGTTTTTTCTAGAAATAACCCCTTTCATGGAATCTTTAAAAATCATTACAGCGAGGGGCTCAACACTCGAGAGGACACCGCCTCCAGCTAAGATCATAATGAGTGTCAAAGCTCTACTAGCTACCTCTGACTTGTTCCTACAACTGATGCTTGCTGCCTCCTCAGCTGTACACCCGTAAACATGCAGAGCAATATGGTAAAGTGTTATTAAGAGATTTATGGATCACCTTCTTTGACAGTTGCTATTTGCTGTTCTTTTAATTTATTTTTGTGACCTTCAGCTTTATTTCTGCAACTGCTGCTAGCTTCCACCTCAGTTGTAGACTAGTCAACATGTACGGCAATAGGGTAGAGTATATAAAGTATTTATGGATCACATTCTTTGAAGGTTGCTATTTGCTTTGAATTTTATTTTTATTCTTTTGTTCTTTTTTGTAAAATACAAAAATAAAGGTGTTCTTCTTCCTCACAGGCTTTTTCATCTGCCCTGCACTGAACTGCTCAGTGCTCTTGTGAACCACGTAAAGGCTTGGAGCACACAAGAGTGTCATGAGCGCCAGGAAAAGTGCATGTATGAGGTAATTAAAGCATCTTCACGTTTGTTTCTGTGCAGCTAAAATGGTACTGTCAAGGAGAATTGTACCTTTACAACTGTGTCATTAAATAATACATACAACTTTATCTTTGTAAGTAAGAGGTGTTAGAAATTTGAATCCTGGGAGGTTTTTGATGTAAATAAAAGCCTGACAAATAATAATCATATTTTGATAAAGGTTTACTAAAGGTTTTGTAGCTTAACATTTCTAAGTGCTCTATTTTTCCCTTTAGATAGTAAAGGAGCTCCCAACATACCTTGAAATCAAGCACATATCCTTTAGCACCTACAAAACCACTGAAATTTCTTTTGAGTTTAAACCCCCAGCAGCGCCCTTCTTCTGCAAAATGAGGGTAAGTTTGACAAACAAAGATCGCAATGCATGCTGTATAAATTTGTGTCTTACATTCTGATGCTCCTGTACTGTAATATAATAGTGTATGTTATTTCTTCACAGGCCCTTTCCACTACATCTCAGATTGTCACCAGTCCAAATGACTACTGCCTCCTCTACAATCTAATTCATGGTTTGAGATTCATTTTGCATTGATTGTTACAGCAGTGTTTAAGAAAAAAAACAATAAAAGAAAAAATCCAAATAATCTGAAAGGTTTTATGAGCTTAATGATTTTTTTCCTGTCTGTTTGTACACATAAAGGGAGTGGACTGACACAGACGGAAAGCTACAAAGAGATCTGCAATGAGGTAATGTGCCCCTCAAAGAAATCAGCAAAATGCAACAACAAAGAATGAATCCTGCACACTGAGTTGTCTATGACATATGTATCAAAATAAAAGATTTATTTCTAGTTGCCCTACAATATGAACATTTCCTGTTGAACTAAGATCAATGACTACAAAAGATGATTCAACTTTTTGTGTTTCTTGATTTCTGTGTCAGTGCTCATGCACATTCTGTTTCCTTCTTGTATCATGCTGAACTTCAATGTATTAATGTAAAAAGAGCTGTTTATTCATATCTTTACCTACCCACATACTAAAACTACACAATAACTTACGTTTGAAATGATACAAAATACTTTTTAACATTTTCATATATGATGTAGTGTTTTTAAAGGTCTTTGTTCAAGGAAAATGTAGTTAAATATGTCTTGTGTATGAATTAATTTGTATTTCCTAACCACCATGTCCTAGATAAATTGTTACTGCATCTTAAACCTAATGCAGGCTGCATTAACTGGTTGTTTTGGCCGCTTGGGGGCAGTGGAAACAAGTTGTGAACACAACATTGGCATACGGTATCGTAACAATTTAATTATGTTTAACATATTAGCAAACAGTTGCTTATTTACACATCCAGCAGTTACGCAGTGTGATGGCCCCTGTGGTGTCATCTTGGAGTTTGTATCTGTTTCTAATCTGTGTCTCTCCCCTGTAGGTGACTAATTGCAGTAACTCAGAGCACCTGGGCCCAGTGTCCTGAAGTTATTTAAACCACAGCTGTAGTCATTCACTCTCTTTGTTCTCCCTTGCAAACACCTGCTTTTGGTTTGGTTTGTTATGCCATTTAGTTAGTTATTTTACTTTCCGCACCCATACATTTACACGCACACATCAATAAAACCTCACATACAGTATTGATTTCACTGACATCCACACACCATACTTTTGATTAATTATCACCTCTTTAATTCAGTTTAAATGGAACCTCTAATCTGATTTAATTTGGTCTAATTTGGTTGTTTTGTGTAATAAAGTTTCTTTGTTTAAATGTTTGCTATGGTGTGCTCTCCCTTTTTGTTGTGACTTCCTGAGCCGGGTCATGACACGGAGCAACATTATCATTCATTTGAAGTCGTGTTTCTGTCCACTTGATGAATGTAAATGAAATATTCACTCTCCTTTAGCTCTGTTTTAGATTTCTACCAACCCCTGAGGGAAATATCTGTCTCTTTAACTGCTTAATGCTCCACTATGTTCACCAGCTAGTCGCTGACTGTGTCTGTTTGTAATTTGGTGCTGAGCTGGTTGTGTGCAGTGGGGTTTTTTTTTTAATAGCTTTTTCAGTGAAAACAGCTGCCTACTGCAGCTGAACACAACGATATGAGAGTGAATCAAAACAGTGGAGTTGCAGCTGGACAGCTAAACAGTAAGCTGAAACTCACTATAAAGCTCCTTAAAGTCGAGGCCCCCCTCTGCTCACAATACTGCAGCGTCCTCATCACTACGAGCAATGCGTCTGACGTTACATTGTCATTTGATTCATTGTTGTGACAAATGGCGATTAATTGCTGTTGGAAAGTTTTTCCTCTACTGTTGTACTTGGATACATTGTTGGAAACAAGCCCAGTTTTAGGAATAGACGACAGTTTGCAGAACAACAGTAACTGCATGAACAGAACTTTTCTCAAAACTCTTCATACAAACAAGAAAATCACATAATAGTGTTTAAAAAGAAATGCTGTCATATCATAATCACATCTGCAATTATTACAAAAAAACATTTGTTTTTTATTTACTACATATATTTTCCATTAGGGTTACATTTTTCCATCCATATAGTGTAATATTCTGCCTGTTCAGACTCCTTGTATAAACAAAAAATAAAAAAATAGAGCTTCGTAACAAACAGGCAATGTCCTCAGTGAGTGTGACCAGGAAATTAGATTTGGGTAAATAATAATATGAATGCTGAGTATGTTGGACTATAGACTTGATATTCTTAAATGGGCTGACTGTAGTACTAGCCCAGAGAATGAACTCTACTGGAAATGTTTCATATGATTTATCAGTGTTCACCAGTCTAAATCTAAATGTAGTGTTGATACGTTTATTTTGCATGCTGTGACAGTCTTGACCACATGACTGACTCCTTTGCTTCTCTGTTGTTTCTAGAAGTGTCCAAACATCCCAAAACACAAATATTCCTGATTGTCTGTTTGGAACAGTCCATTCAGACAAAACTGGGACAGGATGACACGATGGGGAAATAAGGGCATGGGGAAAATAGGAGGATTATGTGGGTCAGATTAAAGTCTTTTCCAAGTAATGGCTTGCAGAGTGTAAAAATACACATGTACACACACAGAGAGCATAATGAAATTGCAACTTTTATTGGTATTTCTTTCAATCTCTAACACAGTATCTTTTAGTCTGTTGTACACTTATGTATTACTATTAAAAGTATCAGATATAGCTATGCCTAGGGGAAGAAAACATTTTTAATTCAAACCTAATCATGTCATGATTTACTTTAGTAATTTCAACACTGAAGCTTGTTAGGCTTTGCAGGTGGCGAGTCTGTAGCCCAGACAAGCCCACTCACTGGTCATCTCCATGAAGCCCGGTGACGATGTGAGGCCACTCGCTAGAATCAGAACATGGAAAATGAAAATTAGATCATTCCACATTCATGAGTTATGCTCATATAAACACAGGTGGTACTGAATTTAATATTTTAAGTAAATAAAACCGGAGCACAGCGACACATAATGTGAGCCCTGATCATTAAAAATAGTGTCAGACTCTTAGGCCGCGTTTACACTGCCTGGTACATATGACCCAATTTCCTTTTTTTTTGCTCACATGTGGCACAGATGGGATATGTATTATGAACGTGTAAACAGAAAAAAAGCACATGGAATTGGATATTCTCAGATCTGTTTTGGGCCTCAATCATATGCAGAAATAAACCTGATAGTAATTGGATATCTGCCAATGTAACTGTCATCTAAACGGACGGATAGGATATTCCCTGTCATTGCGATTCACACGTCATTGAAAATGCGACCATCTTATACTTTTTCGCATTTTAATGACGTATAACGTTATTTTCACGTGCACAGCTGGCACAACTACTGTCCGCTGAAAGAAACAAAAACAAATTGTTTATTTCTGTTTCGGTAACCAAACTGCATGCGGGTTGTTTCAAGTGTTAGGCAAGTGTAAACAAAGGTATCAGATATTGGTCACTTGTAAAAGTAGATGTAAACAGGCGGTCAGAAAAATCTGATATAGGCAGAAAATCGGAACTGGGCATCAAAACATGCAGTGTAAATTCGGCCTTAGTCATAGCACAGAGCAGCATGCATGTCCAGATAATTCATGTTCATAAAAAAAATTTAATTTATAAAAAATATAAATGATTGTGGCTTCTGAACTCACCTGACAGCAGGCTGTAGAGGTTGCAGTAGTTGAGGCCATTATCAAGAAGGCTGGTGAATTCAAGAGAAGTGGACTGCGCCTGGTAAGTAAGTAGATAAATGAATACATAACTTACAATTTATAGGGTTTATATACTGTTATTAATAAATGTGCGTGGTTACCTACACATGTATACAGAACAGCAATGATTTTCAGTTGTCAATTGTGAGCCCACATTTAACTAAACAAACTCTCTGGTTCTGTCCATCCTCTGTCAACCCATTTCTTTATCTGTTTTTAGTTAGACCAGCAGCTCATCCATCGCCGGATTAATCTGATAAGGGTCCTGGGCAAAATGTGCAATTTGTAATCTGGTCCCAGGTTTGCCATTGTAGTGATTTGATTAAACATAAATTAATTTAAGGATACACAACATGTAAGAACAAAACTGAATTATTTAAAAGCCTCATCATTAAATCCTGACATACTCTGATCAAGACATGGCCTCAGGATTAGGATATAAATCAGGACCAATTTAAGACCCTCATTATATAATGTTGATATTGTGTTTTAACAGTGCATATTCCTAAACAAGTTTTCAATTAAATTAGTGCAAACCAGTAGACACACAGTAATGGTGAAGCATTCAGGGCCACCGGGAGTTTTGCGTGTCCAGGACAATTGCCATTTTTACAAAAAATGTATCATTATGCATAAATACAAAGAAATTCTGCTATATTGTAAGCCCACTGCAAGTGGAAGCCCCAAATAATCCATCAAACCTGCAATCATTTTAAATATTAATAATAATAATACACAAACATAATATACAAACCACTAACCAAAGAAATTTTAATTTATTTACCGCTTTTTCAGTTTATATTTTCCTTGTACTACTTGATTTATGGACATCAGTGTTGTTTTAAAAGGAGCATTATTGGTACTTACAGACACACGGCAGCCACCGGTCATAATGGGATTGAAGGTAAAGGCTAGCGTTTCAGTCGGGAGGCCACCGAGGGAAGTGTGGGTGGCTTTGATAGATAGAGGGGTGGCTGACACAAGCTGGAACAGAAATCAACATAATGATGATAAATATTCCCAAATAAAATCATGTTCTAATATCTTGAGTTTCTACACATCCCAGCAGCATCTTTACACAAACAGGAAAAGTGGTTTCTTACCATATACTGACATTCTTCACAGCCGGTCTGAGGGCTGAATGCTTGAATCTGCTGAAGTAGTTGGATACTGACTTCAGCACAAGGCGATGCAAAGAGCCTGGAAGAAGAGACATAGTTTGTAAGACAATCATGCTTAAAATCAAAAAGTACCAACAGTTATAACACTGACAAGGAAATAACCCTCCTGAACTCACATTCAAATACAGAACTACAAAACTCTGAAGCAGATCAGCAAGTCAAACTTACCACAGTGTTCTGCAGAAGGCATGATAAGGAGCAGGAGCAGGAGCAGGAGGAGGAGGAGGAAGAACAGGGACGGCAGCTAAAGAGCCAAACAGTCCTGCAATGAGAGCCGAGGCCAACAGCAGAGTCTTCATGGTTGCAATGAAGTAGGTTCCTTTCTCCTTTCTGGTGAGAGTACACTGGTTGCTCACGCAGTAAATCTGGATCGGCTGACTGAACAGTTCCCTTTATACAAAAAGGAGAAAAGTCTTGTCATGAGGGGCAGCAATGATGCTTACATTAATGAGGAATGAGGTATGACTTATGGGGTCTTGTGGTGACCATTATGCTCATCTGCCTCTGGCGGTGTTACTCCGAGGACCCTGTGATCACTCATTCAGGATAGCAAACTCCAATGCTAACACTGACTTATCTCTCATTTATACAAAAATAAGAAAACTCTTAACACTTGTAGTGTAGCACTGAACAAGCTTTTGATTGGGAGGCCTGAACTTCTGATTTTTCCCGTGGAGTTTGAATGCTTTGGTCAAAAGGGTCTGCCAAACAAATAATATGTCATGTAATGTCACTGGAATGTGGGAAACAACAAGATTTGCTAAAGGGTCAGTTCATCTAAATTACATTACTACTTTTTTCAAATGTCTAGTGGTATCTAGTTTTCATGGGAACTATTTCTTTGATAGAAAGTAGTTCCAAGAAAAGCTGTTCACACTGAATAACCAGGAGGCTGTTTCTGGAAAAAGACACATTGCTGTTGATTTTTTAACATGCCATTCAATAAAGAATGACGAATGAATTTCAATTCAGAAATTCAGAGACAGATAACTAAAAACTTGGATATATAAAACAAAAACTAACTGCAAAAACTAAGACTTATGAGATTTTTAAAACATTTGGGTGAACCAAACCTATAATGGATTATTTCTGCTCTTCTCTTCAATCTGTGATTTCACAGATTTACATACATAATTAACGGAACAATGAGATAAATTGTCACCTGTTTGGTGAATGACCATCTGGCCTCCATCATGTTAATGTCGAATGAAGTGAATTTCACACATCGTCATTTGTTATTCATGTGGTCTCTGTGGTGAGGTGGTGCTCAGGTGGAGAGCCACTAAATTTATTTTGTTTTAATCATTTTTCTGTTTCTTCTTTTATGTTTGTACTTTTTATATAATAATATATATATATAACTTTTTTTTAAATCATCTTTGAGTGTTACATTATACTGCCTGACTAATGTTCATGTGTCTATTTCTAGTATTGTCAGCCCAGGTGAGTCTGCCCACAAAGATTTTAAAGAACACTGAAAGTTTGTTCTTGAGCCGAAAAATACTGTGTGTGTGAAATTATACACTGTGAAACAACGTCAAGAGGCTTGAATGTTTATCATAAACATAACATAGCAGTGAACATCTCACAGCAAACAGAGGTATTGAGAAGAATCAGAGTCAGAAACCAAGCAAACACACACAAGGACATTAAACATGTGAAACACTGGTTCATCTTTGTTATTCTTCTCTGTGTGAGTTACTTTTGAAGCAAAGGCAATATCAGCAGCATTGACTACATTACTGTACTCGAATTTCAAAACTGGGATGATTCACTTTTGTTCTGTGTTCTGCAATTTAAAAAATTCCACTGATTAGACTTAATAGGGACTAATTGATTACTGAAGCTCAAAATCATCATTATACACAGCAATATCTGCTATACCACTGGCATGCAATTTGAAATAAAAATAATGTATACTTTCTACTTTTCCTGTGTGTATTTGCTTTTTTTTAGAATGTACCCAACTGTTGATTTTGATAAACCAACTACAACTGATGTCTGATTTTTGCTGATTTTTTCAGCCTTATCAGTATCTTCTTCACTTGTAAGGTCACCTCTTTACTCCTCATATTGACAGACAACTCCGCATGTGAGCTCTTGTCTTCATGAAGTAACATTGAAACTACACTCAGCCACCCAATAAACATCTAGTAGCCAAGTGTCCAATTACATTTGAAACCCCTAAACTGTGGGCACTAAAGTTATTTCTATATAAATGTAAACCCACTCAAGCTGAGACTAATGTAGTATCCATTTATTTCAAACTGAATGTGCTGAACCACAGAGCCTGAAGAACAAAACTGTGTAACTGCCCCAATATTTACTGTCTAGACTATACGTCTTGTGAAAGAATGCATTTATGATTCCTTAACACAAGTTTCCTAAATACAGTAAATTATTCTTTACTGCAATGTTGCATATAAATGTATAGTAACACTCAATCAAAGTCAACCAACTGCTGCCCCTGCACAGGTTTTTCTGACCTTAAACTTACACACCTCTGCATCCCACAGCTGTATTTCTTACTCTTTTTGCTCAGTTTATGTTTACTTTTAGTAGATTTCCCACCTGTCGTGTTCCTTTATACTGATTATGGAGTCAAATGGTTTGTATGTCTGCATATTCTCACATCATGAATAGTCCAACACAGCAGAAACAGACTTTCCTTCATTGTGAGAAAGCTTGAGGATATTGTGAGCAGAAGACTCAGTTGGATTTTCTTATTTGTTTATTTATAGGGGACAGTGCACATTAATTAATATTGACATTTTAACAACATCATTGTAAATGTTCTGGGGTTCGTTCAACAGCTGATTTGCAACCGTAGTCCCAACACGAAGAGCCTGTAGTTGTGTGAAAAGTTTTGTGAATTATACATTGTATGTAATATTTGTGTGAAAAGAAGAGAGAACTGTGTGGAGAGAACCAGAAAATAGAGAACCAATAAAAGTTAAGTGAATGCATTTGCAGTCTTAGACAACAGTTGGTAGAGAAGTGTTTGCATGTGTGATTTCCACATCTACATGCAAGCTGCCCCAATTCAATCCAGGTCATGATTCATCAGTTTACCAGTGTCTGGCATGAAAACCCTGCCTTCTAATTATGGATGTTGTATAGGTAAGGAGAGGGCAGCAGTACAGCGACTTGTCTTGTCCAAACTACAAACAACAAAATTTGGAAATTTTGAAAAAAGGAGAAGAGGAGGTGATGCAGAAACCAGAGCATGGGAAAAATAAGAGAGACCTACATGGATGATGGGAAAATACACAAGCACACACAAGACAGCATAATGAAACTGCAACTTTTTATTGGTATCTTTTTTTTTCATCTTTAGACAAGGATATATCCAGATACTAATATCTATTTATTAGTATAAATTATCAGAGATAGCTAGACCTAAGGAAAAAAAAAGATGTTTCTAATTCAAATGTAACAAAATCATGCCATCATGAAGTTTCAACATTGAAGCTTTTTAGGCTTTACAGGTGGCGAGGCCATAGCCCAGACAAGCCCATTCATTGGTCATCTCCATGAAGCCCAGTGATGATGTGAGGCCACTCGCTAGAATCAAAAGATTAATTCACAAACACAAACAGATAGAAATTAGATCAATCCACATTCATGGCTAATATTCCATAGTCCTCTGGAAGGTACTGAATTTTATATTGACAGCATACATGGAAAGATAATAAAATGTTTATAAGGAAATTAAGGGATCGTGGCTCCTGAACTCACCTGACAGCAGGTTGTAGAGGTTACAGTAATTGAGGCCATTATCAAGAAGACTTGTGAATCCAAGAGAAGTGGACTGTGCCTGATAAGTTAAGAAAAGCCAGAAAAAGAAAAAGTACAAATATTAGTAATTTTACTAGTTATGACTTAATTTCCAACAGACTTGTGAAGACTTTACAAACTGAGTATACGGTATATCATCTGTCAACCAATGTATTTGTTTTTTTTAAAGCTAGATCAGTAGCAAATCAATCATGTTGCATTAAACTAAATCATGAGCGTCACTGATACTCACAGATACACGACAGCCACCGGTCGGTACGGTTGGAGTAAATGTGAAGGTGATGCTCTCAGCCTGGAGGCCGTCTGGGGAAGTGTGGTTGGCTTTGATAAATAGAGGGGTGGCGGAGACCAGCTGGAACAGAAAACAGTACATATATATATATGTATATGTATATTTTTTACACTGATAATAGATGTTGGTACATAAAACTTTTTTGTGTCTTTGAAACTTATATTCTTGAAATTCTATCCATCTAAAACACTGTTTACATAAACAGAAAAGTGGTTTCTTACCATATACTGACATTCCTCACAGCCAATCAGAGGGTTGTAGGCTTGAATCTGTTGAAGTAGTGTGGTGGTGACTTCAGCACAAGGTGTTGCAAAGAGCCTGGAAGACATACATGTTTGAAATATGAAACTTTCTGAAGTTGCATTCAAATACGGAGACACAAAATGACTAAACCACATCAGCAATCCAGACTCACCAGAGTGTCCTGCAGAAGGCATGGTAAGGAACAGGAACAGGGACAGTGACAGGCACAGAGGCTGAAGAGCCAAACAGTGCTGCAATGAGAGCAGAAGCCAACAGCAGAGTCCTCATGGTGATGATGAAGCAAGGTTCTTCCTTCTGTAGTGCAGCTCACGAGAGTGTGCTGACTGATTCCTCTGCAAGTCAATTTATACAAAATATCAGGCTTGACATGAGGGCCTTGTGATGATGCTTGAAATTAATTTAAGAGTATGACTTGTGGGTCTTGTGGTGATTGTCTTTAATTACACAAGACAATGCTTCTCATTTTGCGGTGGACAAACACTCAAGAAAATCATATTTTGGCTCCCTATAAGGTAATTGCGGACAATTATTTGATAGAGTTTGATGATAAAATTCATCTGAAAGTACATTAGACTTTAGTCTTTTTATAAAGGCGCTCTTGGTTTTATATTAAAGGATCTGTAACCCTAACCGTAACCCAAATTAGAGATCTGCAACAGCACAAATTCAGAGACAAATATCTCAAAACAAATAAAACCAATACTATCTGCATTGCTTAAAACCACTTGAAGTTTTTTGTTTGTTTGTTTTTTGTTTTTGTTTAATTATCTTTGGGAATTTAGGTGATCCTCCTCTTCTCTCCAGTCTGGCCTCACTGATCTACATATCCAACTCATTGGTCAGCTGATTTGTGAATGACCATCAGGCTGTCAACCATATCAATGAAAAACGATTAAATGATTTCATGCACATCATTTGTTATTCATTTGGTCACAGTGACCTATATGCATAGACACAGAAAAACACACACACATACAGCATGATAAGAATGATAAACAGTATCAGAACAAACTTAATATTATTTATTATAACTGGTAAGATGATATGAACCATCACAATGAAGTATATTTTGTGTGACTACTGATTCTTTGTTGTAGAATCTGTAATTTCATGACAAATAATGTTTTATTATTTTTTCCATTCACCCTAAATAGGACAAGTTGAGCTCTTTTGTTTATTTAGGATTTATTTATTTTGTTTCTTTGTTCTTGCAATAACAACAATTTCTTCTTTTTTCCCCCTAAAACCAGTGAAAACTGTTCATGTGTAGTTTGTTAAGAATTAGTTATTTGTATCAATACAGTATGAAAAATCAATTTAATCTCAATTTAATCTCCTAGTATATTTAATCAATTTAAAAATACTATATATATAAGTAAATTATAATATACCCATATGAATAAATAAGAAATACATAAATATATAATGACAAATGAATATAGCACATTTTACAAAGGAGAGATGGGGCAAATATTTTGTGTACTAAATCAATAAAATCACTTAGAGATAACCGTAAAATAAATGCATGTTATCATATAATATCATATTATATTGCTTGATGAATGCTGACATATGATTATTTCTAGAAATAACACACCAGACAAGTCTATGCCTCCATAATACCAAACAACAGTCCCAAAAAGTATTTCCAGATATATAGATTATCAGTTTGCTCTTGAACAAATGCAATGAAATACAGTACATAAAAATGAAATACATGTAATGTGAGATTCATACTCAGAAGTGAAATGTACCTTTTACTGCCAAAAATTTAGAAAAAGGTGTCAGTCCAGACTGCTGAATCACCACAGCTAAAAAAAAGTCGTCTGATTTGTGGATGACTATTATGTTTCCTACCATGTAATTGAAGAATCCTGTGATTTCACGCAGGACAGCCACAGTTACTGAAACCACACACACACACACACACACACACACACACACACACACACACACACAGGAAACACATGAACAATCACAGGAAACACATGAACAATCACACAGAGACATGTGAAGCCCCAGTTTAACAGCTTTAATCTTCCAAGCAAACCTCATTTTTTCACCTTAAACCTATAGAGTATTGCTCATTTTGTCCAAGCTCCTCTTTAAAAAAAAAAAAGTCAGGAATAATGCAATTCAGTGTGACTCAATATAACATTAAAATCCACAACAACAGTTGATCATCATTTCAAAAATGATTAAAATATATTATTCAAACCTTTTTTCCTTTCAAACAAGTTTGTAGATAATATGATATATTTTAGTTCTTTCCTTGAAAAGATTATGAAATGTAATTAGTTACTGACTGTTACTGATTACTATGATCACACATCACGTGGACAGTATCTGTAAAAGTTACCTTTGCAGCAGGAGTATTATATGCAGACACATATAATCCAGAAAGTGATGCTCACACTGTTTTCTGCAGTTTACAAAATTAGACTTCATACGGACTCTATGATTTAGTTCAAAATGTGCATTAATAAACAGACATTATATCTCCTGTATCTATATTACTGACAGCCCCAAATTTGACAAAGCCTAGAGAGGTGCTGCATCTTGTTACTGATTGGATAATGTGACACCTTTGCCATGTTCAGAGCTTCCACTATGGAGGCATCTACTGTGAGTCTGAATTTTTATTCATCAATACCTCATCAGTCATTAATAAATGGCTAATTAATCCATAATTAAGCTTTCAGAGAGTAGAGAGTGTGTATTCTTTAGGTTTTATGCTATTTCTTTATGGAAAAAAAAATCACAATCACACTATGTTATGGTCCTATAAAACAGGAGAAGATAACAGCTAATTTCAATGAATGTTATAAAGACATTTTTGAAAAGTATTTAATGTTTTTATTGCGTGTAAAAACGGGTCAAATTTAACCTGAAGAGTATATAATGCTGAAGTACAGTTTCTTCAATTTTTTCTGTTAACATAGATAATATTGACAAGGAGGATTGGACTGTGTTAAATAAGATTTTTCTTTTTTCTGAACAATTTTTTGGGTTGTTTTGTTGTAAACAAACACCTCACAAATAATAATGACTCTGCTGCAGGGTCCATTCGTTTTGGCAAAGTCATTGACATTTGCTTTGAGTTTGTTCCTCCTGCTGCAGCCTTCTGCAAACTGAGGGTAGGTTTGCTTTTTGACAACCAAAGACCACTATTTGTGTTACGCAAGTAATAATGTCACAGCATATATTTTACATTTTGATGCTCCTTTAATGTAGTACTTACTATCTGTTACTCCTACACGTCTCAAAATGCATCGAGGGCTGCTGCCTCCTCTACAGTCTAACTGATTGTATGAGATTCACTTTGCATACGTACTTACAGCAGCGTCTCAGACAATATCTACCTGATCCCTTTTTGTGCTGCTTTCTATCTGTTGTTTCTTCAAAGAGGAAGAGAGAGAGATCAGCAATGAGGCCCTCAAAACAATCAGTGACATGAAACAGTGACGAATGAGCAGTACATGCTGAGTTGTTAATTGTAAAGGCACCAATATTAAGAACATCAAAGCCTACAAAAAAGTATTCAAGATTCTTCTGCCACTGCTCATAGAAATCTGGCTTCTTTTATGCATTTTGTAGTGTTTTTATTTTGCTGAACTTTAATATATACTATGGTGTTCTCCATTGTTCTTTGCTTTGTTAAGAGTTAAATGTATCCTGAACAAGAGTTATTCCAAGTTTCATAAATAAATTTCTCTTTAATGTTGCATCTAAATCGTCACTTTGTTGCAGAAGTTTATTCAGGTTGACTATGAAACTTTTCACTAGTGTCTGGTTTGAATGTTTGTGTGAGACCATGATACGAGGACGCACTCATTATGCACTTGTTTTATTTACAACACACAGCATTTCTTTATCCATGGAATGGATGGATTGAAAACAAAAATTCTCCCAAGCAGACAGTATACACTCTGCCTTTATGTACATATGCAATACGTTTAGTTCTCATACATTATGCCTTGGACTATATAATGAATGTATCGGTGTATAAAATCTCCACTGCGGTCTCTACCACACCCACACTCTCCGGTGTATCGACTGCTGTCTAATCGGCCCCATCTACTTCCTTTAATGACATACCAAATTAGCCCTAATGCTTTGCAGCGTGTGTCAAGGCAGACAAAAAAAAAAAAAAAAAAAGCACTCCAGAGATAAACAGGGACAGGTCGAAGCACAGACACTTCCTGCTTGCACTTAGTCCACATCTAAAATGTCAGGTATTTCAAGTGATTTAAAAAGACAGCTGTCAATGTGCAACCTTTTTACCTCTCTAAGATGGAAAACAACATTCACACCAGATGAATTGTTTGTTGTTGAGGCAATAACAGGAGGAGGAGGATTACATGGTAACAGTGAGACTAGAAAAAAAATAAAAACATTGCATTTCAAACCCACTTTATTGACAGCTTCTTGCCCTCAGTATGATGCAAAGCAAGATTTGAGGTGCTGAGCACAGAGGAATAAATACAGCAATAAATACAGTACCGACTCTCCTCACTGGCTGTCTTTAATTCACACTCACTGGAGCCATCAGACCCTCACCACAAACACACAAACTGATAAGACATCACACACAACACTGAGCTGAAGGTTTTTGCGTCCACCTTAAATTACAGTGGTCACGGAATCGACGTGGACTGATGTGCGCAGCCATTCGGCGCTGCCTTGGGAAAGCAAAGATGTTTTCTTTCTTTAAAATGCGTACGTTTTCTTTCATCAGTTTGACAAGTTATCATCTTCTCGTCTGAAGATCGGAGCGGGGAGGACAGACTGGAAGCTAGTAATTTCAAATGGTTTATAAAAGATGACAGTTGGATCTGTCAATGCAATGATCCGTCCCTTCATCTGACCATAATAATAGCATCGAATAGCACAATGTCAGAGTGATCCATGGTCAACAGCTATGAAAGACATCTTAGCTTGACAATGGCATGCATTGCCCCTTATGTTAAGTTTTTAACGGTCACAAATGATGATGGGATAAACCAACATTTAACGAAGGTTAAGCCCATCCATCACAGTTCAATTGTTTTACCCTTCTTTAGAGAATTCATAGAAACGTACATTTCAAGATGTCAAATTCCTTCTCTGATATGCTATAAAACAGCATTGCCTTCACATCAATGAAAGATTACGTCTTGTACAGTTAATGTTTGACTTGATCATTTCAAGTAAAAGAGTAACAAAAACAAGGAGCACAAATATATATATATTAAAAAAAATTACATCATGAATGCTCACAGACAGGTCATCTGGATAACTCTGAGAAACACCACATGACCACATCATTATATGTATGGCAGGCAACCAAAGGCAATTACGAGACAATAGGATCCGGGCTGCGTATTGCATGAAAAATGCATTTATAATGCAATACACACGGATAGAAAAAGCTCCTGCTCAGCTTAACTCTATCTCACCTCAGATCGTAAGAGTCTGTCCTTTTTTGTATGCTTTATTTCACTTAGTTGTTTCTCATACTTTGCTGATTTGACAGTGTTGATCATATGTTGTATGCATGATGTTATATATATGTAATATCATAGATCATGATATATATGTTAAGTATGTTAGACTTAATTTTGCTTGTTTTGGTTTTTCCAATATGCCTGTTAATTTCAACAATGTGAGTGTAGTTCTATAAATATTTGTTAGTCATTAATCTAATGAAATATATGTGTAGTTTTTATATAATGGTTATTACAGTGTGTAAAATAACCTGGTTCCATTATTATTGAACTTTTTTTTCTTGAAATCCTTAATTTTTGCTTATTAGTTCATGTTATTGTTTCCTTTTTATAACAACGGTTTCACTTTGCATTTCTTCAACAGCTATTTGCAACAACTCGGTGAAAAGATGGAGCAATCTGGGCAATAGCACGAGGTTGATGGGGGTTTTTTTTTTCTTGAGAAATATGTCTCATGGTAGTTTTTATATCCTCCTTTCACTTTTCTCCCACCCTTCTCTGTGTGACTGTGCTATGTGAAATATTATGTAAACTTACAAACCTTGTACAAAACAGAAGATGGATTAGTAAAGCTGTTTCAAATATATGGACTGACACAGTTTGGAGTATTAGTGTCCAAACTTGGCAAGGGGAAAAAAGGGAGCTGTTCAATAACTGACAGTAGAGTACAGTACAGTACATATATTGTGTGGGTAATTACTCTCACTCTCTCTCTTTCACACACACACACACACACACCCAACTAACCTTCTCTCTCATACCCTCCGGTGAGGCAGTAAATGAAAGATGATAGCCTACTTGCCATCAGGTGTTAGCACAGTTTAGCACATTTTCAAGAGCAATGAACCCATTGTGGATCAAACTGTCCTCAACTACTGGTTTTGAAGTTGCGTTACGGGCAGTAATTAATGCCTTCATACGCTGTTTGTATCCCTACTGTGTCAGAGACACATAGAGAGAAAGAGAAGGGGGAGTATAAGCAATCTGTGATTAAGGCAGTCTCATAACTATTGCAGAGAGGTTTTTGGCCCCTGTTTTGGAGACAGACTGCCACAACAGTCTTCAGTTCCGAGCTCTTACTGCTGCTTCCCATCCCCACAGATTACAGAGCAGACGGGTGGATATGAATAGAAATGGCAAAAGAAAAATCTGAGTATGATGCCACAATGTTCGATCCGCAGAGGAGGAACATCCCATCAAAAACAACATCCAGCAGTAATCCTCTTTGGAAGATAAGGTCATATTTGGTCTGTGTATCAGTCCTCCACACAATGAATCATCTTTTACAGGGACCCTAAATGTAAAAAAAAAAAAAAAAAAAAAAAAAAAAAAGCATAGCTCAGGGGCGATTTCATTAAGAAACGAAAGTAAAGTAGAAGCCTATATCTAATTTGTCCACTGAAGTTAGTGCTAGGGGCTTTTTAAGTGGCGTGCAGAGACGAGGATAGACAAAGGTCCCACTTACAGTAGCTTAACTCTGTCTCACTTAATTGAGTTCATTCCAGGATACAGAAAAAAGTCAAAGCAGATACATACATATTAGTTAGACATAGGAGATGTGGCTCCCGCACTTTCTTCAGTCGAGTTCTGCTGATCATTTTGCTCCCTTGCAGCTTGCACGTTAAGAGTTCAAGCAGTTTTAAAATCTGCCAACATGGCAATCTTTCTGTATTGGACCCTTTACAGTGCTTCCAATTACTGTACTTAGGGTTTCAAGCAATAACTAGACCTTTATCAGAGCTTCACACCTCTCTTTATACAGCACAGTAACAATCCCCTCAGACCCACTCCTGCATGGAGCGCTTGCAGTACAGTATGTGGCGCTGCGTGCTCTTCCTCCTGAACTGGAAAACAGTGTAGAGAAGGACCATCATGCACAGCGCCAGCACACAGGGGATAGCAATGGCCACCGCTTTCTCCGTTCCCCCCGCGCTGTCCAGTTTGATGACAACGTCCACATCGCCATTGTCATAGTGGCGCTCCTCCGCCACCGGGGGGCTCCAGTCCCAGTCGGGGTCCGCAGGTAGACCGTCACATCCCATGAAGTCCCTCAGAATGGATCTTGGGTAGCTGGGCTCCACACGAAGCAGCTGGTTGTTGAACTTCCAGTATTCCTTTCCCTTGTAAAAGTAGGTAAAGCCTGGACAAAGGGATTGTGAGAAAGTTACTTATCAGTTTTATGAACAAAGACACCAACTATTCTTCATTTGCTTGCACCATTTTATAGCACAGCAAAGCAGTCAAATCAGCATGTTACTGTCTTTCAATCTTTGAAATAAAGGTTCTGTCACTGCTGTATGCTTTTGGTTGCATATAGATAAGGAGCACCAATTTCCGTTTTCACAGCTCTTTACCGAAGCATACCCTGGTTTTTTGAATGGTGCAGTCCAGTTTGTGACAAGAACAGTAAATCTTCTGCAAATATAAAATTAATAGAAAAATAGGGAGAAAACACAGATTTACTGCTGACTGCAGCAGAGGCACTAATGAGTCTTTAGAAGGACAAATTCTTACCAAAATTAGGCCGTGCAAAACCATTATACTTTGCTAATAACTGGCTGGAGTGTAGTGTATTGCAACAGCATTGTATGCATTGAGTTTCTGTTTTCCATTGTTTATCACTCTCCTTTTACACCTGCTACTGTATGCTGACCTCTAAGAAAATGAAACCAGAAGGTTGCAGCACAAGTTGTTGCAAATGCTGTTCTGTCATCTTGTATTCCTTCTGTCACGTTGTTGCATTCAAGACTTAAACAATACCGACACATGCTTGACAACAAAATTACATCTCTCTGGCAAAGAGCTTCGCCCAATTTGAAGGTCTTGCTCTTGAAATGAGATTGATCTCTTATAAGTATCTAGTATCACATATCTTTGTCTGTGAAACTACTTGGCAGCTGGTTTTACAGTCAGTGAAGTTGGCATACCATTGGCCTTATCCACAAAAGCTCCCTGTGGAGAGTCGGGGATGCCCTTCCAGATGGTGATGGGTTTGGGATAACCTGGGTCCATGGTCCTCATGTCCTCATTATACCTCCAGTATCTACAACATGACAGACAGAAATACTACAGTCAATACAGATCAAAGGTTTATGAACACAAGTAGTGACATGTGCCACCTCTGAGGCCAACCCATGCATGCAGGCATACACAAATCTACACACACAATCACAAATCAGAGTTTAATGACATTTTTTATCCAACAATTGGACAAAGTCACCGTAACCAAATCTGTTAACTTTATAGCACAAGACATATTTGTCATTCTTCTATACAAAGGCAATTTTAACTTCCCTGTACTATCTCATTCAACCATCACCAGCATCAAAATGATTCCTCAGACCTGAAACTAGCGCTGAGGGACAGTGCCAAAATCAAATATCTTCCATTATCTTTTATACAGCTCTTCAGCGCAAGACAATTTTGAGTCAGATTTACCAGGTGGATTCTTTTATTGTTCATGTTACTCGCCTAGAAAAGTCACCTAAGCTCAGAGGACTTTATTTCCAGACTAGGAGACCAGGACAAATATAAAAGATGTCAAAATCTGACATTGAACTAGACATCTATACAATGTGTTTACAGTGACAGCCTATACCTCGCGGCTAGACAGTCTTCCCTCTCAGTCTGACCGTGTAATTATCAGCAAATGACTTCATTCACATGACCAAAGAAAGCGGTCAATCAATCATCCATACTGTGTTTATCTGCAGCACAGATCTGTTGTTGTGATTGATCTGCTTTTCATACACTGGTGCTCACACACATAAATCATGCTACATAGTGTCATTTCTTTAGATTAGAACAAACACCACCTTGTCACACAGAGGAGGAGAGATAAAATCATGCTTCAGACGATGGACAGAGTGTCCCGTTTGTCATGATGTGCAGCAGCAGGTTGAGGGATGACAGTATCATGACAAAGCATTTTGTCAGCTCTCTCCACAGGGTCCCCTGACCTCTTAGGGTATGATTTATCATGACAGCTGAACAAACATGTGAGTCACACTGGCATAGTCTCAAACTTTAAGACCCCAGCAACACACATAGATGCATAAACAACAGACACTCTGATGTAGTTGTTTTGGAAAGAGTTTAAGTTTCAGTTCACTTCCGACTACAGGTAACAGGTAATCATCGTACAACCTTCGATAAAGCCAAAGATTTACACAACGTAATGTAAATACTTGATAGAAAAGCACTTAAACTTTAAAGTTATGTAATCACCATTACAAACATTGCTCTAATTTTGGATCGTATTGGGTTGAATGCCAATAAGCAGCATTCGTCAGCTGTTAAAGAGGCAATCGTCATTTTCAAAACAACATGCGACAGCTTATAGAGCGTCAAGGATGCCAAAGAATCTATGCCAAACTTAAAGAGGCATTGATCAACAAATCTGTGAAATTATTTAATATCTCAAAAGGGAACAGTCCTAAAGCAACGTTAAAGAAAAGAATTACACTGACAGAGAGGAACAGATGAGAATGAGCCTCTAGGAACACTACTGAACATACTGTATGAGAAAGCTAAAACATGTAATGACTACATTTGGTAAAAAGGACTCAATTTGTCAGCAAAACAAAATTAAATAGAGATTTAAGGCATCTGAGGTTTTCAGAGTACTTGTTTCTGCTCTGAGAGATTCTAGTTCTGCCCAACTGTTTGTTATTAACTTCATAACAGATAAAGTACTAATAATCATTCCACAGAGACCTGTCTCCTTTGAAGAAGTAGGTTTTAGCGACATCCTCCCACCAGACAGCTGTCTCGATACTCTGAGTGGGCATGCCGCTCCCGAACAGCGAGATATCCTGAGGGTACGAAGGCTGCAGAGTTGTGTCCTTGAAGACCCAGAAACGGTTTCCTAAAATACATACACAAAGTTAGGCGGCTCTGGGACAAAGACATTATCATAAATATGACCTCAAAAATAGGGCTAGATGAAACACCGCTGGCTCTCTGCTCATTCCAGCTTTCTGTGTGGGTTTTTTTTTTTGCCAGTGAGTCTATTTATTTCTCTTCATGTGATATCAAAGGTCAGATGTATCACCTCATTTACAAAATATCTGCACAACAGAAAATCTATGCAGTGTTATCTATAATACAATAAGCAGCAAGATGATGCTCTGAAGGCAACTCCGCTGAGACTTGTTTTGAGTTTTATTGAAGCTATTGTTGCATTTGATTCAGTTTGATCATGAGTGCCTCAGGCAGAGTGAGGAGAGCTGGTGTGGTGGTGTGCTTGCAGTAAGTAGCTAGAAACACACATACACACACATGCACTCACACACTTACACACAAACACACACAAACACACACACAAACACAAACACACAAACACACACACACACACACACACACAGTTAAGTCCCCCTGAGTGAATAAATAAAGCATGAGGCACTCTGATCCTACTGGGTGACAGATGTCATGTTAATCTGCCTGATGGACGGATGGCTGTACCGGACCTGCACTTGTTCTGTTACCATACAGAACACAAAAACAACCTCACAATCACCCAGTCTATTACAGTATGATAAAAGATCATACACGTGTAGTAGTGGTATGCAATAAAATATAATTTTTTTATTAATAAATAAAAGAAAGTATTTTTGGTCACTTGTAGTTTAGCATAAAAATATTACAAATGCTGCAGTAACTGAAGGTAAAGGGTTAAAAGGTCGTTTGTGTGATCTGTCTTTTTCTCATTTTTGTTAGTTAACTTGATTTATTTTATATTTTTAAATTGAAACTTGGAAGAATAATCTAATAAAAATTTCAAATTTAAAGGTGCCGTATGAAATTTGCTTTTGAACAAACAAGAGTAATGTTTATATTGTTTTTCACCAAAACACATTGTGTATAAGTTGAATGCTTTTCCTCCCTCAAAAAACCTTTGCAAAGCCAATTTTTAATAATATTTTGAATCTTGCATCATTTACCTCCATGTTTTCTAGCTTGCTGTCTTCTTCCTTTGCCTTTGTTGGCACATTGCTACATTTCTCAGAATGTTACTGCCACCAATTATCAATCAGCAGAATAGAGTGAAGCAAGTGGCAGGCATAAAAACATTGCTCCACAGTGCTACTAGTAGCCAAAAACTCCACAGGGTACCTTAAATAAATAAACAAAAAATCAAAAAAAGGGAGGCAAATCTCTTGTTTTTATTACCTTTGAAAAACACAAACTTCCCTTCGCTGTTTTCGTAGACGGCATCAATTTTGGGAGGCAAGCCTTTCCAGAAGTAGTTGATCTGCATGGGGTAGCCAGGGACTACTGAGTTGTCACGTACCCTCCAGAACCACTGGTCCTGTAGAAATGGACAATCATCATCACGCTCATCAACATCAACATCACAAACTGCTTTGAAACCTGAATCCATGTTTACTGCTACTTTATGTTACTTTACCTTAAACACAAAAAGCTCCTGTCGGAGGATGGCCAGGGTGTTGAAGCCTCCGTCACAGATGTTGGGTTTGGAGTTGGGGTTGGAGGGCTTGGCCCCCTGTGGAGGGCGGTGAGGCCTGGCATGGCGGTCATGCTTGCGGGGGTCTGAGGGAAGGTGGAAGCGAGGAGGAGGGGCTGTAGGTGGGGGCCTGGTAGGCTGCGGGGCTCTATCTGGTGGACCTAAAGAGAAAAAAAACATAAAAGTACTTCTTCTTCCTTCCATTGTCTCTATTTTTATCAAGGCACCTTTCATTTTGGCACAGATGATTTGGCCTATTTGGAGCTCTGTTAGCTGACTCATGCATGCGATTGCCAGGCCTATTTAACAGCTGACAAATGCTGCTTATTGGCATTCAACCCAGTATGATATTGTACTGTTGCAGGATTTGTAATAGAGATTAAGTTACTTCAGGGCTCAAGTCATTTTTTTAAAGTACAAATTTGTGATATAGCTTCAAAAAACCGTTGGATCAATAGAATAAGTATATGGCATTGCTGTAAAGTGTTTTTCTAAGTACTGTCTACTGTTAATTTGTTCAACCTCCACATCCTCTTGGATATAAAGACTAAAGTGAGAGACTAATGTGTGATCGAGGGTTACCATAGATTTTCTGGATGCCCTGTAGGTCATCATGAGGTAGTTTGAAGTTCTCTGTGTCCATGTACTGGTAGAAAGGAGCCATGATAGCAGTGGGGTCGTTGGAGTGCTCCAGACCGAGGGCGTGACCCAGCTCATGAACAGCAACCAAGAACAGGTCGTTACCTGAAGAGGAGATGAGGACAGCAAACACAATCAATCATATATGTCTTGTATTTTTTTTTCACTTTTCTCAGTTTTATGACAATGCACTCTCAGAATTGTCCTTTTTTCTCCTTTCTTTCCTTAATAATTAACAAATGATCAGCAGATTAATCAACGATGAAAACAATCATTGGTGTCAGAGCAAACTAAATCCATGAAGCTATTCTTGTGCAATGCTATGCAAGTAAAGATTACTAGGGGTAAATTGCCAAGCGTGAGCACTTTTTCTCTTTTGCTCCATAACAGACGATAAGCCTCATGTTAGCCACAGAGAGCAGAGATACACATTCACATTTCTGCCCAAGGCAACAGAGAAAACACACGTTCATACAAAGCACCTGAATGCATACAAATGTCAGCCTTGCACAAGCAAACATTGTGGTTCTAGTTCGTATCACATTCAAACACATGCACAAATGAAAAAGAAAAATGTCACGGTCAGTGTCCATGGTCAGCACTCAGCTCATAGTGTCAACCTGATTTAGAAAGAAGTACAGCATTTACATACAGCTTGTGACTGAAGCTGTCCCCAGGAGATTGTTGCCCTTTAAAACATGATATCCACTCCTGCCAGCAGCACAGTACAGAACAACCACTGACCCTCAGCCAGCAGCTAAAAGGTTACACCTCCCCCTCCTCCATTTATCTAACACACCCAGCCTCTTCCACCAAACCAAAAAAGTCCCATAAGGACTCCCAGGAGACAGACCAGAGCTACCATTAGCGCATATGTCAACATGCAACATTTATAATTACACCGCTGTGAAAGCCCATCGAAGGTTGCACAGCTTTCCAGACACATAAGCTGAGACAGGAGCTTTTCAGAAACAGCCTCAGCAGTCCACATGGATAACTATGGGACACCTCACAAGGGTGAACATGAATTTGACTTGCAGTCTGAGACAATTACCATTGGAGGATGAGAACAAAAGAAAGAAAGGGTAGGGAGCTGATGGGTGGCAAGTAGCTTCCAAGAACAAACACAATGTGAGCTATAACCCTCCTCTCCCACTAATGGGTGGATAGAAAGTTAGAGTATGGCACATGGGTATTAGCGAAGCAGCCTGATGGTGCTCTGACAAGCCTGGCGCCCTGTAGGTAGCATAATTAAAGTGTGTTTGGATGCACGCTGAAGAAAGGCAGATCTAATCTCCCTCTCTGGGCGGCTGCAGTGCCCTGCCAGAATCTACACTGGCTGTGTGACCCACATTACATGCTATGTGGGCCACTGTTACGTATTAAAATATAACTTCGGATGACCCACCTAACCTGTTATAACGATATCCAAAATAACATAACATATAACGACATGACATAACCCATAATAACCAAAACTTTACCTTATATACCCATAACAACATAACATAACTTAACTGAATATACACATAACATAACATAACATAACATAACATAACATAACATAACATAACATAACATAACATAACATAACATAATTACCTGATCTAACTTAACCTTAACCCTAACCCTAACCCAACCCAACCTAACCCAACCTAACCTAACCTAACCTAACCTAACCTAACCTAACCTAACCTAACCTAACCTAACATAACATAACATAACATAACATAACATAACATAACATAACATAACATAACATAACATAACATAACATAACCTAACCTAACCTAACCTAACCTAACCTAACCTAACATAATATAACATAACATAACATACATCAAACTCACAGAAAAACAGAATAGCCATAATCATGTGATGGCAACCAATGTCTTAAAATAGCAGGGCTTTCTATCCTGTCATCTGAAGAGCTTATTATGCAGAAAAAAACATCAAAATCCTGACAGATGGGGTGATGCGTCTTTACAGAGCACAGCCCGATCAAAGACATTTCTGCATTCTTTGTCTTTGGTTAAGCATCCCTCATGCCCTGCCCTGTGATACCATCTCTGTCATATCGCCCTCCTGCCTAGCCGTCCGTATATCCATTATTTGCTTTCCATCAGTCCTTATCTTCCTCTACCAATGACCGCCCTTTTTTCTGTTCTCTATGCTTTCCTCACTCCTTCCACACCCGTTACTTGTTTACTTACCTCAATGTTTCTTTTTTCCATTTCTTTCCTTTCTCCCCTATTTTCTTAATCTCTTTCTTTAATAGTTTTCTTTCCACTCTGCTGCTCTAGCTTTTCCCTTTTTATGCTTTCCTCACTCCTTTATTCATGGCACTTTGTCACCTATTATTACTCCTTACGTTCACCACTTTCTCTATCCATGGATTCAGGTTTACGCCCATTTACTCATCCACTTACCATCATGGTTGGGGTTCCCCAGGGTCCAGGGCTCATCTGAGTCAAAGTGCGTGTCCCCTCCTATGCCCGGGCCTGGGAAATAGGCGTGGGCGAGGAATCCCCCCTCCCCGTCGAAGGGTGAGCTGTCTCCGTGAAAACCCGAAGCGAAGATGATGGTGATGTCCACGTCACGCCTGCCAGTCTCCAGGGCACTGTATGGAACGGCCTCAAAGCGTAAGGGAGTCACACCCTGCCACACGTCAAACGCCCGCCGAATGGCATCATGAGTCTCCCGGGCGCCCACCTTCGGCGTGACATTTTTTATGCTGTAGAAAGAAAATAAGTGATTGAGATAGACATTATCAGGCTGAGAAAATGCTCCGCAGGTTGTAGTAAAATAAATTGCGGATGTAAATAGTGCAGCACACATACACATAATTTGAAACTGATGTGAACAAAATAAAATAGACAAGCCCATGCCTCGTTATCCCATTAATTTCAAGTGAACATTTTTACTTCTCAAAATGAGGAGACACTGAAAAGAAGTTCTACTTGACACAACTATTTCAAGCCCGGCAGCTTTCACTGAACTTTTAACACAGCAGTCGTTATCAGTCCCTGGCAGGCGGAGAGGAAAGGGAAATCTTCTCTCTCTCTTGCCACTCATTTTCATGAATAAAGTGCAGTCAGCAGCAGCACTGGCTCAGCACTGATTGACATTCCATTAGGAGAGGTGGCTCATCAATTCAAATTCGGGGAGGAAGGAAGGATTTGAATAAATTGACAGTGTTATCGTCAATTACTGCTGTAACCTGTCAATTTGCAGTTGTGCTGGGGACCCGTTTATCGGTCCTCCTCAGAACCCATTAAAAACTGGAGCTTAATCAGGAAAGATAAGATGAGAGTTTGAATATTTCTGCTGAGATTAGGGACAATTTACTCTCAGGATTTTTAAACAGTTTTATAGGAGCGAGAGGAAAGCCTTCAATCTTCATGCTACTCAGCTAAAACTGTTTGTTTTGCTTTATGAAAAGCAAAGAATAAATGAGAAAAATTGGAAGAGGGTTTAAAAAAAACCTTCCTGATCCCATTTTTCATTTTGCCAGCAAGCTATTTATGCACTGTAAAGTAAACATACTCACAGCACACATGGGCGAATGTATGTGTTAATTTATGTGTTTCTGGATGTGCCAACATGTTTTTGCATGTGTGTGTGTGTGTGTATGTGTGTGCCCCCTCATATGTGACGTATATGTGCAGTCTCTATGACAACACAGCGCATGTGATCCCAGGTGGTGAAAGAGGAGGGGATGAGAGACAGAGGAGAGCTGAGAAAATTATCCCTGGCACATCTGAACTCTACAATAAGTGCCGCTAAACTCAATGGTCGCCATGACAACTGCTTCCACCGTCTCTCACCTGTAGGTGATGTGCGTACGCTGCCACTTCTGTCCTGTCAGAGCATATCTCCGCTTCCGTGACCTCGACGCACTTTTGAATTTGTCCGGAACTCCACAGCGAGGTTTTTGCATCCAACTTAAAACAGTTAAGAAGAGGAAGAGGAAGAGGAAGAGGAAGAGGAAGTGGAAGAGAAGAGAAGAGAAGAGAAGAGAAGAGAAGAGAAGAGAAGAGAAGAGAAGAGAAGAGAAGAGAAGAGAAGAGAAGAGAAGAGAATTTGACTCAACTTTGCTGACTCAAATTTGGGAGGCAAAACACCTTCACAAAACAACATAAAGCACTGAAGTGAACTCAGTAGTTCTCTTCCTGACGGGTGCCAAAGTATCACAGCAGAAAAATGAGGGAGTGTTGTGCAGACTACAACTAAACTACAGTCACTATCAGATGAAGTGTAAGAGCGGCACCTGAATGAGGGTTAAATCAAAAGTTTCTCATTCATACCACATCAGAGTATCACAAATACAAAAACACACACACACACACACACAATACAAAGGCAAAACATTAATTCTCACCTCAGCGTGATATCACTGCATCATCATGCAAAATGAGAAGAAGGAAAAGTGTTAAAACCTTCACCTGAGGTTGTTTCAGGCGAGGTGACGGCGGGAGAAGTTAACATCTTCTATTTCTGTCCTTCACTAATAATTTGAAATATTAATATCCATCTCTTCCGCATTTTAAATAAATCAGTTTGCATTCGTACTGTATGAGGTCAACGGCTTAATGAAAGTGCGTGTGCACCTCAGCAAGTCCGCAGCACATGTGTGTGTGTATGTGTGTGTGTGTGTGTGTGTGTGTGTATACTCACTCCTTGGTTCTGTCATCCAGTGTCCCTGTGACATTGAGACCATAGACACGCTGCATGGCAGCAATGGCTGAGTGCATGGTTTGGGCTGAGCGCAGGACGGACATTCCCGGTTCTGTGCGGGGAAGGTAGCCATACCTCTGTAGCCATCCCTAGCAGGAAGAAAGAAAGAGAAAGATTTGGAGTTTTGTGACCTTTTTAAGACTTGGGTTAGGGTTAGGGTTAGGGTTAGACTTGTTTTGGACTGTTTGCCTTTATTAGAAAACTCAGAGGAAAGAGAAAGAACCAAACTGTCCCCCTAACCACAAGGATGCACTTACTTGTTCATGATAAATTAAAAGTCAAAATGTAAAGGTATAATTAATTAGTTAATCACTATTAAAATGCACATGTATCACCCAAGCTGCTGTATTATGTTGTATTATTTCAAAAACGAAATTCAGTTCCCTTTATGTCTTTCCATTATCTGTAATTATCACAGTATATTCAGCATTTATATTTCACTTAATGCGAGTAGGTTGTCTAGTAAAAACACAGACATTCCTCCACTGCATTGGTTAAGGGTGCCTTGCTGAAGGGCACCACAACAGTAACTGTTTGATGAGTTACTCTATCCAGTTCAAACTGGCAAGTGTCCAGACACCAACTTCCTTCTTCAACCTCTCATCCACTGCCAGTCCCATAGTAAAAAAGCAATAGGAATACGGCCATGCATCATTTATTCTGCATCTCACAAGAGGATGAGCAGTCAACTAACAATCGCTATTATCAGCAGAAAAAACAACTATACAGAGAATGAGCCGCTGTGGATACATTTATATTTAACATCACTGTGCAGTTGGAATGTTTAGAAGCTTTAATTTAGTGCTTAATAGACTGTCAATTGTTTGCTTTAATTGTCTATCCAGCAGTGGTTCAGGTTTAAATATATCTGTGTTTGTTTGCTCAGAGGCTCTCCGGACATGAGTACAGCTGTTTGCATTTGAATTCCTACTAGTGACCTTAGTCAGTGTTTGTGTCTTGCGGCTGCCGGCCAGTGAACATGTGCAGGACTGTGGCCCTGCCTCTGCTTGCCCTACAAAGCGCGAGAGTGATACAGGGGAGAGAGGTGAGACTGAGCATCATCCAGGGGTCACTGCCAGACTCAATCCTGACGCTGAGGGCCACGAGGTGCCCACGCTATCCACAGCTGTCCACACGCCAGCCAACTGCCTCTCCATCACCGCAACACAGCCTATGAGATATGCTCCAGCTAGCTAATCTGTCCATCCCTCCCCCTTCTGACTCTATCCCTCTTTCTGCTGAGCTAAACGCCTTGTTTATCCCTTTTTTTCCCTCCCTCCTCTCTCTCCTGTGGATGTGTTTCCTGTGTGTGTTGTGTTTGTTCAAAGGCACAGATCTCTCAGAGAGATATCAGGCCGATTTCAGTGAGCCATAAAATTGAATAATGATGTGTGTGTGTGTGACTGTCAGCCTCAGCATTTAATTTCTTCAGAGTGGTGGGAGGGGAGCCTGTGGTGAGGATGAAAATGACATCAATTAATAAGGTACAAAAAAGCAAATCCTATTATGCAACTTGTGTCTGTAAATGTTTAATCTCCTCCAACACCATGATGCTGCCAAAGCATGTCTGACTTCACGCTGGCCTGTCACAAAACTATATCTAGCAATGAAAACATTGTGCTGTAAGGCATCTCTGCCTGCTGAAATAGACCTCTAAGTGCAATCATATCTGGGTTGCACATTTAGGATCAGTGGGCTGGATCACCTCAGCTCATGGACCGCAGTGTAATAACCTCAAATGAGCATCCTTCTGTTTCATTGCACCTTACAAATGAGGAATGCGCGATATTTTCGCCGTTCAGTGCGTGGGCCGTCCTGATAGGCTTACAATGTCTCCATGTTATGCATTATGGTAATTGTGCCCACGGACAGCGTGGGGAGTCAATATATATGTTTTTCACGCTGAGGCAGATGATGTGGAGGAGAGAGCACGGTCATTTATGACAGCCAGGGAGGGAAGGCCATTTATCTTACCTCAACGCTGAACTGATGATCCTCCTCTCCGGACACGGCACACGAAATCCAAAGCAAAAAATGCAAGCAGAAAGCTGCCGCGTAAAAGCAATCCGATGGTTTTCTTTTACTGGAGGATACTAAGGTCATAATGACCTGTTTTTCCCGAGTGTTTATTAGAAGAAGCCGCCCGTCTGCTTTGGCTCTTGTGTCAAATGAAAACCATCAGGTGAGCTGTCAAGGCAGATTCAGATGAAAACGAGAAAAGGACCCCGCGTTTTTATAAAATCCCGATGGTGGCATAAAATGTTCCGATGTCAAGCAGAGATAACGCGGCATGTTAGACCCGCTGCCCTCGCCATTCTTATTTACATCAGGGGCTACATCTATCCAGCAGCATCAATGGCCATGTACAGTACCCAGTCTGCGCAAGATAGGCTCCCTCCCGACTCGACGCCTGCGCTTTGATTTCTCACACAGCGCAGCGCTGCTTGGCAGCATCATGAGAGCTGCCCTACAGAGTGCATGAGAGATGAAATACAATTCGTAAGAACTGCCTGTACGTTTGACTTTAACATCGCAGAGGCCACGGCTCTGTGCAATTTGACGCGCAGAAAGCTTGATCTTAAATTCCTGATAGTAAACAAAGGCCTAGGTTGGATCCAGATTATGGACTGATGTAGCCTACATTCCCCTGCTGATGCTTTGATAAACCAAATGACCTCAATGCACTGTAAAAAAAACAACAACAAAAAAACCCAAAACAAAACAAAACTGCGTAATAGCGCTATAATAAACAAAATATAGCCTCCACCTTGCCAATAACTGATAAATCAGTCATCCAATCTTCATCATCATTGTACCATGCACCATCAGACATCAGAGTATCAGAACTAAATCTTCCCATTAGCCCAATTCTAACAGCTTATCTTAAAATATCTGTCCCACAGTTTACCCCTGTGTTGATCTGTGGCCTGAAGACCCAGAACAGACGACCTGACAGCAAGACATTTATAGCTCCTATAGCACTTTATAATCGCTCAGATATGAGCTGCAACATCCTGCCTCAAGCAAATGAGCCACAAGATGGCGGTGTTTCACTGAGGAATCTGGCCGCCAGCTATTTGCTTGCAAATCTCAGTGGACACAGGACACACTGAGGAACCTGAATCCACCCCACTAATGAGTCGAGAAACTGATTTGATATGACAAGCAGAAAGGGCATATGGTAAGGCGTAGAGATGAGGCTCATCACAGAATCTTCATATCACTGAGGGGGTTTTTTATGTTTACAGTAATATAGCCAGTGCAGGTGTTTGGGTTTATGCTTTTTCTCCGTGTATGTATTTGTGGCACTAATATGCCAAATAAATCAGGATAACATAACATAGAAACAGTTCTAGCTATTTATCTGTTTGTGTTGAGCTGGCATCAAGGAGAACTGAGTAGCCTGGTGAAGATTTAAACCCTCCAAGGTGTCCAACGGTCTTTTGTCAAAGGACTTTCCAAAAGGAGTCACTCATTACAGGCATCATAAGTGCCACAGTGATCTCCTTAAGGGGCAGTGGCATGACATGACGTGAAATCTCCTCGGACTGTTGGGCTCCTCATCTTGTGACAGAGTGCGACTACCTGTAGAAGAAAATTGAGCTGATTACATCCATGATCTCATTCTATCAATCACTTGTGCTACAAGAAAGGAGTAAAATTAATATCATCTGCCAAGCTGACAGATTTCTGGCTACGTGCAATTTCTGCACTTCCAGCCAGCATGTCCAACAGTCAATTTTTTGATCCCTTTTATTCCCATTTGTGAATGACTCAGAGATTCCTGTAGTTGGGGCCACTTTCTCATCACTGATTTGAATGGGACACGCCATGTTTTTACTGTAAGAGAGCCATGGCACCAGCTCTGGGAATGCAGACCCTCAACCAAATCAAATAAGTGCACACTGGTATAGTCAAAGCCCCATGAACCATGAGGACAGCGTGAAAGGGTAGAGATGACACCTTCACAATATCAAACTGAACACTCTGCTGGCCTCGACAGTGGATTGTTATCCTGTCCAAGACCATCACAAAAGGAACATTTTTGCCTGCGCGTATTTTCTCTAAATGTCCAGGGATCAAATGGGTTGCAGCACCAGCAGCCCTGGCAGCTATAATAACTGAAGGAAAATCCATAATGGGCCTTTTAAAAATCCTCAAAACACATGAAGAAAGGTTGGATAAACCATCATGACTGCTCTTTTGTCTGTAATATTCATAATAATAACTGTGGTATGATCAAATCAGACTTTTAAATCGCTTCCAAAGACCCAATGTGATCATGAGCCATTCTTATCATTAAATTTTAAGTGGCTAACATGTGCATTTGTATATGCTAATGAGTATGTGTGTGTATAAATAGTATATTGGAATGCTATTAGTTCTTTTTCCATGTTTTGTTCTTGCAATTAGATTGAACTGTTTATGATGGTCAAATTTGACCTATTTTTTACATTTGAGATCAGTGAAAATACCTTAAATACCACTTTAAGCCTGACATTTTCTGATATTTCCCAAAGTGACCCAGAGTATACAAAAAAAATTTTTTAAATTTGTGCGCCTGATATACATTTTTGTACATAGAGGGTGTTCAAGATTCAACTTAATTTGACCCATATTTATTCAAAAGCTGAAAAATCATTCAAAAATGTTTCACATTGATTGAAATCATTATTGCTGTCAAAGGACCATAATATAGTGTGATTGTTTTATCTCCATAAACACATAGCATTAAATCTAAATAATACCACTCCCTCTGCTCTCTGAAAGACTAATTAAGAGTTCATCATCCATTTATTAGTGACTGAGAAGCTATTTATGAATGAAAAATATATTTGTGGCTCAGAAATTTGGAATATATACTAAATATGGGGGGATACTGTGAATGGTCAGAACATAAGGGTTACATTTTTACTGTTCACTTGATGTTTCTTATTGTTTTATTGCTTTATATTTGGCTTTTGTAAAGAACTCACTGATTTTAGATAAGCGCCATATAAATAAACATGTTTGATATTGATATGTTGACATTACCTTTGAAACCTGTGCTCACAGAACCTTCTGGAAATCATTGACATTACTCAAACTGTGAACAAGGTGTTCCATGTTTTGAAACAGGATGTGACTGGTTGAGACGTTGAGAAAGGTATACCTATTGGATTAAAACAGGTTCATTCATTTACTTTGAGGTGTTTACTGTAACCCAATGGGCTGCCATGGAGACCACATGCTCTGGCAAGTGAACATGGCTCAGAGCCAAAGAGCAGGGGCCTCATCAGGAAACGGTAAAACACAGCGCAATAAGACATGGTTTATCGTTCTTGAGAAAACAAAGAGCGCACATGTGTGTACTCACGATTTAAAAACAACAATGCATTCAAATATTTAAGTTTAGCTGAAGGATAATTTCCTTTCAGTGGGGCAGATGGTGAGATACAAGGTAATCTCACTGGCTCCTTTAATTAAACCCAATTAATTAGTACTTGACAGTTTGTTTTAAACGCCTGAGGCCTTTCAACATACTGCTGAAAACAGGATTTAGAAAGCTATTATTAAAGCTTTCATGGATTCAGTCACATCTAATCCAAGTCTTATCTCACATGTCCGTGATACGGCAGCAATGACAAGTGCCCCAAATAGTGCAGAGACTCAAAACAACCACTCGGTAATCAGAAATTGAAGACTTAATTTTATGAATAAATTTAGGAAATGTAATATATCTAATGGATTTGCTCTGTGGAGGTGTTTTCAGTCTGAGAAACCAGATCTAAGCATAATTTCCTGTTATTTTGTATCATTTGTGCACATTGCCAATAAATTCATATTGTTGCTTATCAACCTCCTAGAGAATTATAATGTAATGAATTAACAAAAATGAAATATAATGCAATATGATTCTGATTTCAAATAATCTCTAACACAATATAAATTCAGCCTAAAGTTGAGTTTTTTCACAGAAGTTCAGCTCTATTTGTTCTCATCATAGCTAATGTCTCCTTTTGAAATGAGGCTTCTTCATTGCTTCACATCTTCACAGCTGTTGGTTATGATCATATTCACGCTCTGAAACATCACCAGTGTGACGTCTGTTTGGGTGGATGCAGCAGATGTTGCGCCTCCGAGTGACAGCCGATCCTATATGATCCCGTATGTTGTGCTCGTCCTGCCTGTCTCATCATTACACCATGCACAGTATGACACGCTCCGTGTGATGGGAGAGAGAATAATGGCAGCAGCAGCGGCGGCGGCGGTGGTGGTGGTGCTGGTGGTGTCGGAGGGGGGTTGGCACTTTCCTGTGCAGGTCTTCCAAAATATACTCAGATGTTGCTGGTCTATATGGGCCCTGTCATGCAGATCAGAGATCAGGCATTCAGGATAACGGGTCTCCCTTCACAACACGGTCACATAACCTTTCTGCTTCACTGAACCACTTAATAAGACTCCCTCACATTAGTTAATAAAATGCTCTTAGAAGTAATATTACATGGTTAGGCTTTTACTGTACTTGAAAGAACTCAAGCCTCAAAAATGTGCCTGTATTAATTAATACATACTAATCCATAATGTGTCTCCAGGTACTGAATACCAGGACACAACAACTCTCCCTGTCTTTTGAATCCCCAGTGGTATGACCATTATTCAGTGTTTGTTTGGTGTTTCTGCTTGGCTGACAAGCAACTGTGCTGTTAGGCTCCGAGTAGGCCTGTGTAAAACGCATAGAGCCTCAGGACAGTGATGGGTGGTGATATGAAAGACTGTAACAACTGGGACTTCTTTCTTTCTTTCTGTGGAACATTTCATAATTGAGACATTGGCTAGTGGTGTAGAAATCATGCGCTGGTGAGAAGCCAAGGTGATCTCTTTCTTTTTCCTTTCGTTTAATGAGCCTCCATTGTGGCTTGGTATGTGGCAAACCATAGTTTCTAAACATTTAAAACCAACCACCGAGTTAGATTCAATTATTTAACACTGAATGACGATGAAATTTGATTTTCACAAAAAAAAAAAAACATATTTGACCTCTCTTGATCCTCTTTATGAGCGTTGGACCATTTAAAGTGTATGACCTTGAGAAGCAAATATCGTTCTCACTTAATGGTGCGCCTTCAGTTAACATTTCCTTCCCCTTACTGATAATATGACAGAGAACAGGGATTTTTCTTCTGTTTCTCAAGCTAACAGTCAAACTGACAATTGCATCAAATCCACAGCGCATTCAGAATAGCTCGCTGTGCCTTCTCATGTGAAACGTTAGCCTCACATTAAGTAATTTCTCCTGGAGGAGAATGGTCATAATTTCACCCAACACAATAACCTCTTCCTCCAACAGTAAAACCAAAGACGATTTGCTGAGCCATTAGGCTGCGGTAATGAAATAAACACCAGTGTGAAAAATGATTTCTATCACTCCTGTCCCCATAGAGTCTGATCTGTGTACAACAACAAACACATTTAAGCAGCTTGACATCCAATCAGACTCGGCTCCAATAAGACAGACACTCTGTCAACAGTCTAGACATTTTGTCCATTCAACCCCTGTATGACACTGATACTGAGGACTGTTTTTCATTCACTCACATCAACAAATACATGAAATAATGATGAGAAAATTACTGTGGAGCTTTGCTGTTATGAGTCAAATTCAATGAGAACTTTAGAGGTTAGGTTTGAAATCTCAGGTGAATCATCTTCACCTTTTATATCTTCAACTAAAAAAGCTCCGGAAACAGTTGCATCTGATTCTGTGTCTTATTAAAGTAAGTGATAAAAATGTAACTGAAAGTAGATATTTGTCTGTAAGATGACCCCACGGTTACTTTTCTAGATTAATGTGATCGTTTATTACATTCATGTTGGTCACTGAAAATTAATTAAAACATTTTATATTTTCCTTTTTACATGAATACTAAAACAGTGTAGTCACATCAAAGGCGTAATTCCTTATTGAAATTTCATCAGAGCTTTATGCTAGCTAGGGGCAACTACAGACATATCTAATCTCACACTTACATTTAAGTACTGAGTACCACAGCTGCATGCAAGAGAAAAAGGAGAGGACAAGCCAGCTAAATGCATTTTATCCAACTTTTTAACTGCAGAAAAAAAGTATTTTTTTGATATTTATTTGAATTTACTGGTGAATAAGTGCACAAAGATGTGAATATCAAGTTTATCTGCACTTAAAAGTTGGAAAAAGTGGGTTTAGCTGGATTAAATTGCCCTTTCTTGTGCTTTTATGCGGTGCTGAAATTATCACTGGATTAACTGATTAGTTGTTCGACTGAAAATTAATCAACACCAAATTTTGATAATCGATTAATTGTTAAAGCTATTAAATGTCTACAGGATTTGCTGCTTTTCACAGTTTCATGTCATTGTAAATTGAATATATTTGAGGTGTGAACTGTTTGTCAGACAAAACAAACAATTTGAACACTTAACCTTTGACTCTGGGGTTAAATGATGGACATTTTTCTATATCTTTTGGCATTGTATAGACCAAACAATTACTTGCTTAATTGTTGGTTGTTTGTTTTTTAAATCACTGGCTGCAGTCCTGCTTTTACAGAAGAAGATAGTAGATTTGTAGTTTTCTGCAAGTACTATTTGTTTTTGTCCACTGTTGCCAAAATATGCTCATTGACAGGAAGTTTATCCAGCGTTTTATTTATCATTGCATCACTCAGAGAAACTGGTTTGGTCTCAGTGATGCAGAAAAAAAACAACAAAAAAAACATCAGTGTAGTGTTTTTCCATTATATTACAGATTATACGTCCTTCACCATACTGCAGACCACTTCCGGAAAATAGTAGATTTTTTTTTTTTTGGGGGGGGGGGGGGGGGGTGTTTCTTTTAAAACGCATCCACTCTGTCTCTACCTGAGCTGTTGAGAGTCGCATCTATCCTCCCTCTTGCTGACGTCAGAGCCAGTGGTTTGTCCTCACTGCCGGAGCACGGACTGCTGGAGATATCTGCGAGGAGGAGGAGCTGTCAAAGTTTGAGTTTCCTAGAGAAGGAAAAGTCTTTCACTTAACGAGGGGAAACCTCAAAGATTGTTAGGTTTCTATAGAGCGGAATATCGCGTTTTGTTGGTATGGAATGACACCTTCTCACCGGGGGCTTCAAAAACACGATGGCAACGCATTTTCTGAGGTGGATCACTCTCACCTCTTTGCTCTGCTTGGGCTCTTCTGTTCTGGCGGAAAAGAAAGGTATGTCAGGGAGCTGGTAGACTACGCGTAACGTGGCTATGTTGTAATGGTTTTTATAAAAAAGGGCTTTCGCTTTCCTCTCTGCCCGTCCAGCATTTACGTGAATCTCACAGAAATCACAGTCGTGCTCAGAAAGCCGCGGAGAAACTTGATCTAGCGTGGGAGAAAAGTTTCTCTCACAGTCTCGGTGTGTTCAGGCTGTGTGACCTGGGAAAAGCTATAAAGAGGCTTCAGTAAAGTTTAACGTTCAGTTTCAGTGCGCGATATAGTTATTGATAATCACGGTGGAATCGCGTGCGTGTTGCGCTAAAGTTGGGATTGATTAGCCAATTAGTGAACTGCGCAAATTACGCATCTTTGCCACATCCCATGAGAAATGACTATGACCCAAGTATTTGGTGATGATGCTGCAGGGAGGGGATGTGGATTGTGCAATTTGCTGGCATACTTTATTTTCTAGTCCCGTAATGTTTCTTTTTTTATTTTTTAGAAAACTGTATCTTTTTTCTAAGCAGGGTGTGAACATTTTTTCTTTTCTTTATAGGCTAAATTTACATTGAAATTGGGACATACTGCTGATATATTTTCTAACCTTTTCTTATACTATAGATTATACTTATAAATCTCGTACTAGATTTGCCTCTGATGCCTTTTCAGCGGGTCACATTTGTTTATTTATACATATATATATATATTTCTATTTGAGCATCCTCTTGAGTGACAAGGCTCTGGTGCATGAGCACAGTTTGCATCTGGTTCTCAGAGGAGATTAGATCAAAATGTGAAGACAGTCACTTACTTGCAGAAATAACATAAAACAGAGAGCCTGGAGGCTGATGAAAATATGAGAACTAGCGCTGAAGTGGCAGGTCTCTTGAATTCTCTTGCTCTGCTTATTTTAAGGCTTTCTTTTGGCCCTGAAGTAAAGGTCGCACAAACCTTTTTTATTATTTTTATAAACAGCACTGTTTTGACTGTTGCTTCAGTACTTTTTTTTCCATTTTCCACAAAATGACATCTTTATTTTAAATACTCCAAGTGTGAAGTCTAAACGAACACATCTTCTAAATGTTAGTGTGAGATGAAGCACTTTAAAAATATTCAAATTTATTCCACGTGTAATTCAAGTGACTCAGACCTTGTACAGGCCAGATGTGAGGAGAGAAAGTGACCAGAAGTATCACTTTGCTCTCTAATGTCTTCCTATTCTCATGAATCATCATTGTATGCATGCTCATTGCACTGTTGTTCCTGCTTATAAGCAGATAAGCACAGTGTGTTCAGTGCCAGCAGCACACAGGCAAGTTGCATCTTTCCTGTCTACTCCAACAAGTAACAACCAGTGCCGGTTTCAAGAAAACCATAACAAATCAAAAGTGTTTGTCAGCCAAAAAGACAGAGTTCCTAAATATTTCTGGGCTTCTAAACAAACTACACAGCACACGTTTCATGCAGCAGCAAGTCTCCCACAGTAAATAAGGATTTTGGTATTTTATTAAGACCAGAGAAGATTAGAAATGAGCAGCTGTAATGATCGCCATGGTATTTGGTACAGTTTTAGTTGTTGTTGTTCCTGTTGGTTTCTGTTTTTGGCCAGTGGCTAAGACGGATGTTTCCATGTGGCACACCGTGTTTTCCAAGAACACAGTGTCCAAACCTGATTTGAACAAGATGTCAAACGCCAATTATGTCCCTATGACATCAAAACTCATAAATGAAAAACAAAAGCTCAAATATGTGGATTGTTTTTCCATCCTGATGAACACAACACACACATAAATCGTTGTTATTGATTAAAGAAATAGTACCTGGAGGGTAGCACAGTTCATTTGAGGTTGGTTTATCCATTAACTCCATGGATAAATAAAACCATAGATGGCGGAGTTTTTTCTTAAATAATTGCATGCTGACTACTTGAAATATTGTGTCACAAAGCCACTGTGTAATGACTGGATTATGACACGGTTGCCCAAACAGACATCATATAGCTTATGTTTTGATAGTCAGAGGTGTATGTTTTCCTGGGACGCTGCGCTACTGTGATATGAGACGCAATCTCCAGTGGAAAACAAGTATCTCCAAAATATCAAAACAAAAAGAGAGATAAATAGTCTTGCTGTAAGCTTAGTGACAAAGCATTTCTGAGATAATCCAGTGGGGTTTGAAAGGGGTTTATAAACCTTAAGAAGAAGGATAATTTTTTTCAACCCACAAAGGAGCATAATAATCCTTCGACTTATCACCAAAGCAGGAGATACATGGTTTTCAGCGATGGTTAACTATTGGGTCTAATTTAGAGTCTGTTTGACCTGAAAGTGTTTGTGTTGCTAAGAAACAAGAGAGAACATCTGGTCAGCTGTTTACACTTGGAAGTGGCAAAAGATTTTCAAGTTGAGGAAAAAAAACGTCAAATTAATGGAGATCATGGATGAAAAATGGACCATCGGTGCACATTGTTCTGTATTCGGGTGTTCTCTAACAGAAGGTTTCTGAAAAATACAAACCTTTGTATAGATCAATGAGCTGGAGAGAGAACACCTTACATTAATATCATTAACATTAGTCATGTTTCAGTGTTTGCTTAATCACAGACACAGTTGCATTCGAAATGTGTACACACAGACAATTACTTTTCAATCGACCGTCACTAAAGCCCTTTTCTAAAACCCGTATCTAGGCACAGCAGGCATTAAAAGAGTTTGGAGGGGTTTTTTTTAGTCTTTCCAAAACCAAAAATGCAGGTGTTAACATGTAAGGAATGGATTAAACTGTGTGTATATCTGTTTCAACCTAACATGCAATTGTTAGCATGTCAGCTCATTTACCTACAGTGGCAACCAAGATTACAGAGAAGCGCTGTTCATGAGTAGCACATCCACTGTCAAGTATTTCCACACCGTGTGGAAGCCAGTGGCTGCTGTCAGAGTTTGGAGTTAACGTTAGCAACTCAGCTCTACTCTTAATTGGATTTGTCAAAGTTGACACTCCAGCTACCCAACTTACTCAAGTTTGCTTTATGTTTGCCAAATAATACTGTTTGAAAATATGAACAATAACCAGGGTTTTGTTTCAAAGAAATAACATGCTGATCTTTTGTTTTCCTTCCAAACACTGCTCTGCTGCACTACAATACAAGAACAATGCCGTTTCCTTATTTCGTCATTTTCTAGATTGGTCATCAGCTGGAAAGGATGCTGACTTTTAGCACGTCATGTATGCAGCCAGTGCATATTTAAGACCCCTTTTACTAGATTATTGTTTTAAAAGAGTCAGCTGGAATTATTTTACATGATGCTGGAAACAACATTTTCAGTCATGGGGTTTAGCACAGTACAGCTGATAACATCTGCAACTGTTGTCATTTCAGCCAGCATAGTCTGAGAGACTATGAAAGTCTTTTTTCTACCTCTGCCTGAAATCAAGGGCCCATTGTTTAAACAATGACCAAGTATTTTGAGTGGTATATCTACTGCTGTTATCACTGTAAACGACATTTGTGCCATACAAAATTAGAAAGCTTGTCAGCCTTCTCAATGGCAACTAGTGAATGGTGAATTTGTTAATGATGTGCCTTATAACAGTTTTGACAAAGTATTTAAATAAAAGTCCTGTACACAATGAAATCAAATGAAAAGAAAAAAAATCCTTTCTCTAATCAAAGATGGATACCCAAAGTTATTAAATGATAATCAGAATCTTAACAGAATCTTAACCAGGTGGTCTTTTAGCCCCGTCTGTCAGCCCACCTCATGATGAAGTCCTGTTAATGGTGAAGACATTTGGGCCTCATGGAATTGAATTTGAGATCTGTTAATGCACCTGGCAGTGAGCAGCTTCTCCCTCAGGAAGCCCACCTGTCAGTCCTCCGCTCAGTGACATCCTGGCAGGGCGTGATGGCTTCTGTGGGAGTCAGACAGGGACTTGCTGAATAATAGAAAAGCTCCTCGTCCCGCGCTGCTGGCATGCTCGGTTATTAACTGTCATCATCTGTGGGAAGGTTGTAAATAATGCCCACGGCTTTACCCGGCAGCCAACCACAAGTAATAACTGTGATGATTTATTTCCATATGAAATGCTAAATGGTCTCGGAATCAATTGGACTCCTGTTTGTGACTGGAGCTGTACTGTAGAGGAGATGATTGAATTTTTTTTATTGTACACTTAAATATTTTCTAACCTCTTCTACTTTTCATTGTTAAATGTCACTTTCCCAAGTGCAGATATGAGGTGAACCTCTCTGAGAGTTCTTCTAAATGGTCTATATGAGAAAACCTGTGAAAGATCAAACTAATCTCAGGGGCATGTCGGTGGCTAAATCCTTAATCTCTACAGCAAGGCTCCCGGTTCGCTTTGGGCACAGGATAACCCGCTTATATCAATATGTTTTTTCAGTGTTAATGGATTATTCAAGTTCTCACCAGAATGAGATTGGAAGATAATATATGGGTTCAGCTCAATCATTTATACATTTAAATGTGCCTGCTCAGTGCACACCTGCCACAGTTAAGCTGAATCACGACAAAATTTCAGTCCTGCGGCGCATTTCAGCATCCTGAGTAAGTGCTTTTCCTTCTGCATTGTGTTGGGATCTAACAAGCCAGCTTCTCTCATCAGTCACCTATTTTTTTCCCCATAACTTTCAGAAACCATGCCTTTTCTTTTCATTAAAGCCCACTCTCTTGGACTAGATGCATGTCAGTAGTGAAATATAGGTTATGATACTGTGTAATCCTAGAATCTCTAGTCTGCTTTTTAGAGTCCAGAGTGGCCCTGGTGCTACTACTTGTGCTGCTGTGTTTTGCTGGTCCACTGACGACCTTCCCAGACTTCCATCTGCTGCAGCCATTGTTGCAAATATGGCTTTTGGGTTTTGGGCCGTGGGAGCTGGAGGATCATTTCTCGCCTCCCTCCCTCCCAGCTTTGATAAACTGCATCATGTCTGAGCGGTAGAGATTTTAGAGAGCTGCTGGCGAGGTGCAGGATTTTGGTTTCACTCAGAGACAATAGTGCCTCTGTAGAGGGCAGGTTATCTGGCAGCGCTGATACTTTTGTAGAGCAGCCGAGAACTATGCCGTGCAGCAGACGCACCCGAGGCTAGACATGTATGTCATCAAGAGAGAAGTGAAGCAGCTTTTGTTCTTACTTTTAACCGTAAGAGCACCTCTAAATACAGTAAATCTATTGTGTAACAAAAAAAATCAAGAAGTGCTGCTGTTCTATAATTGTTTTCTCCGCCAAGCGTAAGCCTGATGGAGATCATGTGCTTGGTCGTGTGTGTCCATGTGTGCGTCTGTCCGCAGCTAATCTTGCATACTACTGGACCCATCAGCCTAACGTTTTTTGTTCACATTTATGGCTGTATGGTCAAGGATCTGTCATGGTTGCAGTGATCCACAATTGACAAAAAACCTTTTTTATAATGCGTTTTATACCGCCATTGACTGCTGCTTCCTCTCTCCCCTTAACCAGCAGATAAGGGCTGCAAGTCATCAACAACTGCAGCAAAAGGCATTTCCAGCAATTGGCTAGGCTACAAACAAGTCTGTTGCAGGCTACATTTTGGCCTTTGTCGTGGCTCAAAAACTGACATCCATAGAAAAGTTGGGTCTTATCTTAAACCTGAGCATCTGCAGATTAATTTCATACCCAATATGTCATGATCCACTAAAGTTAGGCATGATAGGAGATGAATAAATCCCTGTATTTGTTAGCTTCACCGCCATCTTGACTGTAAGGGAGCCGGGAGGGACAATTGAGTGAGATTCAACTCTTCTTTGTTTGGGAGGGTAGAGGAAGGAAAAGAGGGGTTTCATTTTGTGTGGTGTGTTACAACAAAATAATTTAAATAAATAACAAGGTTTAAATTGAGAAGTTTGGACTTCTTGTTACGTTTATTGTTTCCTTATTAAGTTTATACGGTGAGGCAAACCCAGAACGCTTGGTTACAATACCATCATACTATATTATGCATCTGATAGAAAAATGAGACTATACATGCCTCCAGACACACCTGGTGGAGATCTGCACTCTACTGAGTTCACTGCTGTAATTATGTGTCTGGGTCCAATGTTTTTCAGTCTAAACAAACCACAAACAATAAAGTTTTATGTATTGTTTTCGTGTCTGACATCAATATTTAATGAGTTAAGAAATGCTGCCTGCTATACCAGTGATTTTAATTATTAAAAGATCTTCTTTTGACTTCTCATTCAAAGTAATCCACCATGTGTTGCATGGAATCCTGCAAATACTTCAACTCATAGACGTTCTTTAGTTTGTATACATCCACTGAGAGCACAGCATGAATAAGTGAGTGAATGTGGTTACTCATTGAACTGATTTGCGTCCTTTGTTTGTACATGGTAACAAAGTCATCCGCTGCATTTATGGCCTTTCCATGATCCAGTGGCTGTGCTCAGTGTCTCCAGTGGAAAGAGACCAAGGAATTCAGGTTGGAAAAAAGGCCTTCTGCTATCTTCCCATCTCATCAGGTGCAGTGTCGTGTTAAAAGGGAAAAGAGGCCTCAGCTCCATTTGAGTTATTTAGCCTGTGTGTTTCTATCTCTTACAACACATCTTTAGGAGTGGTCATAATTTCATATGATTTCATCTTTTTGCCTCTTGGGGCGATGCTAAGCCTTTGTTTTTGGGAAAAGTGACCTTATCTTTGGAAAACATGACTCACTGGTCATTCTCAGTTTGTTTGGGATTCATAATATATCTACAGATATAAATAAATAAATAACAATAGAGTTGAAATGGTTAGTCGATCAACAGAAATTTAATCAGCAACCTTTTTGGTAATCAATTAAAAGGTTAAGTAATTTTTCAAACCAAATTACTAAACAACCTCTCAGCTGTGATGATTTCTTGTCTTATGTGATAGTAAAAATGAATATCTTTGGGTTTTGGAAAGAACACAAAACAAGCTATTAAAAGACATCAGGCTGGGCTTTGGGAAATGGCAATTGGTCATTTTCACTATTTTCTACAGCAAATGATTCATTGAGAAATCAATCAATAAAATAATCAGTATTGAAGACATAAATAATACTTCATAATAAGATACATATGACAGAAATTTCGACCTGTTTTGCATCTGCATTTTTTTACCAAGATTGTAACAAAAATGCACGTCAGTATTGGCATTTGTTAGATGAAAAAGTAGTGGACACAGTATAACAAGCATCCTCAAAACACATATTGGTGCATTCCTTCATTTCATGGGTTATCTGTATTTAAATATACATACATGTACATCTGTATAGTATATTTTTTAAAGACTAGTAAGGAGTTCCAAGATTTAAAAAAAATGTGTTGGAAAAATTGCATGATTGACTTAGTCATGCATTAGTCATGCATTTATTTTTTTTTTTTTTAGATATGAGTTAAAGAAATTAGTATTCTCTTTTGGTTGGTTAGTATATGTTTGCCAGTGCACTAACTGTACACACCCTTTACGTTTATACTAGTTGCAGCACTTCCTCCAGATTTCTCCAATTCATTTCTGTTGTGGGTGAATTCCATTTTTTCATTTGTTTGACGAAGCATTTTGTGAATGTCTTGTAAGACTGAAACTGCTGAAACAGTAACTGCTAGTAGAAAGAGTGAAGATGGAAAGTGGGCACTGAACATGTTTCCATCCTGGCGGCTTTCATCTCGGATGAAAACCATGGCTCTAACACACTGCAAGCCCTGCTAAAGAGAATTTTGCAGTTCGGGATGGTGAACAGACGCACTGTAGTCTGAGTCTGAGGCCTTTTTTTCCTTACAGACAAATAACATTTGTGCATTTGTATTCAGTGCTTAGCTCTATGGATCTGTCACAACGCAAATGCAAGAGAAGTCAATAGAGATGGACAAGGGTGGCGTACAGATCAAAAGATGGATCACAGCATGGAAGAAAAACAGGAAAGTCGAGGATAGACAAACAAACATCAGAAAGACAGGGTGAGATTTTTGGTATTTTTGCCAGCTGAATCATTAATCAGAGAGGCCTCAATCTGTTCTTTCTTGTTTCTGTTGCTTCACTTTAGAGTCCGAATTGGAGATGAGAGTCTTTCACCATTATCCTTAAGACATGTAGGTGTGGCATCTTCTCTAGCGACCTACAGGCCATTCTGAGGAGCAATGCTTCAAACACTGCTTGTCTAAAAGAGGAATTGCCCATAGGGAGGAGAACAATAGCTTCACAAACAAATCCCCATCTCAAAATATTTCAGAAGAAAGAGCTAGTTCGAGGGTGGCGGCTGATCTCTGAAACTTGCTTCCCTAATAGCATTTAGCCTCTTCCTGTGTGGTCTATTAGACTAGTAAACTAAATGGTGTGTTTTAAACTCTGACTCACTCTTAGTGAGTTTAGACCTTTTGGTACATTATTGTTAATTTATCCGATTTTGTAAATGAATTCCAGCATTTGTCAAAAGCTATTGGGATTTAGATCCAGGATGTTTAATTTGTTATCCACATTTGCAGTGTAAAGAGGGGGGCTTCCTGTCTCACATCCTGATTAAAAGGATGTTGGAGCTCTCCAGCAGCTTTAACCTGAACCATTAGGGTATTTCCCATTGGTTTGCATTGGCTCTGGTCTGCAGTCAGTTGATAGTAAAGGTTTTACTTTTTCCATGCTCACACCTGTAAACAATGGAGAATGTAACAGACATTGACGTTAAATTATTCAGCTTGACTTTACGGCAACTGACCACTTCACTCAGGATGAGGGTGATTATATCAAACTGCATCTGCTTAATTTATATAATACATAATTATTTATGCCTCTCAAGGGAATCTTGATCAGGCTTGTCTGATAGTTTTCATCGCTCGACTACCTCTGAAAAGAGTGGGGTTTTTTTGCTTGTGTTATTAAGGCATTACACGCTTCATTGCAAAGGTGTGGTACAGTGTCAATCAAGACATACAGTATGTAACTTTCCACTATTTGTTAATGACGAGTAATAACTAGTCAAATACAAACAGAAGGGGTTTTGCCATGTTTGGTCTTTGTAGACTGCTATACACTTTCAGTAATCTCTTCAAGGAAAATAAATAAAACCCCAGTGATGTTATAACCTTTTTTTTATCTTGCATTCAGTAGCACTTAGATGCCAGCATGAAGAGAAATAAGGCTTATTACCTTGGTGATTAATTTTGCATGTGCACAGGAAAGTCGGAAACTTACTTTTACAGAGCAGAGTTTCTAATGAGCTCAGGAAACATCTACATTTGTTAACTGATACCTGTATTGCCCCGGGTTTCTTCTAGTCTAGACCCCCTGTCACATCTTTGAAAAGGCCTGTTATTGACAATCTGCAGATTGTGAGACTTGATTTCTCAAATTACAGTGTGCCTGTTGTGGTCTGCTTCCCCAGGCTTCCTGACAGGATTGTTTCCTACAGAAAATTAGCCTATATACATAGTGGGCGGGTGGCTGGGTACTAAGTAAGATAATGAGAGAGCATGCATAAATGAGAAACATACACAAAGAAAAAGGAACATGTATGAGACAAATGCATTCAGCCCCTGTGCCTCGTGTAGACCAAACTTGAATATGCATCTCCTTTTCTGCAGAAACCCCAAGTCAAGGACAAAAGGTTCTTTATTCGGGACTTTGTTTTCTTCTTTGACACAGGCTTATCTGTCTTCCTTGACCTTAACTTGCCCTGTAGACACGACTTTACAGCCCTGTGTCAACAGCGAGGAGAAAGGCATCCCTGTTGACTAAAAGTTATGAAGGCTATAGTAAGAGAAGCCATTTAAGCTGTATTGAAGCTTTATATTGAATCTAATTCAACATATAAATATTAGTAGAGAAAAAAATGCAATGAAGTGGCAACAAGACCAAGCCATGCTAGTGGCTTTGTGAGGCTGCCTCAGCAGTGCTTTGAACTAAATGCTAGTGTTATGCTGAAATTATATTTTCTGCATCCACAAGGGTCCGCATGACGTAAATTTTGTCATCAGACGGTGTATGTGTTGGCCCTTTGCGGACATCCAATTTGTTGTGACCATGTGGACTTGTCCACACAGGTCTGCATGGACACGTTTTCCAGTAGACGCCGATCTACTGCACATGTGTGGAAGGTGTCCTCCAAGCGGACTCCAGAAACAGAACTACCATGCATCTCTGGTGACTGCAGCTATCTGTATATGTGTCCGCTTTGGGCTATATCTGTGGCTTCAGCATGCTCATGCTCAGCAGGTATAATGTTTAGCATGTTCACTCTTTGTTTAGCATGTTAGCATGCTAACATTTGTCCATTAGTGCAGACCAAAGTGGTAGAACGACCAACCGGCAATCCCTAGAGCCACCTTGTTAGCATGGCTAAAAAAAGTATTTTAGACCAGGGAGTTTTGTAGATGCCTAAATACAGTAAAGAACTCAGCAACAAGAAGGACCTTGACAGGTTATCTCATAGACAAGTAAACTATAATTCTGGCAAGCAAATAACAGACGTTCCTCCTCGTGACAAAGCTCAGTCTGAATTACGACAACAATGATGATAGGGCTGCTGGCAGTGTATTGCGACGGGGTGTGTTGGATGAGAAAAAGAAGATGTCAGCCCTTCTTCTCACCATGGTTCCAGCATTTTACAGGCCAGCATCACCTCTCAGGGATTTCATCGGCATCATAAAATGTATTTCACCCCAGCCATTTCTAGATGAGCTGACAACATTGCTCATAATAGTGTAGCAGTGGCAAGACTGGGCTACGGAGTTGATCTGTGATATGTTTAACTCCCGGAGCACCAAAATGTAATATGCTCTAAACACAACACACCTTCCGTAGTACCTTTTCTAATTTCCTAGTAAGTTTCAACAGCACCAATGCTTCGTTGAGCTTAGAATTAATTTCCTGGTGGGACTTAAAGCGGAACATCTTCATTACCACATGTTTTCATAATTGAAGCCAGAGGCCTGTAAAAATAAAAAGAAGGAATTCAGTTTGCTCCACTTGCAATGTTTCCCTCCATAAAAAAGGTGGAATTGACCCTCTCATTGCATGATTGCACAATAAACCATTAGTGAAGGCCATATATTATAAACATATACCCATGCACTGTGTCATATTACAGCCCCATGACACTTAAAGCATCACCGATAAATGATCGATATCTTCTACTCTCTCCTTTTATTTTCATGAGAAGCCACTTCAGCTTGATAGCTATGTGGAGAATGGGTTCTCTGGTAGAAATACCCTGGAGTGCATAGTTGGACTAGTTCCAGGCAGTAAGGATTAGCCCTCTTACTGTATAATACATCCATGCTGTGGACCTGCACTATATCCGCCACATCAACAACCTTTTCCTGAGCTGATTAGAAGGTAGTCTGAGATTTTTTAATATGAATCCACTTGTTTAGTTTTTATCCAAGCATTATTCCAATAATCAGGCACGCAGAAGATTTCCAAGAGATTAAAAATACTTAAAACCTAATTGGGTTTTCGGGTCAAAGGACATGTAAACAATCCAATGAATGATTGCTTTCTTTATAAAAGTCAAGCAGGAGGAATTTGTTAGACTGGTAGGGGAAATTGCCTTTTCCTTTTCTTCTTGTTGTTATTCTACCATTGTATGGCAGCATTTTAGATACTTTTATGCACTGACGTCTAATGCTTCCAAGAAGGAGATCTGAACAGTCCAAGATTTCTCTTGGACAGTTATGAATGCCATTGGAAAAACATCCAAAATGAGAGCCAGAATTCAGAGCTAGAAACAACATTGCATCCCTTGAGCTATTTATTCAAAGCTGATATTTGACAGCAGTAACACAGGGATGACATGAGGCATTTCTATCATGTCTAAAATTGAGAAAACAATCTCACCACAAATTCCATTTAGTCGCTGTGCCGGAGCTTTTGATCGTATGACACAGTCTTTCTCAGCAGATAGAGTTTGCCCAGTTGTTATGGAATTGTAGATGTTCGAACTTTCATTTTTTAAGTGCACATTAAGGACTTTCTCACTCATATTTGCTTGAAAGTTATGGAGGATTGTGTAATACGGTTGAGAGCTCCAGACCAACTACAGTGCCACATGGCCCTTGTGGTGAGATTGTTGTGTCAACTACTGTTTCCAAGGTCAAGAATGATCCGTCTCACCATAATTGTAATGGTTGTATAATATGAGTCAAAATGTTTAACCCCAATATTGAGGTAATTATTGTCTTAAAGTTGAAGTTTCTCCGTCTATAATACAACAAAGATGAAATGAAGCCAATTTCTCTCTTTTCTGTGGGTTCTTACTAAGATTCTCCCTGGTTTAGATGTTGGATAACATGGGAGAGTTTTTATACACTGATCATCCACTCTTTGGAGTAGTACTGAGAGTTCGTAGTGTGTGTTTCATACACAGGGATTCTGAGCCAGGATCCTCGTGTTCAGCAGTGTAGCTGATAGCGAGAAAAGGGTCTAGTCTGCCAAGTCTGATGCCTTTGATGACTGACACAAAGCAGCCAGGCCGTAGGTTGTGCAAAAGCCCCTCTGTGTTTCTGGAGTGAGGGGGCGGCCTTGAAACAACCACCCTACTCAGTCATAATCATCTTAAACAAGCTAACGCATTGTTTTGGAGCTTGTTAACCATGTGTGATGTGCTTTTTTTGTCAGGAACAGGATAACGCCCAGCATGTTAACAATAGATGAAATGCGAGTCGTGGGCTTGATGAAAAACTAGCACCATTTTCTGTCAGTTGTTGCTGTTCACACTACTATGTTGGAGATGTTTTGAAAATACTCTGAAGATTACTGAGCACTCCGGGACCCCAAGTGCTTGGCAGTGGCACTCCTTTACATTTCAAGGATTTCAGTTTGATGTGTCATCAGGAAGACATTGCTAAAAATTCTTCCGAGCTTCCTTGTGCAAATTAAATTGGTCACGCTTTTGGCGAGTACAACGCAAAACGTAACAGAATACCCTTTCACAGTGTTGAACATTATGAGAGCTCCTCGGCTGTACAAACTAATTCCCTGAGCTCCATTTGTCCCTGACTCTTGCCCTCTGCCAATGTGCATGAGGAAGAAACTACTCATCAGTGGATTTAACGGCTTGCTGATGTGTAAAGCAGAGGTTGAGATGGTGAGTAAGGGCTGAGCAACAGAGTAAATCTTACTAACGCAAACCCCGGGGCTTTTGTAGAATATTCCTTTTATGGGGTCTCTCTCTGTGAAAACTCCAGTGGGGCAGAGTTGTTGGAGACATGACTAAGGCAGTAACAGAGTTGTTGGCAGGCAACGCTGCGAAACAGCGGTTAGACCTACACAGAAACGAGCCTGTCAGCGATCGGTCTAAAAATAAGAAACCCTTAAGTAGAAAGGCTGTGAGGAGTCCAGTGAATGAGAGTTATCTGTCCTCTCTGTTGATGTGCTCCAACCTGAGCCTGCTGTTCTGTTCTGGGAATGCTTAAACCAATAGGGGATTCCCGAATCACAGCTGCTTTCTCCTGCTGGAATGATGTGTGAAATGTGTGGGTTTCTTTGCTTGTGGTTGTTGTTTTTCTTTCTCTCTCTCCCTCTCTGCCTCTCGTCCTCAGCTCTTCTTTTCCAGGCATGGCTCAGTGACGGCCGGTGGAGGGGGGAGAAACAGACATTGAGCAGTGAGTTAGCGGCAATGCGTTCGCCGCCCACTCCCTCTCCAGTCTTCCTCTCGTGCTTCCTGTGGGATTGAAGAGGAGTATGGTTTTAACAGGGAAGGAGAAAGAAAGAAAAAAAAAAGGGGGTGGGGGGTTGTCTTGGCTAGAATGGTCTTCAATAGGGAGAATGTCTGGACTTTAAAGAGGAAGTGGGTTGAATGTTGGAACATTTCAGGAGAATGGTGGGTGCATTATTGGAATTTAAATGTGGGCTAGCAGTGGTTGTGTGAGTTTTGGGTAACAGGAGTGGGATTGTTTGGTGCCTTTATGGAGGAATAATGGACTTTCCAACAGGGCATGTGCATGGGAGAATTATCTGACTAATTATATGTATTGCTTGATTATTTGGGCCATCATGCTGGGCCCCTCATGTGTTGGTCACAGCTGGAGAGTAATAAGGGTGCAGCTGTGTTTACCGAACTCCAATACATCAACTTGGTACTCAGTAATTTATGCCTTTTTAACTCATCTCCTATCATGTATGGTGTATTTATCTCTTCCGTAATGGATATTGCTATTGAGTAATGAAGGCATCACTGACTATTGAGATAAATGTACAGCATGCTGATTATTCACAGCAGCAGCTCAAAGGATAACCAGCATGAATGCAATAAAAGATCCTCTTGTAAATCAGTAACTACCTAATAAATTAATATTTTTACTAAATTAAAGGGTTGTTTCATCCAAATTATGAAAAAAAACATACTTTCTCATTTACCTCTTGTACTTTCTAGCCACAGCTTTTTATTATGGAGGGGAATTGAATTTTGTTTGTGTTGCCCACAGCTTTGAAAACCTGAATTAACAGATGTTTTTCTCTTTTTTTCCATTTAGTGGCACAGCAACAGGCGTTAAACACAAAATTAAGATATTATCACTTTATAAAGTTGTTATGGGCGAATGTGTTAGCAAAGAGTTGCCTATTTAGGCAGACACAGAGCAACATTAGCATTTATTGGAGTTGTTTTCTGTGACCTGCAGGTGAATAAAAATCTGATATTTCCTCCCTTTAGCTCTGTTCTGTGCTCTCTCAATGCTTGAGGGAAATACTTGGCTCTTTAGCTGCTACAGTAAATTCTCCACTCCACTAACTTTGTCTGTGTGCTGTGTGGTGCTTGGCAGGTAGAGTAACGTTGGTTTATCTGAGCTTTTTTACAAAAAAAAAAAATCCAGCTGCCTGCTGCAACTAGAAATTAAACTGATAAAAAAGGGGTTTCAAAATAGTAAAAGTTGCAGGTTGTAAAACTAAAATGATGAACTGAAAGATGCTAGAGCCAAGAGGAACTGTAGAATTCGTGATAATTCGCTGTGGGTTTGTCATCACGAGTTTGTCATCACATAACAGATAATAGTTTGTCTTATTGTTGATTTATAAAAACAATGATGACAGCAACTTTAAGATATTCTCCAGAAATTGTGTAACTGTTACTCTGGATAATCCACAGACTTACTGGAAACAGGTTTCATTGGAACTACTTTCTTCCAAAGAACTGGTTCCTATGAAACCTGTTGACATCGAACTCTGAGTATTACCCAGAGTGATAAAGACACAGTTTCTGGTTGAATTTCTTTTATTACTATGAACATTTAAAAAACCCATTCAGCTTGAATTTATTGTGGTGGCAGTAGAAATGGTAACAAATATCCCAAAACAAATAAATCCAAGACTTTCAACATGGCTACATACCCTTTGAAGAAATTGAAAAAATTAGTCCTTTTTTGGGGGAGTTAGTATAGTTTAGTATATTCATCTTCAATCTATGTGCTGAACACACATACAGCTTTCTTGTCTGGATGCTGAGTCAAAAAAAATATAGGTGATTTCTGCTTCCCAAGGACTAGCACACTGAATGTTTGTATATTCATTTACACCCAAGAATTAAACAATTAATTGCGCTAAAAGTCAGTTCTGGTTCTGGTTCTCAGATGTGACATTATTAGGGAGACATTTATGTGCCACAAGGTCTAAGAAATGGCGATCACATTATGCAGAAGTGTGAGTATACATGCTGTATTCCTGTGTTTGTGCGGAACCTAAATCCACCGTTTCCTCACACTGAGGTAGAGAGTAAACATTATGATGGACCCAGCCACAGGTATCTGGAGTGTCTCACTCACTGCTAGAGAGCACTCTTCAGGAGCTGAGAGTAAACATAAGCCTTTTTGGTCTTTATTTGGTCACTTTGCTGAGCTTTTAGTAGACCAAACTCCACTGACATTCGCTCAAACTTGAGGCAGGGCCAGTCGCAGGGGTTGAACTCTGAGGAGGACATGACGTATTCAGTGGAACGCTTCATTTGCTTGTGTGCTACAGCTGGGTGCTGAAAAAGTTTTTTCCCCCTTTGTAAGCCTTAAGAGAAAGGTCAGTAATGTTCGTACATCAAGTGTGAGGCTTTACACGCCCTCTCCGCAGTTTGACCCCACAGCCAGCCGCTACATCCCATCTACATGTCGGTTAGCTAAACCACAAACCACTCCTGACTCTCCCTTTTCTATTTTTTCTCACTTCCTTTCCCTCACGTTCCTTTCTCCAATAGTACATTCAGTTAGTGTTAGGCTGTCCTCCTATCCTCCTCCCCTGGAGATGACAATCAGCTACCATCTGTTTCAGCATCGCGGGGTAGCTGTCTGGAACTGACCCTGTGGAAGATCAACTTCCTGAGATGTCAGAGGGGCTTGTGTTGTTGCATTCAATAGGGATGGGGAGGGAGGTGGTGGGGGTATCCTCTAGTCTTCACTGGCCCCCTTTTTTCTTTTTAGACGCCCCAAGATGTTTTCTCTAAGGGATTGATGCATCTCCCACGCAAAGAAAGATTGCGTTTCCCCTGTACAGAGGGCAGGATATCATGAATTTATAAGTCCAACTACAAAGTATGTTTTTTTACAAATATAGTACACCATCATAGAATCCACATGCCTTCTTGTTTCAATGGTTTTTTCTTTATATGACATTTGATACATCATCTCCTCCTGAATCTCAGCCAGTTGGAAAATATAAGAGGAGGAGCTGAATGCATAGAAGGAATTGAGGAAGTGTGTTTTTTTTTCCCCTCCTCTTCATTCACTGATAGTGGGCTTTAGGAGATTTATGCTCCCCCTGAAATGTGAAGGTCTAGAAATCTGAGCCGATGCAACTCAACGTAACCCAGACTGTGGCCAATAAAAGCAGAACGTGCATTTATTTCTGCTTATCAACATCCTCTTAATATACATCTGCCGAGAAATATTAGGGGGTTAACCATTATTTGCACCTAAATAAGGGAATTAATCCTGGCATTGATTTGTTATCAGCGGAGGAACACTGCTGATTGAGTTACATAAGATACTTTGCTGTAATGCTGTTGACTCAGAGAGAGAAATAAACAAGAATGTCAGTTAGCATTGTTCCTTCCCTTTAATTATGTATAAGTTTTCAGATAATGTGATTATTGGACTCTGGATACAGGGTAATTGAATTGCAGGTAACGAATGAGAGGAAGAAAATGCGACAGGGCCATTTCTGTTGTCTGTAGTAAAGTCTAAAGCAGGATGATTTAAATGTATAGTAGATGGCTCAGTGTGCCAAAGGAAACCATTAGATAGGTTTTGGAAGTTATTGTCCCAGGAAAGTTTGGTTTGCATTTGTGGACTTTCATTTTTTCTTCCCATGGCAAGAAAAATATGAAGTTTCACCCAAACATGTAAATGAGACCTCAAAATGTGAATTTATGACAGATTTTGACCATTTTCTTGAATGGTTATTGTTCATTTGATCTTACTGTGTTTAGTTAAAGTGTCTCAAAAGTTTACTGTAACTTTCTCTGCCGTGACTTTGGTTTTTATACCCTGCTTCACTCGTACCCCCTTTTCTGTCAAATACAGTTTGATGCCAACACTGTTTATGTAGTAAAGGAGATGGTAATAATTACATTAAAAAAATCTTGTAACATATATTCAATTCAATGGAACAACCCCTCAGTAAATGCCACATTTGGAAAGCTTTCAAGTTCAAATTTTGCTGAGAGATGTTGATTCAATGCAAAAATCAGCTGGTGGTTTCTGATGTTGTTGTATTGAAAGCATTCTATTGAAATTGTGATTTTCCCTTTTACATACACAATTTTAGTTTGTAAAAGTAAATTTTAAACTTTTTAAAGCACTATATGGTAAGATTTAAGTACTTATTCCAGATTTTGCCTGCCGTCACTATAACAGTAGCATATCAGTTCTCAACTTGAGTGCGTTATTGCTTGGAAAGACAGAGAGGAATGCTTCTATTGTTCATTGTCTTTGTAAGTATACACTTCTTTTGGACCAGAACAATGAACAAATTATCTCACATAATAAGCTTAGACAGTTTCTTTTTCTGTAGTTGCTCAGATATAGCCTCAAGAAACAAATATCTACCCTGACACCCTTGACTTCCAACACTAGTCCACAAGTAAACTTAAAAACAGTGATATGCCACCGCACATTGCTGCAAGCTTAGATGACTAATGATCGGGTTTATCGAGTCTTTTGTCAAAGCTCTGACTGGGTGCTGATCAGCACAGCACAATCCAGGGAATGTTTTCTATGGCCCAGTCTCTCAGCAAGAGTGTTGCACATGCCAGAACACACACCCACCCACACACGCACACACACACACTCACACACACACTTGCAGTACTTAGGCAGAGATACACCAGAACTGCCACTCCTTGCTCCTAGAGTAACCTCCTGGACATTTTGTGACGACAATACAGCTGGAGGAAGTGAAGCAATCGGGAATTAGTCTTTGTCAGAGTATCAGTTACGTCACTGCAAGCCCCACCCTTGCATTTAAGGAGACTGCAGACAGCAAGTTGTGTTTTGAATATGTTTGATGAGTCAAAATTGATTCAGGTGCTATGGAAAAATTGAGTTTCCTGTGTCTTCCAACCTGCATATTCTTGTTTTCTAGCTGTTGTCTCTCTCCACTAGCAGAAAGGTAGTTTGCAAGTTGCGCAATTTTTTATGACTGCATCTAACTCATGTATTAAAGAGTTTTCATGTATAGCGGGTTGTGTTGTTAAATAAAACTAGCTAAAATTATTCAGTTGGTGATCCTTACAGCTTGAAGCTACTATATCTCTCAGTTATAACTTCTATATTGATACAATCTGACCTTGTTTCTTTATCATGTATAATCTGATGAGGAAGTCAGTTTATGGCGGTATAATATCAGGTTGTTGTACCACCTGCAATGGAGTTATTAAATCAAGAACTGGTCAAGGATTATCTTTTCTGTGTCTGCCACTTGCTTGAGCAATCAACAGTTTTGTTTCCTTTTTGTGTGCCACATAAGTCTGAGCCTCTGGTAGAGGAAGTTTGTTGAACCTTTAGTCACCTGCCTCATGTAGCCTTTACTGCTCATCATAAATGTTAACAGAAGAAAACATTCAGACAGGAAGCAGCCTGTATGCAGCTGATATACATAGTTGTACTGTATATGGTATAACAACAAACCAATTAACCATAATCAGTATCCCTATTAGCAAACTGTCATTTGGGATGTCCAGATCAGGTTGATTAATATTCAGACCCGCAGTCATGACAACCTTTTTGTTTATTACAGTTTGGTTTCTCAGTCTGAGTAATAATAAGAGGGCTAATTACATCTCACATGGCTCCTCTAATTAAAACAGTCAGCTTGCTTTTGCTAGTCTGCCTCTGTTGCCTGGGCGTGAGACTGGTGGACTGCAGGGTTCATGTCAGGGAGATCCCTCAGGGACAAACTAATGAGGAGGAAGAAGAGGGAGGGTGGGTGACAGCTGTTTGCTCCTAATTCTCACTGATTCGGTGCCTCTCGCTGTTGGTTTGTGTGAACTCAAAATAACAACATGAGTAAAACACACTGCAGAGGAGGAAGTTCACAAAATGTTGGCTCCTTATACTAGTCTGACTGAGATGAAATATGAGATTTTGTCTTTTTCCTTTTATGTGAGGAATTGTAAAATGCCAAACTGCAACTGAGTGAACTGTTATGTACAGAGTTGTGAGGTGTGTGTAAGAATCTGGAGCACATGTTTTGGCTTTCTTTGCAGTCAAGAGCAGACAAGTTGTGGAATGTGACCCAAGAGAGATTACACCAACGCCAGCGTTTCTAATAAACAGGAGGAGGAATCTTTTGTTTTTTAGAACATATTTCACACATTGAACCCTCACCCATAAGATCCAGACTTGAAACAAAAAAAATCTATTATATTATTATAATGTATATGTGCAGAGTGTTTGTATGTGTGTGTGTGTGTGTGTGTGTGTGTGTGTGTGTGTGTGTGTGTGTGTGTGCGTGTTGGAGGGGTGTCACAGTGTTCAACACAGTTGACTCTTTCTACCAGTACCAGTCAGAACCTGTCTGACCAGCTCGGGGGTGACTGAACACGCAACAGAGGAAGACAAACTGTCTTTTAAGACACGCAATCTTCCTTTCAAGACTACATTCATTAAGAAAAAGCCTCTTGTGCCTTCTGTTCTTCAGTAATACTACCTTCCTTAACACTTCATTGCATAACGCTAGATAGGCTACATTATCAGCCCACTATTATAGTCCTGTGAATGTCTTTGTTGTTGTTGGAACTGAAAACTCAAGAAAGTGCACAGATCTGCATTTGATTTAAGCCTCCATTTGTTGTTTAGTCATGTCAAGAACTTGCCCTAAAATCTGATGCTTAAACTAGGCTAAAGTTATTGAGACCGTTAATTATAATAAGATTTAAAGATCTCAAGTTCCCTCAAGAAATACACTTACAAATCTCATGGAATCTGTGACACACCAAATCTTTTCTCTGAAATGACACAACAGCCTGGAACTGCTGGTCGCGGTGGTTGTTTTAACTAGCCTTCCTAGCAGTGGAAAGATCCAGGCCTTTGCCAGTATAAATACAGCCAGCTCACTTTGACTCATGAGCGTGAACTCACTCTGTCGTGGAGATTGGATTCCTATTGTAGATGCATCCCAGATTGGTTATTTTTACATAAAAGCTGGCCAAGTTATGACTGCGTCGACTGAATTCACAAACAGAGACATAGAAAGTCATAAATTGAGCCAGTGTGTTACATAAGCTGACTGATAGCACCGTTGGCGCTGGACAAAGGCAATTGCAGATGATTTACAACTTTGTCTCAAGTAACATCCAAATGAGTCTGAAAAATTCTCAATTTTTTTCTCTGTCTTTCCTTGCAGTATGTCAAGGCATCACCAACCGTTTAAACCTTCTTGGTTCCAAAGAGGACCACTACCTGAACATGGTGAAGACCTATAGCAACTGCACTGTGGTCCTGGAGAATCTAGAGGTCACCTATATGGAAGAGCACCGCGACCTGTCCTTCCTCAGGGTAAAGACTGCACTCTATTAGCGGTGGAGGCTAAACATGCACATGACATATGGGAAAAAGTCTCTTTTATCATTTTTTGTTGTCTCCTTGGTGGTCTGAAGCAATTTTGCCAGACAATCTGTTCTGGATCTTCCCAGGCTTTTCACTGTTCTTATCACTTCAGCACAGATAAGTAAAATCAGTGGAGAATGAGCCCGTATTGACGCATGATACAGAGTGTTTATAACGTTCCGGTTGAACCCCAGCTGTAACGACCAGGTGGTGAACACTGGGCAGATGTGATTACGGATCACACACACTCACAAGCCAGCAAGCACACACAAACACAGAATAGCATACAGTCAGCACATATCATGCAGTAATTCTAAGAGCGTTTCCACTGAGGACGGGGGCGTCATGTGCTCCTCATTTTTTTCAAAATCCGATTTTTGCCCCACTCACTATTACAGTTTCAATTTGATTCTACTCAATAAAACCTCCCTAATCGAACTGTCATATTTCAATTGTTACCATGCGCTCACTACAATAAGCTTTAGGAGTGGTAACAAGAACAAGAAAATTGTCTTAGGTTGAATCTAAATTTTTATTTACAGGCAACAGTGTGTATTTATATGTTCTATGAAAAGGTTGCTAGAACTGTATACCAATCAAAGTCAGTAAAGGACAGTGATCTTTTTAGCAACAATGCAGTGATGTCTATCAGTGAAACAAAATGTTATTTTAAATAGGGTTAGTGCATTACTAATACAGTAATTTTATAATCAATGTCACCATATTGCATGAAAAAAATGATAAATGTACTGTATATAAATGCAGGAAATAGAATTCTATTCATTGCCAATTCATTTAGTCAGCTCAAGCACATCTGCTTCTTCAGTCATCATCACACCAGATTTTTTTTCATGTTTTTTCTCACAGTCAATTGAAGAAGTGGGAGGCTACGTCCTGATTGCCCTCAACACAGCTTCCAGGATTCCTCTGGAAAACCTGCGCATCATTCGCGGTCATTCCCTCTACGAGGGAGGGTTTGCCCTCGCTGTGCTTGCTAATAGTGACAAAGCCACAGGTCAAGGCACCAGTCAGCTTCTCCTGACCAGCCTCACAGGTCAGTGCACCTCTCCATGTTCACATTTTCTGTGACAGGATTTCTCACAAAGTCTACTAATAAAACTCAGCTTTTATTTTTTTAATGGCAGCACAGTATTTTAATAAAAATGTAAATATTAAAATTGGTTTGTTTTAAAATGGATTGTGTACATTTATGTGAATTCACGTAGAAGTTTTCCATTACAGAAATTCTTAAAGGAGGTGTGAAGTTTGGAACCAACCAGCTATGCAATGTGGAGACAATACAGTGGTATGATATTGTTAACATTGAAAACAAACCCAACATGGAGCTCCCTGTGGCCAGCAACAATCCACTTTGTAAGTAACACATTTTACAGCAGACGACTGAAAGTAATTCATTATATCTGCTTATTCCAGGGGTTTTATAAAACATTTTCCCTGTTTCTTGTGATCTGCTTTTATAGGTAAAAAGTGTGACTCAAGCTGCTTCAATGGCTCATGCTGGGCACCTGGTCCTCAAAACTGTCAGACTTGTAAGCTTTGATCTGTGATCTAACTTCATAATGTGAAAACAAAAATTCAAGTACATACTGTATGCTGTATTAAAGCTGAAATCTGTAATGCTTTTTAGTTAATATATCATTGATTGTGCACTGTGTATATACACTAAAAATATATCTTTGCTGTCTAACTTCATCACTTCAGGAAAACATTTATATTTGCATTACTTGGTCGATTATTAACATTTTCACTGTATACCAACAGCAAAGTGAAACAACTTGGCAAACATACTCCAATGTGTTTGCCATAATTTGAACATAGACAATGTTATAGTTTACAGCTTTAATAAAATCCACTTGGTACTTGTCCTTCCACTAAATTTGTCTTGTTCCTATCTCCAGTAACAAAGCTGAACTGTGCACAGCAGTGCTCTAAGAGATGCAAAGGACCTTCACCCAGTGACTGCTGTAATGAACATTGTGCCGCAGGCTGCACAGGACCCAGGCCCACCGACTGTCTGGTGAGAGAAAGACACACCTTCATATGGGGGACAGGAATAATGATGATGAAGAAGGACACTGAATGTTTCTCTGTTAAATCTGTATGAGAAGCCTCTAAGAAATCAAAGCTCTCACTCAGCAGCATTTGTTTTTCACGATTAGAAGTATTGTTATTGGTTTCCATACCAATGAGACATATAAATGCTGATTAAATCTTGCATTTGGCAGTGCCTTGGGTATCAACCTCTGTTATCCCTCTGTCTCTGTGCAAGTCTGAGGATTAAGCTGAGGCTGTGATAGAGGAATGCAGTGTTATCATTAGTGTGAGGCTCTGTTATTGTCCCAGTATACTGGATGACTGTTGTTTGTGCTGCAGGCCTGTCGGGACTTCCAGGATGACGGGGTGTGTAAGGACTCCTGCCCGGGCCTCATGCGCTACGACCCCAACCTGCACCAGCTGGTACCCAACCCACATGGAAAGTACAACTTTGGGGCCACCTGTGTCAAGAGCTGCCCACGTAAGAATGACTATAAACAGAGAAACTAATCCTCCTTTTTTTACTTTTAGTAGCCAGAGTTTTGCTTTCACACTGCTTCTAGATATTTATATTTTACTCCCATATGTCAAAAGCATGCACTGTAGTTGTTGTCTTGACAGTCAAGATAAATTAAATAAATCTGGCAGGCCTCACTTGCCAATATGAAACACATGAAGCATGAATATGAGCTTTTTCACATTGCAATATGCTGAACAAATGCCCAGGTTGTCCTTCAGGGTTGTTAGACATTCAGTGGTTACAGTTTGTCTCAGTTTAATTATAAACTGTATAAACATGAAAAGAAAATGATTGAGTTTCAGGGCATGTTAATGCAACAACTGCTCCTTCTCAGTTTAACTTACACAGTTCATGTCCCAGTATTACTGCATGACCCACAGTATTGCTCTGTGCTTAAAAGTTATTGTTGCTGAAAAGTAAAATTAGATTGTTTTTATTGTCTTTTTGGCTTTGTGTGCCGAAATGCTTTGTAATAATTAGCCTGTAAATGCTCAATATTAAATGATTATAAAGTAAGCATCTTGTATTTTTTGCAATCATCCTAGATAACTATGTGGTGACTGATCATGGAGCCTGTGTGCGAACGTGCAGTGGTAACACATACGAGGTGGACGAGGGAGGAATCAGGAAGTGCGCTAAATGTGATGGACTGTGCCCCAAAGGTATGGTAAAGCTATTACTGTGCAACCAGGCGACATCCTTCTGACTCATACAGCGAGTTTGCAGTGGTGGAATGTCACTAAGTACATATACATACTGCACTTTTTATGCCATTATATTAATTTGACAGGTACTATAGAGTATACTGAAAGGATCTATGTGAAACAACATAAGCATAGAGGTTCATTCTTACTGTGATAAAAACACTAAATTCAAAAGTTTACCGACTAAGATATTCTTGAAACTTTCAGCCGTATGTGAACTTTCAGTTTAGAATTTTTATCACAGAATACTTCAGAATTTGAGAAATACGCTTATTTGGTTTCTTGCTGAGAGTTATAGTTACAGACTGACATATATATGTCAGTTTAATACGAAGCTAACCCCTTAACCACAACTTGTCATTTTTACACTTTGGTTTTTACACGGATTAAACAAACTTTAAGATATAACGTGTTTATTTGTGAGCTATAGAGGTGCAGGTAGACAGATTTTGTCAACTTTTGTATTGACCCAAGCAAGCACTTTCCTCTCTGCTAGCTGTAGCTTCATCATTAGCATACAGACATGAAAGTGGTAGTAATCTTTTCTCTTGGCAAGAAAGCAACTTTCTTTCTTTACCAGATCTGTATACATACAAACCTTATCATCAGTTTATAAAATGTAATTAATAGATGTAACTACGTAAGATAATTAGCTCCACCTCAGCCAACTGCAACAATAAAATGCTGCTTACATGTTAGTGCATCAGTAAGCCAAAGGGGACATACTGTCTATATGACAAGTTCTGTTACATTTAAAGCACATTTTGCTGATAATGATTAGTACTCTTACTGTTATTGTGTTGTTGTTTCTAAGGGGTTTGAATACTTCCTCTATCACAGTTTGATTTCTCTAGAATGCCCTGCTCAGTTTGGTTTAGGTTTGTTCCCCAAATTAGAATAAGGCCAAGAGCTTTTAAAATTATTCCTATACTGATATTTGTTTTCTTAATTGTAAACAGTGTGTAATGGACTTGGATCGGGAGAGCTGATTCACACCCTGTCGATCAATGCCACCAACATTGCATCCTTTAAAAACTGCACGAAACTCAATGGTCACATTGCTATCATCCAAACATCATTTAAAGGGTAAGTCAAGGACATTAACAGCATTACAGCCTTCATGCCCATCTCTATCAACTATATTTGCAATAGGTTACTGAGCACCTTTACTCATAGCAGATAATATGTACATTCTTGTTATTTTTAGGGATTCATACACCAACACACCAGAGATGGACCCTTCCCAGCTTGATGTGTTTAAGACAGTTAAAGAAATTACCGGTAAGACTGTGTAAGACCTGAGTAATGCATGACACACTAAATGCACACTGAAGCATCTCACCATTAACAAAACATTTGTTGCTTTAGGGTACTTGTGGATTCAAACGTGGCCAGAGAACATGACCTCACTCAGTCCTTTTGAAAATCTGGAGATCATTCGAGGACGAACTAAACGGTATGTTCCATGTAAAGACCCCCCCGTAGATTCACAACCACTGGATCACAAGTTGAGTGTTATTCAAGGCTGTCATAAAATCTTTCCTTTTTTTCTTCTTCTCTTCCTGTTCCATCTATTCCCTTGATAGCGGAAGCCGCAGTATGGTTGTGACTCAGCTCGGTATCAACTACCTTGGCCTTCGCTCCCTCAAAGAGATCAGCGATGGAGATGTGGTCATTATTAAGAATGATAACCTCTGCTATACCAACAAAAACCACTGGACGCGGCTCTTCAAATCAAAAAGCCAAAGTATCACTATAGACGAAATCGCTGATGCTTCCACATGTGGTAAATAGATTTAGCTCCCCATGCCAAATGCAGTCAGACCCTTTTGTTGTTTTTCAATTTCTGATTACACAATGCACAAGCCGGATTTAATTAATGATTTCTAATTTCAAAATTGGATAATTATGCGGGAAAGATCTTTCCTTGAGATTGTATGTTTGTTTTCAGCTCTGAGGAACAACACTTGTGACAGGAAGTGTACCACAATCGGCTGCTGGGGCCCTGGCCCGGACATGTGTTTCGCCTGTCGTGACTACAGCCGTGATGGGAGCTGTGTTGACTCCTGCAACATCCTGGAGGGGTAAGGGAGGAATCTTGGGTTTTTTGCCTTTTTAAGCTCTGAAATGCAATGTTCCTTATTTTGGACAAACAAACAGTCTCAATATCAGATCTGTTTGCTTTGTAGATAACTCCTTCACAGTCTATTTTCATACAATGAGCATTTCCAGACCATGATATTAGATGAGGTTGGGGATTTGTTTTTGAAGCAATGCTAAGACCAAATACGATCCAAGGTATTTTGAAGTTAAACCTCCAGTAGATATAAGACAAACACTGTAGCTGAAATGGCACATTCACTCACATCTGTTTATCTTTGCAGATCTCTGTCAAACATTGAATCTCAACGTGCTTACAATTTAACTTCTGCCCTCGAAAAAGGGATCAAGAATTTCACTTTACTTGTAACTGTTTGAAATGAGGTGTGTCAGTGGTGAGAGTCTGTCAGCTTTGTTGTTGTTTTTGCAGAGAGCCGCGGGAGGCAGTCATGAATAAAACCTGCATGGAATGTCACCCAGAGTGTCAACGCATGAATGGGACAGCAACCTGCAGTGCTCCTGTACGTGCCACAAACAACTAAACTATAATTATAAAATTAAGAATTACGCAGTGTTATGCAGCATGGAATCTGCTGCAGAAGTGTTAGCGCTACCAATTTCTCCATCAACAGCAGCCACAGAAGACCACTGTAGCGCAGCCTCAAGACATGTTTCGTTTTGAATAAGAGGTGTGGCTGTGTGATCTAGTTAGCTCACTGTCTTCTTTTATACGCTCATAATCCCATCTTTGATTGAAAACAGCAAGTTCAGGCACAATTTTTGGTGTAGTTAAATGTAACTCTGGGAAATATATGGTATCGGAAATAGAAGTAGACAGGCTGAGAAATAGGCAAATATAGAGAAAATATTAAATTACAGCACTTGATTGCAAAAAGTGTCTCAGATTACTGATTTATTTTGGCCTAAACTAAAAGCACCTGACTGTGGGTTTTCATTGCCAAATATTTCCATCTCTATAAGGAAGATGGATGCGGCTTGCTCTGAGAAATTATTACTATGAGTGCAGTTTACATAATATTTACTACTACTCTCAACAGAGTTGTAAACATAATGAGTCTCTTTTTTTTCAGGGTTCTGGAAACTGTACCAAGTGTGCCAACTTCAGAGATGGACTGTTCTGTGTGTCTCGCTGTCCTCAAGGCGTGCCAGGGGAGGACGACACGCTTGTGTGGAAATACGCAGATGAGATGAAAGTGTGCCAGCTATGCCACAAAAACTGCACTCAAGGGTAAAAGCATTGTTCAGCCGACCTGAGAACTGGCAGTACATTTCAACTGTATAGCAAACATTTGTTTGTCGTAATGTTGATGCAGAAATGTATTCCAAGCCTGAAGGCTCTTTTATTGTTGGCTCGGATTAGAGAGTGAGGTTGGCTTTCAATAAGAGGCAATTCGTTCTCAGATTAATGATGAAATTGGACAATTTAGGAGAGATGTTGCAGACCATACTTGGGCTTTTGAATTTTTGCCTATTCACTACAGCTCAGATACGCTTTATAGTACTTCTTCTGACTGTGTTGTATTTTCATTAAATGTCATTGGTGTGCTTAAAGACAATATTAAGCTATGCAGATTGATTTTATAAGTTTATAAGCAATAAGGGTTATTGTGATACAATTTGTATTGGTGTAGTTATAATCTCATGAACCATATTTAATCACAATGTACGTATAGAGGCACGATAGAAGAATCATAATCATACACTGGAGAAATTTGAGTGTGTTTGTATTAAAAGGTCACTTTGCTTGGGTCTGCATTAAAGTCTTCACCTTTTAAAAAAAATACTCTCTGGAGGAGATCAAGAAATAAGGGTATAAAATGACTAGAATAATTTATAAAAAAAATAAAAGGCCAGAAGACAACTTGGCAATAATGGTGTAAAATGATTCCCAATACTTATATAAAAATTGGATATAATCAGGTAGAATTGAATATGTTTTGAAGAGTTTTGACCAACAACGAGTGACAGAGATAAAAGTAACAGAATAATTGGTCAAAAATTAGGGAGGGTGGATGATAGGTGTGACCTATGCCGACCCAAGGGAATAAAAACTACGCCCCGAAGGAAAAACCTTTGGAGCGATTTGGTTCGTTGTAAAGTGCTGATTGCTCCCCTTTTTTGCCGGCATTAAAGAACACTTTGCTGCTTGGACCTCTGATTCCCTTTTTATTTTCAAAAGATAGTTTTTTTGCTCTGGTACATTTTTCTGCAACAATTTGATACAACATGACCTTTCCAAAGCATACAGTATTCTAGAAAATTTCTGAATTCTTATTTTGTACCTTTGCTGTTGGTTTCCATTCATTTCAGTATTCAGCGGTAATAAGTCAGCCTTGCAGTATAGAACAAAACAATAATAACTCTGACAGAAATGAAAGCAGACCTAATATTCTCCATGATGGACTATCAACATTCAGCCATGGTGGTATACTGATGAGTGTGGAAGGAAGTGGTTCAGGGATACTAGAATGTCCTTTTAACCACTACAATCTGTCTGGTGCTATTTTTTCTGACAAAAACTAGGATTTGCATTTCCACAAATTATGTATTTTTCACTAGTTTGGTATGTTATGGCTACATTGGACTAAATGGAAATAAACAGACCCCAGTTGACCCCAGTGATTGATGCATCCATTTGAGGCATTTACTATTGTAGACTTGTAGGAAATTGCTAAGAACTTGGATGCTTTCACTTGTAGAAATCAGCTTCTCATCTATTTTGCGCACACATGATTGAACTGTTGTTCGTGAAGTCAGATATTTTGTGAAACATGAAAGTGTGGTTTTTCGTGAACACTGATTGCAAAGCATTTTTCCCTCATCATTCAGCTTTATAGGAAATCCATGGACTTATGATGGCTCTGTGAATTTGCAGTGATGGTATAGTTACATCAGATTCTTTGCACTGGTTTGTTTACAGGTGCATTGGGCATGGTCTTGAAGGCTGCCAGAGAAAAAGGTGAGTAAATAACACTGGTTGTTGATGTTGCCTCGGCCTAAGATAGAGTCATTCTAATTTCATCTCTTTGGGTTGATTTAATTCACAAATGTGCTCTGTTTTCTAACTGTATTCTCAAATCAGCTCTCTCCTGTCTTTCAGCCCTTCTGGTCTCTCCATGATTGCGGCCGGTGTAGTTGGTGGTCTGCTGGCTGTTCTTGTTGCAGGCCTGTCTGTCTTTGTGTTGCTACGCCGACGCCACATCAAGAGGAAGAGGACCATGCGCAGACTTCTCCAAGAGAGAGAGGTAAGATGAGGAAACTGTGTCACCATGTGTGTAGGGAGACATCAAGATGTAAGGATTAACTTACAGAGATACCGGTCTGCTGTATGCTCAGATAACAATTTTTGGTTTTCTTCTGTATTTGGTAGTTTTGTTATAATTTGTAGTATTGATCTGCTACATTGCATTGTAAAAGAATCACTAGTGCTGTTTGGGAGGAAGAATTTGAAACAGTCAATCCTTTTTTTCCAGTTGGTTGAACCTCTGACTCCAAGCGGAGAGGCACCAAATCAGGCTCTGCTGCGAATCCTGAAGGAACCTGAATTCAAGAAAATCAAAGTGCTAGGATCAGGGGCTTTTGGTACGGTTTACAAGGTAATAAATAACACGCCTCAGGTTTTTGCCTTAAATGCCTTGTTGTCAAACTTTCTCTCCAGTGCTGAGCTTTACTGAAGCTGCAGTACTGCATGTGCCAAGTCTTTTTAACTAACACCCGTCAGTTTTTTCGCTCATCTACATCTGTTGTCAATTTTTCAATTAAAAGACACATTTCTAACTTGCCAGATCATGCATCATTGACTCCACTCTCAGTTTCAGTGCTCTCAATGTGTGTACTTGCATTAATCACATTGTGTGGACATCTGCGTACACACTGACATTATGGGGACTCGCCTCCCTTCCTCTACCCTTCTGGTAAGGTTTAGTCAGCGGTGGAAGAAAAGTATTTAGATCTTTTACTAAAGTAAAAGTAGCAATACCACACTATAAAATTACTTCATTACAAGTGAAAGTCCTGCATTCATAATTTTACTTAAGTAGAAAATAGCAGAAGCAAAATGTCCTTAAAGTATTAAAAGTAGAAGTACTCATCAGGTGTGGATTATTATTTGCACTGATGTATTAAGGTGTAAGCAGCATTTTAAAGTTTTAGCTAATTGAGTTGGAGCCAATTTTAACTACTTTATTCAATGTTGAATAGTATAACAGTACAGTAAATCATTTTCTATAAGCTCATCATATATTTTGCATCTAAAAAGTAAGAAAAAAGTAAAATATCTCCCTCTGAAATGTGGTGGAGTGGAATTATAAAGTAGTACTCAAGTAAAGCACAAGTATCTCAAAATTGTACTTGACTAAATCTAATTAATTACATTCCCCCTCTGGGTTTAGGGACTATGGAGAGGTCAATGAGGATCCTCACAAATATAGAATAGAATACAGTAGAATGTGATTTGGGGTGGGCTGCACTCATGCAGTACATGAATGTCAACATTTTTATAGTATCACAAATGTTACTGTGATACTGTAACATTTGTGTGTACGTGCATGTGTTCAAGCACTAATGTTTGCAGTATTTTACCTCACTTGATGATTCAGGTGTAATTAAAGCCTATGAAACCACGTATTTGTGTCCATTTAGGGCCTGTGGGTTCCAGAGGGAGAGGATGTGAAGATCCCAGTAGCCATCAAGGTTTTGAGAGAGGCCACATCACCAAAAGCAAACAAAGAAATCTTGGACGTAAGTTCACTGATTTATGTGGTACTTTTTTGGACTTAAAGCTTACAGTAATACTGTGTCAGAAGTAAAACAGCTATTCATTTGAAATGTTACTTCTCAAGTAAAGTATGTGTTGCGGGTGTGAAAGGACTATGGCTGTACAGCAAAATATTAAAGTTAGAAAATTTATACACACATTTTATTATATTATATTTATTTTGACTTGATTTAAAAGGCTCAGATGAACCTAATCGTGTTGCACAAAGTGAGTGACAATTATTGCCCGCCAGATGTCAATTTAGCTGTAATGTATCCTGTAATTTGCAGCGCATGCAAATTTATTTCAAACTAATGACTTCTTATTTTCTTTGTAATGGAGAATGTGTCATGTTTCTACATGGTGACCCTCTCATGGGGCTGTAGGAAATAGGATTAATTCATTGGAGGGCCGTGTGTAGGCGTTGGTGTGTAATCCAAGGCTGAGGTGTTCTGGAAAGGAATGCAGCCTGTAGCCACACTGAGAAAGCAGCTTGTTAAAACTGCATTATGCAAACAGCTGAATGTGCATCTTAGATCCTGTGATTTTGTGGTTGTGTTGCTCAGTCACTGTTCATGTGGAAGTTGTGGTGGACACGAACATCCTCTGAACTTCATGGCTTAAGGACAGAGGCTCTATTTTGAAGGAAAAAAACTAAACCGAATGCGCTTTGAAACCCCATTCTCATCAGACTGTCAGAATTACACCTAGAATTTGAGTGTTTAATCACTGAACAATGAAATAGGATTGTAGAAAATATCTTGGATACAATTAATGTACTATACACATGATAGGAAACATGCTAAATAAAGCTCATTTTGAAGTGTTTGCATGGTTCTCCTCACTGGAAACCTGTTGTTGGTGGCCAGTCAATGGGGATTATCCCCTTGTTTTTTTTCTTTTAAGTCGCTTTTCTATTATGATGATGGAGAGTTTCCAAGCCACAAAAAATGGGTACGTCTGCTGCCAAGAAACTTATCGTCCAACCGTAGATATCTGTGCGAATGTTATGTTTTTCAAGCTACAGTATCTGCCATGCCATAATAAATGTTTACTTCTACCAATATTTGTTCCTTAGAAGATGGCATAAAAACTGTGAGATGCTTTTTTGTCGTTGCACCTCCCTTACACTGGATAATAGGGTTGGTTTTTGCTGTTTGTATGACCTGACTGCCCCAAAAACATTAATTAACATAAAATGACAAAAAAAACCCACATTTCTTTATCACTACATTCTCTCTCCAGGAGGCTTATGTGATGGCCAGCGTTGAACATCCCCATGTGTGTCGCCTGCTGGGCATCTGCCTGACCTCCACAGTGCAGCTCGTCACCCAGCTGATGCCCTACGGCTGCCTGCTGGACTACGTCAAAGAGAACAAGGACAATATCGGCTCCCAGTACCTGCTCAACTGGTGTGTGCAGATAGCAAAGGTAAGAGAGAAAGCTCATGAAGGCATCGGGTTACGTTAGTAATAAAGATATATAGTAGTGTCTTTTTTATCAACATTAGCCGTGATAATAAAATACCTGTGTGGGTTTTCAGTCACTGCTAGAAAGAAAAGTAAACACAGGCTTTAACCGCTATGAAACACTGTTGAATGATGTGACTAATCATTTGATGATGACAAGTCTTTCATGACACTATTCAGCATTTTTAGATCTTTTATCATGTCTGATCAAGCAAAGTTGCCATGTTTTGACACAGTTTAATCCAGCTGCAGTAAATTAGATAGCTACTGAAATAAAGTACCGCTCTTATGTAACAACCTGTATTTCATCTTTTGTTTGACAAAAGGGTATGAACTACCTGGAGGAGCGCCACCTGGTACACCGTGACTTGGCAGCCAGGAACGTCCTGGTGAAGACTCCTCAACATGTCAAGATCACAGACTTTGGTCTGGCCAAGCTCCTTAACGCAGATGAAAAGGAGTATCATGCAGATGGAGGAAAGGTTGGTTGGAGGTTAATATAGACTCCTGTCTTAAGTGTTTAAAGTGTAAAGCATTCCTCTCTCCATGTTTAATGTTTTAGGCCTTCTTGTACATTCACATTCTGCTGTGGGTTTGCTGGTTAAAAAGTTTAAAAGTCACCTCACACCAAAATTCATTTTTTAGTTTTATCATCATAGATTGATATTGCATCCAGTCACAATACAACCTAAATTAAAAAAACACATCTAAACATTATTTGTGTTTTTCCAGCCTCTTATAATTGAAAAAAATGGGTGCTGGTTTGACAGATGACTTCCTGAAAGATTTTATTTTTGCATTTGTAGTTTTGTTCTAGATTACATCTTATGTAAGTAATGTGGTATAAAAATAGTCCCTGTCAGAGAACTTAGTTCTAAGAGAAATGATGAATAAGTTCCTTCTCTCATCAGCGTTTCTTGTGAGCACTATTTTTACTTGCAGAAAAATGTGTTTGTGAGAAACTACAGGCTGACCTACACACTCCTCTCTGTAGTAACCATTAGTATAATATCCTCCATAATATATTGAATGTTTGTTAATTTCAGCAAAGCACCAAGTGATAACATGTCCTGGAAATAACTATTAACTGATAACTATTATTTACTGAGTTTTCTTCATATTATATTATTGGAACTTCGTGACATTTTGAGTTTTTTTTACCAAACTAATGATACTGAATGATAATCAAGACATACTGTTCATTTGTAGTCCAGAGATTTATATTGTATTTTATAGCTCGCCCACACCAGTGAGACAGATGTTGACACCGTACAGTTGTTCCAGTACATCTGGACAAAACAGACAAAAACATCTGCTACAGCTGAGATTTCCTCCATTCACTATAGTTGCTACACTTAAACATGCTGTCAATTAAATATTACAGGACATTTGCGGCTTACAGTAAGTACAGTAAGCCTTGTCTGATGACATCAAACTGCTTCTCATACACTGTAAACATAATTAAGTCTACAAATAGCTTAGAGTTTACATTTCTAAACATGAAATCAGTTTTAAAAATTAGCATTTTTAATTCAATTCTGATCTAATAGGTGACAGTACAGTTACATTACATATGTAGTAGAGACATTCATGAAATTAAATTCATAATCCGTTGCTACATTGAGTAAAGAAGCCAAATGTGACAAGATGTTAAGTTATAATTAATAAGCTATCACTCAATAAATAAATGTATATCTTCTGTGCCTGTGGTGCTCAGAGGAAAATAATTTTGTGGGTTTTTTTAACATTTTTTACTGTGCTAAATACAAATTTACTACAATGTTTTACTTTTTAAACTTTCATTTCACAGGTACCAATAAAATGGATGGCTCTTGAATCTATCCTGAACAGGACGTATACACACCAGAGTGATGTATGGAGTTATGGTAAGTCTTGTGCTTCCTGTTGTGAATGCATGTTGTATGCATAACCCAGTAACACATGAATCCTGCATGCAGTGTCCCAGATTGCGCTTGAATCCTTGTGTAACTTCAGATATGTAAAACAGCTGGGTTTCTTTACTCCTGTGAGTATTGGTGACAGTCTCACTGGAGAAATATGTGTTCATTGCTAAATAAAGTGTTTTAACAGCAAGTGAGGCAGAGAGAAGACAGTCGTTTTCAGATAGGATGTTGTTTTTGGATGTAATAGGGGATGTAGTTGTCAAAATGTAAAAGCACAAAATGAGAACATCTTGCTTGCATCTGCGATTTTTAGGACACAGGTACAGTAGCACACACCTACACAGCTGCAGTCTCAGATGGACAATATAACGTCAGAAGAGCTTGTTGCCTCAACCCACATAAACAGTTCTTCCAGCTCGGAAACACATATGCACAGATGCCAGCACACACACACACACACACACACACACACACACACACACGCATACACACACATACACATAGAAACTAAACAGCTTTCTTGAGCGGGCTAGCTTCCAAATCTTTTTTTCCCGGGGTTTTGATCATGCCTTCCGCTCAGTATGGCAAAACTATCAGCAGACCCTGGCAGAAGTGACAGGCTTCCTTTCCTCCTTTTCCCTTTTTCTCTTCCTCCAACACAGAGATGCATCCTGCTAACTCCCACTCCTGCAGGCACAGCCAATTTGTCAACATAGCTATTTTGATACTGTGTGATATTTGCTAAGCTTACATCCTGTCACTCTCATTTCCTCCCTTTTATGGGGAGGAAAACAAAGTTAATGACAGCTCACTGGACTGATATTTACCAACTGTCTTCCTCTCTGTAGGTGTTACAGTTTGGGAACTGATGACATTCGGGACCAAACCGTATGATGGGATTCCAGCCAGTGATATAGCTGGCGTGCTGGAGAAAGGCGAGCGTCTGCCTCAACCACCAATCTGTACCATCGATGTCTATATGATCATGGTGAAATGTAAGCTTGATGGAATGCTGGTTTTATAACGTAATCATTATCGTCACAATCTGTGTTTCTAAACATTGAATTTATTGTTTTGGCTGCTGCAGCTAATTTCTAATAATTTCCCCAGAGATAATGGTTAAGTCCCTTTATCTTTTTTTTTTTTTTTTGAGATTAATGTTGTAAAGTCCGTCTATCTTATGATGACATCTGCTGATGTGTCTGCACAGGTTGGATGATTGATGCAGACAGCCGACCTCGTTTCCGGGAATTAATAGCCGAGTTTACAAAAATGGCTCGGGATCCTTCTCGTTATCTTGTCATTCAGGTACCACAAATTCTGACTAAATTCCTTAAATCTGCAGTTTATTTAATGATAATTTGTAATGACCTATTTGATCCGCAAAGCTGACCAGGCTATTTCTATTTCTATTCAGGGTGATGACCGCATGCACTTGCCAAGTCCCACGGACACTAAATTCTACCGCAGCCTGATCAGCGGGGAGGACATGGAGGACGCTGTCGATGCAGATGAATACCTGGTGCCACAACATGGCTTCTTCAGCAGCCCGAGCACTTCTCACACCCCGCTGATGCACTCCACGGTAAGCTCGTTTATATAAACAACACGCATGTGATCGAAAGTTTTGGATTGGCTGTCTGTCCATCATGGTTACATTTGTGATTCTGCAGCTAAGATTTTGGCAAACCAAAATTTAAAATTAAATCAAATTGTATATCACCACTGGTGATATTTGGAAAACTTGGAGATTGGTGATTTATCTATTTGTTGTGATCTGGCATTTCAAATATTTAACCATGAAGAATGTCTTAATTAAAAGACAACATTTCTGACTTCAGAAAGCATAACTGTGATACGAGTGGTCCGCTACTGATGAAAGTTGAATTAAAGATGTGTAAGATTTAACAATGATAATGATACAATGATATCATCAAACTTAAAGGACCAGTGTGTAAGATTTAGTGGCATCTAGCGGTAAGGTTGCCGATTGCAACCAACTTAATACCACTCCCTTCCAAGTGTGTAGGGGAACCTATGGTGGCCGTGAAACTTGCAAAAAACGTGAAAGGCCCTCCATAGAGCCAGTGTTTGGTTTGTCTGTTCTGGGCTACTGTAGAAACATGGCGGTGCAATATGGCAGGCTCTGTGGAAGAGGACATGCTCCCTATGTAGATATAAAGGGCTCATTCTAAGGTAACAAAAACACTACAATTATCATTTTCAGGTGATTATACAGTAATTAAAACATAATTATGAGTATTTTATTCCATTTCTGCCAAGTCCGTTCCGCTGGGCGCCACAAATTTCTACACACTGCACCTTTTACACAGCTGGCCTCTGAGAATGCTGGAAGACCAACCAAGTAAATTCTAAAAAAAAGAGAGAGAGTTAAATAACTAAAATAAATCTTAAGAAAACCAGGGTATGAGATGTTAGCGCAGAGGGTAAAATATCGACTATAAAAATTATGAATACACTACAGTATGTATAACAATACTTTTATATCAACAAAAGGTTCATCCCTCCCCAAAGTTTTGGAAACACTAAGCTACAGTTACACTTAAACTGTACCAGCTGTTGACCTGACCCCCCACATTTATTTCTAATCTTGAAAAGATTTTAAGGAAATCTAAAACCCAAAACCAAAATATTGCCACAATGTTAAATGCCATGACCCTTTGCTACTTTACTTAACAGCCAGTATGGAGTCAATCAGTACATGTACAGTAATGAGACACAGGTACCTCTACTACAGACGTACACACCAGACCCACTATAGTCACTGTAAAACTTCCCTATCCAAACAAGTGAAAGAGGAGTACAAGCTGATTTCCCAAAAAAAGCAGAATTAATTGATTAAGAAATTGCACCACACACACCAGCAGTGCACACTTTACCAACATGAAGTCAACTGTTTGAAAATATAATTGGGCTATTCTAACCGTGATTTGGGAAATGGGATTTCTGCATAAATCATTACCCTGTGAGTCAGAATGGAATAAACACAGAGTCATTTTTCAGGTTGTTAAAAACAATTAACTTCAACTTCAAGCAGCAGAAGCAGAACAGTAACTTGAATCAAAGTGTCCAGTCATACCTGGCTTGAACCCTCCTTACCCCATTTGCCCTCATTCTGTTTAATTGTCACCAATGGAACTGTTTCTCCTCTTTTTTATCCCTGCCCACTCGGCCTCATCATCATCCCCTCTCCCACGTTTCCTCCCAGGTGCCCTTTGATTGATGAGAACTTTTCTACCTCAGGTTCAGGAAAGTCATGCGTAGGTCTGGCTCTTCTACCTGGGATCTGTGCCGGCCATTGACAGCCTGTTTAGCTCAGATGAGCTTTCAAGTTTGATTACCTTTGCAGACAACCATGCAAACTTTCAAATCTTTGTCCAATAAAAGCTCAGAGTCAGCCTGTTTTTGTAATATCATCGTTGGGGCATGGCCCAGTATGGGTCAAGAAATTTTTTTACAGATGGCCGCTCTTTCAGCGTGTTTAATTTCCTTTTCTTGTTGAAAGTAATTGCATTGCCACAGCTGTCACTCTGTTCTCTTTATTCGCTCGGTTTCCCTGGTTTAACACCATTCACAGCCCTTTGACTGTGAGAGTCTGACAGACACAACAAAGCCTGTCAGATTGCTTGAATGAATATGAATCTGCTTGGTGGACGTTTATTTCGATCCTTATCAGCTTGTACTGAGATGACAGCTATGGCTCTTCGGGTACCATAAAAACACATTACTATCACCATTCAAAAGGAACTTATTACCCCTTGAGATGTTTTGAAATAAATCACGATGGCTAAAAGAAATAAACACACTTTGTCTTTCAATCAAAGACAACCAAAGTGGAAGATAATAATAATAATAAAATTAAGGATTTGCCTAAATCCAAAATGGAGCACAGCAGTCCAACTTTCTGGCATGCACTGCACTGAAACAGCTTGTTTGACTGTATATTAAACCTTTCCTTACTTACAGTGTCTACATTATCCAAATGGTTTATCCAAATGTGTTACAGCTCTATAAGACACTATTTCCTACATAGCATCTGCTGTGGAGATATTAACAAAAGTTTACTATCTATCTACTTTGCAGAGCCTCAACAGTAGCATTGGAACCTGTCACGGCAGAAATGGCTTATTGGTAAGAAAACAATCCTAATCCTTTCATAAACAAGATGAAGAAATTGGTTTCATTGAGAGTGCAACAGCCCTAAAAGTCTCTGTTCTTTCTTACAGAATGGATTCCCGAGCCGAGATGGAAGCATGGTTCTTCGGTATATTCCTGACCCCACGGACAAACATTTAGAAGACGCCTTCCAGCCAGCTCCAGGCAAGTGTGCGTTAGTTGCTCTGCTGTTTTTCTGTCATCCAAGTTAATCTCAGCAGAGCTCTGCCTTGGTCCCTATGTTTGATTCAATGAGGAAGAGGGACATCTAGTGGGAAAGAAGCATATTGCTATTTCACTTTTTACAGTACAATAAGTGCACAAATCTTTAATCCAGGTTGCTTTAATAGGGGATCTAAATATAAGATTTTTAAAGACCAAACAGGTGTTTTTTCTTTTTTTTTCTTTTTTTTTTCTTTTTTTTTTCTTCATAATCAATCATAGCTCATAAATGCAATGCTTTCTGACGGCAAACTGCTTCCTTGAATGCACCACGAGGAAAGAGTTTTCAGAACAGTCCCTCCTCACAGCTACATTGCCATGTGACAATAATCAAGCTTTGTTTTGAAATTAAAGCAAATTAAATTAAATTAAATTAAATCCTTGATGGGCTGGTTGTCTAAGGCACGTTTCAAGTCTGTTTGCTGATTCTCATCACCTGCCGCCATTAAAGTGGCACTCCACTGATTCAATAGTCCACTTCCAGAAAGTGGGGAGAGACAGATTAAAAGATTAAAAATCTTATAAAAGATTGGTCAAAGTCAATGTGGCAGAGGCTGAGATATCTTGAATTCAATATCCTATTATGGATCCACAATTGCCAGATCCTACATTTCCTATAATGCATCTTGATAGCATCACTTTGTTAAATCCACCCTACCAGGTAAATGTCCACTTCTTTCAAACTCGATGCCCCTAATTTATAAGGTTTATGTTTTGTCAAGACTTTTAATTCCCCACAGCAGGGCCAAGATATCTCCAATAGCATCATCTCAGTTATTTTCCTAGAAATTCAGAAATCTCCTCTGTGACCTTTATGTGTAAAATTGGTGGAGTACCCCTTTAACTGCCTAGAGGGTTGGAATTCAATCACCAGACTTGGGGATCTGAGAATGATCAGCATTGCAATGATATTATTTGTAGTTAAAGATCTAAAACATGAAAAACCACCATTATAAATGAGCTAGTAGTTTGTGTTTTAGCAGTGTATACACTAAACTATCCAGTGTCCTTGCTAATGTAACTGTCTTTCTCACAGACTACATGAACCAGAATGGAGTCTCAGACATGATGAATCCCATATACCAGCACCCCGGTCCGCCTCGTACCATCCTTCCCACCATCTCCTCAGACGACACGGAGACTGAGTACCTGAACTGCTTTAAGAACGAGGCCAATGGACCTGAGTACCTCAACGAGGTCCCATCCCCCGCCACCCTCCCGCTCACCTCCAACGGCACGGTTCACAGCATTCAGAAATACCAGCCCCAGAATAGCATAGACAACCCTGATTACCAACAGGATTTCACTCCCACCTTCAAGACCCACACAAATGGACACGTCCCAGCAGCAGAGAACACAGAGTATCTGGGCCCAGACTGAGGATTTGTTTTATTGACTTGGATCGACAAACAGACAATAAAAAAGAGACTGTTTCCTGTTCCGTTAAAAAAAGGACATTGATGTCTTGGCTGGGACAGCATAGCTAAGTGGTACCATCAATTATCATATATGTTCGTTTCCCATCAAAAGGAGTCAGGTGCAGCTTTCCGTGTTGCTCGCATGCAGTCATACTTGTCACACAACACTCGTCTCATTCCAAAGAGTTCTTTCTTTACAACCAAACTACAGATGATTTCATGAAAGCTGGACAAAAGCTGACTTTTACAAAATGACTCAGTTGACTTGAGAGTTGCTGGACACGTTGTAACCCCTGCCAGAAAGTGAAAATCTTCTCCTGAAAATATCTCTAAATGTTGTGCACAAAATGCTGCGATCCAAATGTGTCAGTGGAGGAATGCTATTAAAAGGACACAAAAGCTCTACTGCAAAAAAAAGAAACTGGCAGCTCAACCCAAACACAACTTAAGGTACATGTGTTGTAGAATCACACAATCAAGACACAATTTGTAAACTGTATTGATAAGTTGGATATGAAAGGGTTGGACAGCTATGATGTGGTGCACCCACCTGACGCTGATGTGAAGCCTACAGAGCATTTGTCCTGTGGTGAAGTCAAGAAGTTAAAAGGGGAGTTCTCGACAGCCTGATGACACTCTTCCTGAAGGATGAGTCGATGAGGAAACAAGATGCGATGTCTAGAATGTATAGCCAGTTTGAAGGGGAATACTGGCGAATTGCATTGTTTGAATAGGTTACCTTTATGCTCTAAGACAATTCAGATTTGTTGCTGTCTCTTAGATTGGAAGAAGAGAGTAGAGTTTCCTGTATCCCCCTGTGTGTCACATTAACTATATTCATATGTGGACGATGTAATGGTAAATATGGCAAATGTGATTGTGGTCATATTCACACTGCTGTTTTTTTGTAGTTGAAAACCTGCAGCACTCTTGTAGCCTGGAGTTCATTTTTTGTACCCACAAAGATAGTTAAACTCTGAGGTCTATAACAGAATGGCACATTAGTCTGTACCCAGGAAGCTCTTTTACTTTTACTCTTTTACTCTTAACTTCCCACAAATGGTATCTTCTGACTGCACTAAGAGCTTATCAAGTTTTTACTGAGAAGCACATTGACTTGACCGCAAAAACAAAAGATGGGTTTATAACCACCACTTCCAAACACGTTCCAATAGATGTTTCACTATTTTTATGTTTTATCACTTTTTTTTTTTTTAAAGGTCTTCTTGAACTGTCTTAGCCCATGTGAGTAACTTGTTTGAATTTTTAAATAAAAGTAGTATTTCCCTGTAAACATTATGTGTTTTAGAGACTATTTGAATGACTCTATATCACATCTTTCTGATGTGTGTGGTCTAATATATCTATGCTTGTCTATTTTTTTAAACAAAAGTGTAGACTGTTGTTTGACACAGGGGGTTGACACCTATGAATCTGCTCCTAGCTTTAAAGTCTTGTAGTATTGCAAGAGCATTAACTTTGCAAATATTATTCCTAGTTTTAAAGGAATATACTATTGTAGCAACCTGTAAGCCTACTTTTGCAGATTTTACACAGGTACATGTACAGATAGTAGTGATTTATGCTGTAATATACCCCAAAATAGATAGTCATCTATAATTTATACTATCAGTACTTGGTTTTGCCACATCATACGTGAATATGCACTTATTCCTGGATTGTGATTCTTTCATTCAAAAGTGAATATGAATAAATCTTTTTTTTCTATGGAAATAAATCTTGTGTGGTTTTTTTTTGTTGTTTTCCCAACATTTCCACAGCTTTGGTAAGTAAAGGGCCATTTACAGGAGGGACACAAAGCCCCTGTTCTCTTAAAACGAGGATGATTCACTCATCCACTCAGTCTTTTATCTGGGTGCCTGCAGCGCTTCAAGTTAAATTTGATGAAGTGCCTTCAATGGATGAGCAGCTGAATGAGAGCTGCATCCACCCTAATGCTTTACTGTTTCACTAAAACTGATTGAAATCCACATATATCTGTTTGGTGAGTGACTGAGATAAAAGAGGCTTGATTAAGCATCAGGGGACAAAATCATTTCAATGTATATGTTCAATGTAAAGTGCATAGAATAAATCAATTACGTTTTATCTTAATAGATCAAAGGCAGGTCTAGATTTACAGCAGATACTCCTTAATCTGCCTTTATAGTTCTGAATATACTGTTAAAGAGAGTATGAGGGGTCTTATGTCCTAACTAAGGATCCTTTTCAGTAGAGGGAAATTGAGTCATTAAATCAAATAAATAGACCAGGACAAGATATGGCGCTGTCTGCTGTGTTTGGGACAGAAAAATTGTTGAAACCTAAATGTTTACCTCACGTCCATGAAATTATCATAAAAAGTCCAATTATAATGAGCAAATGACCCTAAAATTCGGAACAGTTTAAGTGATGAAGTTAAGTGGTTAAGATGGTTAAATGTAGGTGTAAGGTTAGAAATGGGTATGTTAATTCACTGATCAAAAACTGTTAATCTAGTAGGTTATGGTTAAAATAGGGATTTTTGTAGTTGAGGATTTGGGTAAGTTTAGCTACTATACAGTTAAGGTTACATTTTTTTTATATTAAAGTATTAGGTTAAAGATAAAGTTTGGCTGCAAGGTTAAAAGCATAACATTTGAGTTACATATTTATAACTATAGATTTAAAACACATGAAAACTTGGTTTCAAATATTATGTATTTCTATATAAAATTCAATATTTGTGACTAAATAAAGTTAGAAAAACCCCACATGTAATTATTATCTAATGAAGGTTTAACACAAAGAACTGACAGTTAAATATTCAAACACTGAGCTAATCTGCTTCATCGGGACTGTTTTGGTGTGGTTTGATCTGATTTGATTGACAGTTTCCAAAGAAAAAAGTAACATATCATTATCAATAACAGAGACCGGGCAGATGTCTTTGAATGAAAACATCAAAAAAGAGCACACATTAATTGTTAACAGCCTACTTGTTTGTTCAGTTTACTGTTAGATTTCAAAAATGAGTAATAAAAATAGTGCTTATCTAGACTGGTGGATGGTCTTATTTCCCAGTATTATTATTAAACTAGTTACATACATTTTTTGCTTATTTTTTTTAATCAAAATTGTTGAAACCAAATAGTATATTTTCCAAACATTTTTTAATGTTATCAGTGTGATATAATTCCATAAAGATTCTGCATAATAACAATGACAAAATAAATGTAATATTGTCATATTATATTAATAATATGGACAAGTTTTGATACATGGAAATCACCTTTTTTCACTGCAGCCATGTCCACTTCCAAGACAAACAACACAGATATACCTCTGACTTTGGCATTAAAATGTATATTAATCATATTCAGTTAAATTGGTTACAGTTTATAGGATTTTACATGGCAATGCTTAGAGCTTTTTTACCAACAGTATTTCAACAAGGTTGGGGAAGTTCATGGTCATAATAACAGAGTCAGTGTAGCAAACTTAATAGATTCAAGTCTAAACTGGGCAAGGTTTTCTTCCTGTACGATGATGCCATGGAGTGGAATAAACTGCCTCCTTTAATTAAGGAAGAGTTGAACACTTCTACCTTTGAGGCAAATGCGAACCCTAACTACTGCTGGATAGTATTCCCTAGTGGATTATGGACATCTTAATATGTTTGTTTGTTTGTGTGTGTGTGTGTGTGGGTGTGTGTTGGTATATTGATGTTTGCATCAATCTTGTTTATTTGTTTATTTGTTAGGATCACCATTAGCTGTGCCCTAAAATACAGCTAGTCTTCCTTGGGTCCACATTTAAAAACACTGCAAAAACTACAAATTGACATATGCATGGCATCCCACAAATATGATGTGCCCTGGTGTTTCCATATTCGCTTTTTAAACATTGATTCTTGTGTTAATTTAGTCAGTAACAGAGGTAAAGAATTTCATGTTTTTATTGCTCTGTATACTACTATGTGTTAAAAGGAATTAATGTTTGCCTTGGGGAGTCAAAACCGGCCTTCTGTTGCCTGTTTGGTGGCATACGTATATGACTCTAAATTGTGTTTTAATTGACTATACTGATATGATGTAAATTTGGATTGTTATCGTTTAACATGATTTCTTTTGTGCATGTCAATCATACCCTACTTTTTTACCTGGCTTGCTTCCTGAAAAAAAAAACTACATTTTTAGTCCCTATTTTTTTAATAAAAATTCTAATATTTCTGTATGTCAGACATTAAATGCCTGTCTCTGTCTTGATATGAGATGAAATAGATAGATAGATAGATAGATAGATAGATAGATAGATAGATAGATAGATAGATAGATAGATAGATAGACAAATAGTTGACTTTATCAATCCCCGGAGGGAAATTAAATCGTCATAGCAGCCAGATACATTAAATTACAGATGACAACAGGTACATAAACACAAGTATTTGAATATTCAAATACAGTCAAATATTTAGTCAAATATTCCAGTGTGCAAAGAGTAATGGTTTTTAGTTAATATGGTATTTAGGTGTAGTGCGTCACCAGCGTCGGTTAGTGGCAGCACTGAAGGAACATTTTGTCTCCGCCCAAAACAAATAATCCGACGAAGAAGAAACCAACAACAAAATATGCGAAAGTTTACCTGAACTGACACTTCGATTCGGTCTTTTCAGTAAGAGGGATGGGGCTCTTACCAGAGAGAAGCAGTTTATGTGTACTTTTCCTCATTATACTCCTGTCAGAAGGACATTTTCGATGGGTAAGTGTAATTTAACGTCCGTGTTCTCGTGACTAAAACATGACTCAGCTCAGTTCGCCGTTGCTAGTGTGATGTTAATCTTGGGCGGCTAGCGAAATTTAGAGTCAGGTTAGTGTAGCTATTTGTTTCCTCTGGTTAAAGATAGACAGTAATTGGTTTAATGGTGGCTCAAACAAGACAGCTAATGCTAGCTGGAAACGTTAACGTAACCGAAAACCTGAAATGCAGAACATAAGACGTTAGCTTTGACGTTTCTCTGAGGCGGGCAGTGCTTCTAGTGCAGGATCTAACTGTTAGTCTACACTCGAAGCTGGGATCAAGAAGTTTCATTATGCCATTCCTTGACAGATCAAAATCCTTTCCCTGTTTTTACTATGAAAAAAAACCTAAATGTGTTACTGCTTCTTAATGTTGTGATTGTTATCGGATTATTTTTTTTAAAGCAGAGATGGTTTGGAGCCAAATAAATTGACTATATCAGTTTCAGGATGTACCTTTCATCTTGTAATTATGTTTTTATTGGGATAATAGTGTCATTGTAACAAAATGTGGAAGCTGAGTGTTACTGGGTCATTAAACAGTTGCCTTAAAGTAACGTTATAAGTAAGAAGAAGTAAGATCAGTACTAATATAAAAAGTAAGTACATAGCAGAAGGGAAAGTACATTAGAAGATAAAAATAAGTAATGACTATGTAAGTATAAAATTAAACTGCATATGGAAAAACAAAACTTAGCAAGTACCTGAGCATCACCCTGGAGTGTACTTCACATGATTCACATTAAACAAATAATGGACATAAAGGTGTAATACAGGTACAAAATCCAACTTACCCATGTCTTCCACTTGTCATCATCGATTGATTGGTGAAGATTTAATTTCAAAACAAGCTGGTCTCTGCTTTATGCATTTGATTTGAAGTAATCAGATTTAAATAGTGCCCACTTGTCATCAGTAGCCTAATAGCTCTTTTGCATTGACTGCATTGTTTGTACTCCATCTCATCAGGTTATTTGGTCAAATCACTGAGAAACTATGCTAAAACTTCAGGTCTGATTAATCATTACTGTAATGAGATAAGTTATCAGCGTCCTTGTAAAACAAGGATGTGGGATGAGTAAAAAAGTATTGATTATTTAGAGGGTGGAGTGGATAACCATAAACTTGTGTGGGTGCTGATTTCTTTTGTGGGTTTGTGGGTGGTGCAACAGGTTTCTGTCATGTTTATGTAATTGTCCTTACACACTGTTCATGTTCTGACCCTTCATAGTATGGAGTTGGTCATTTTTGACCCAGCTGAAGTATCCCTTTATAATTAGTCCCTATAGCAAACTTTGAACCACAAATGCATTTTGCATCCATATATATGTTAACAGTCATTAATAAATGCATGATTTAGCCGTCATTAATGTTTCAGAGAGCAGAGAGAGTGTTTTCTTTATGTTTGATACTATTTGTTTATAGAGAAAATACATTTGCAATTGTACTATATTATGGTCTCATTTTATCTAAAACAGAGAAAAAACAGCCATAATTATTTCTATTCTAATTTTATTGAAAGTGAAGTACGGTAGGTTACGGTAGGTCAATTGTACACAATCAACTCTGCATTGAGTGTATTAGTTATAAAACAAAACAACAAACTGATTTGCTGATTTCAAACAAACAACACTGCAAAAACATTACTTTGACAGTCTGTTTTTGTTGTGCAGAAGTTGCATCTTCCTCTCTTTTGTCCCCATGTGAAATTGACCGTGGGACTGCAGATTGATCAGGGCAAGATTCAGTTTACTGTACATGCTGCTGTGGCTGTTGGTGTTGGGGGGAAGATGGTGCTGCAAAGGCAACACCATCTTGCAGAGAAATTACAAGGGCCTTTCCTCCATTTTCTCTAAGTGTCCTCTTCTAATACTTTCTCTTCAACTCACTGTCTCCTTTTTCGTCTTGGAGTTACAGATCCACAAAAGCACTCCTTCCACTCCGCCAAATCAGTAAAATAGGGGCTCAGGTACTTTTTATAGCACTATGAAAGCTGACCTCCACTACAGGGAGGACTATGACTGGCAACCACTATGTTGGTCGCCTGGTAATTGATGGGTTTGATTTGTTACTTTGTACAGGCTTGTTAGCGGGTGCAGATGCCCACCTGGGTGGGAAACCTAGCAAATGTAGCATTATTTTGGGAACACGGACAGTTCTCATGACACTGCCTTGAGCTCTCTCCCCATTGTACCAAAGACAGAAATACACACACATGCCAGTCTGTAGTTTCACTGCTTCAAGAATCCCCATAACCACCCTTTACCTTGATTTAACCCCCTCTTGTGTCTTTAAAATCACTTTGGATAAATATGGGTCATATTTGACCTGGAACACCCTCTATGTGTTAATATTTATACCAGCAGCACAAAAATAAATAATTTTGTAATATTTCCATTTTTGTATATTCTGGGCCACTTTAGGAAAAGTCATAAAATTTCAGGCTTAAAGAACGTCATTTAAGGTGCTTTTACTGCTTTCAAATGTCAAGATGGGTCAAATTTGACCCAAACAACAATATGTGAGGGTTTTGGTTCTTATTCAATATAAACAAGTCTCTTTCTCTGAGTTGTGAGTCTTTCAAGTTGACTTTGTAAAAATAGCTAGTATAGTTACAGTTCTGTCTCCGTCTGCTACTGCATAAAACCCCAACTGAGGAAATGGTGACATCTGAATCTTGTCCTTTAACTCAAAACCACAAGACACAAGTAGGCCAGAGTGTGACACTGGGCTTACTCATAAAACAGTTTGTAGAGTAAGTGAATTAACTTCCCTAAGTCACCCCCCTCAACAAAAACATGTGAGGACTGTGATGCTGAATAGACAGATAATGGAAAAGTTGAACTGCAGAAGCTATGAAAGGTAATAAAATCTATTGAACACTTTAAAAAAATATATTGTTCAATGTATTTTATCTTACAAGTGCACAAAAAAGGTCATTGTAGCTGTAACAAAAACTGTCCCACTGTTATTTGCAGTTGCCATAGCAATCTGACCACAGTATGTGTTGGGTTAGTCATATTAACAATGTGCGATATGACTAAACTAAGGGCTGCTCTGTCGTTTCTCTGTACTCTTCAAATGTCTGATTTACTAGGGAACCTTTTTTGCAGAAGTGAGATTCTTATTTTCAGACACCCAAAGCATGAGATATTAGAAACACAGGAAATGAAACATTATCAGAGGTTTAACCTGGCAAATATAAAACCTCGAGGTAAAAAGGTTCATCTGCAAATCACAATGGTTACGTCCTTTTGAGTCACCAAAACTAAGTCACATGTTCTCATTCTCAGAAGATAAAAAAGTAGACTCTCAGAAAAAGGCTACATAATATTCATCAGACTATATGAGCTGTATTTTGAAAGGCTAAATGAATTTGCTCTGTAAACACACTGCACAAATGATCTTTATGTTTTTGTTGTCTCACTATCAGGTTGGGGCCCAGCACTGTGTGTGGTACGGTGAGTGCGGCGAGTCCGCAAAGGTGCCTGGAAAAAAGTACAACTGCAACTACACCGGTCCTCCTATGCCGCTAAAAGATGAGGGTTATGACCTTCTCACGGTACACATCTTGATGTTTTTGTTCAGTTATGGTTTTCAGATGATGCCTATCCCAAACGTCTGCATCATACTTCTGCTTTCCAGCGGTGCTTTATTTTTATACCGCGGAAAAAGTCTATCAAAGTGACGTCACTGCTCTTTTTGTTTACATGCAGGAGCTTTGTCCTGGGTATGACTATGGAAACCGAAGTCTCTGCTGCAATGTTGACCAATTGCGCACTCTCAAAGGGAGTCTCCAGCTTCCCCTTCAGTTCCTGTCTCGGTATGCACTGTTTTTATAAAATTAACTAATGAGGCGCATGACTTTCTTGGAAGGGCATCATTATTCCTCTTCTGAATTTCTGTTCACAGAGAGTAGGCTGTTGGTCCTTCTAAAACTTCAAGTACATGTTGTGCTCGAATGTTATATGTTGTTCTAACTCTGCAAAGCTTTGGTGTTGCATGTTGCTAATAAGGGGTTAAAGACAGACAGAAACAGGCTCATAGACCAAATGACTATCATTTGCCAAGACTGGCATGTTTTCTTATCTTTGTAGATTTTTTTCTTTTTACTTAACCTCATTTTTTACCACCATGCTTCTTTCCTTACAATTATTAAACGCTCTTAAACCTTAAATAGTTTTATTATTCTGTTTGTTTTTTTTTTTTCTTAATTATTCTGCATCTGACACTCACTGCATCTGTGTACAGGTGTCCCGCCTGTTTCTTCAATCTGATGAACCTCTTCTGTGAGCTGACATGCAGCCCCCACCAGAGTCAGTTCATGAATGGCACCAAGTTCAATGAGTCCAATGTTGTGGAAGTGCAGTACTACATCGGACAAACGTTCTCTAACGGTGAGTTCACACAGCAGTAGCCAGATGTTTCTTAAATGTTAAATATAAAAAAACATCTTTTTTCATGGTTTCCCAAATCTCAGCCTCTTGATATATTTAAAAAAAATGCCAAATAATAAGCAACATGTGCCTGGCATGAGGAAACAGTTTCTATTTGAACATGAAGTCATGCTCTCAATTGGGTAATTCTGTGGGTAACTAAAAGTCATGACTGTTAAATTTGTGGTCAGATGCAAGAGTGAATGGGTACATTAATTGAAAGTAACTCTCGAGTTTTTGCCACAAAATAACCAAATTGGGCTTTTTCAGCCATGTACAATGCCTGTAAGGACGTCCAGGCTCCATCTAGCAATGTGAAGGCCTTATCACTGCTGTGTGGCAAGGATGCAAAGGACTGCAATGCTACTAACTGGATCCAGTACATGTTCGATATTAACAATGGACAGACTCCCTTTCCTATCGTCCCGATCTTCTCAGGTAAATAATTTTTTTTCATTGTACTTCTGTATACTTGCTACAGAAAAAATATCTCTCCAGCTTTATTTCTTTAAGTTAAATACATACTTCATCATTTTTAACTGTCTAATGCCTTTGTCACATCTACTCTTTAGATGATTAATCCAGCATGCATATTTTGCTGTTTCTAGATGTCCCAGTTTCTGGTTACACTCCCATGAACAACAAGACATATGACTGCACAGAGGGCCTGGAGGACGGCTCAGGTCCCTGCTCCTGTCAGGACTGCACAAAGGCCTGTGGTCCCAAACCTGTCCCTCCCCCTCTCCCACCTCCCTGGACTATCCTTGGTATGGATGCCATGACTGTCATCATGTGGATCTCTTACATGGCCTTCCTGCTTATCTTTATTGGTGCTGTGCTAGCAGCTTGGTGTTACAGGTAAAAGACTTTTCGTTTGTGGCGTATATTCTGTCGGGATCCGTATCATACATCTGTGATGATAATATTTTGGTTCTGATGCTTGCCTTTTGAAGTGAATATCTAATTGGCTTGTGTGGTTCTTTGTGCATACAGGAAAAGGACAATCATGTCTGAGTATGGCCCCATATTGGACAGCAATAACCCACTGTCTCTCAACAGTGACGATCCTGACCAAGGTAACTCACACATGATTTAAATTATTGTTCTTCTTTCTGTAAACAGTTTGTCATACCAACAATTGCATTGCACTGTAGGTAGTAATAACAATCTCTTATCATTGCCACATGACACAAACTAAATCTCATTGTATTTCTCTCTGTAGTATACGCATCCTGTTGTGAAACGCTGGGCGAACGCTTTGAGAATGCACTGCGGATTCTCTTTACCTCCTGGGGTTCCTTCTGTGTGCGGCGTCCCTCTCTGGTCATACTGGGCAGCCTGATACTGGTGGTAGCCTCCTCTGGTGGCCTGGTCTATATGCGCATTACCACCGACCCCGTTGAGTTGTGGTCGTCTCCAAGCAGCCAGGCACGCCAGGATAAGGACTACTTTGACAGCCACTTCGGACCCTTCTTTAGAACTGCACAGCTCATTATAACCACTCCCATCAATGACACTTTCATCTACTCCCCCTACTTCGGAGGATCAGATGTCCCATTTGGAGCCATCCTTCGCAAAGATATCCTTCACCAGGTGGGTTTAGTCAGAGAGGCAAACTTGGAAGATTGGTTGTGAGCGATATTGATTAGTCTGTTGTTATTAAGCCACTGAGCGTTTTGTATATAAGCTTTTGTTTCTGTTATGAGGATTCAAAGAGACACATCACCACGTTAGATAAAAATGGGACATTGGAAGAGCAGCTGCATCTCTGAAACTGTGGTTTATCGGTTCTCCTTTCTTTTCCTCCTCATTTTTTCTAACCATAACCAACCAGGTGCTGGATCTGCAGCTTGCGATTGAAGGCCTTGTTGCCACATACGAGGGGAAAAACGTTACCTTAAAGGACATTTGCTTGGCTCCTTTGGCCCCATACAATGACAACTGTACGATCTTGAGTGTCCTCAACTACTTCCAGAACAGCCACACTGTGCTGGACCACAGCATTGGAGATGACTTCTTTGTCTACGCTGACTTTCACAGCCACTTCCTCTACTGTGTCAGGTGATTTTTAAAAAAAATTTTTATCTCAGTTTTCTCAGTTGCTTTCTTCTTTTTCATGTGTTTGCCAATAAGCTGGCATTCATGCAGTCTTTAGATTTAGCTTTTCCTCGCAGTTTTTTTAGTTGCCAGCAAATATCTGCTCGCAGTCGAGGAAAAGGTTAAAACCTAAATTAGTGTAAAACATCTGCAGCTCACGAGAATCTGGTTTCTCCAGGTGCAGGCATTTGCATTTTCTCAATACCGTTGTGGGTGAAAGTTTCTTCTTAAAATAGCCCAACCATAGTTCCGCATTGGTTGTCATGACGTGTTTCCATATGAGTTGTTCTTAACTGTACTATAATGAATTTCAAGTAATTCCTAATGACAGTTGATTGTAATTTTTGTAGGCTTCTAACTATGTTTTTGTTTTTCATCTTAAAGTGCACCAGCGTCCCTCAACGACACCACTCTCCTCCATGATCCCTGTCTTGGCACTTATGGAGGCCCCGTCTTCCCTTGGCTGGCGCTTGGAGGCTATGACGGTGAGCTGGATAAACATTTGTTGAAGAGCATAGAAACTGAAAATAGATATTGTTTTTCATTTACGGAGATTATAAAGTTATATAGTCTGTCTAGAACCTCTTTTATTGCAGTAAGAGAAATAACCTATGCTCTTTGGTCACTGAATTTCTGTACCAATTTCTGTATCAACTTTCCACTTGTGATTGCGTACAACTAAAGTTGTATCAACAACACTGTCGCTGCAGTTAGTAATGATTTGGAATTGTTGGTATTACTGAAGTATCTATAATAGCAATAAGAAGGGTATTTACAGTATAATCACTTTTGTGCAACAGTTACAGTTACACATTTGCTGTTTAAAATTATCATTTATCTTAATTAACTGCCAGATCTATAATATTTGTTATTGTGTTTGATACAGACAATGGTTTAGGTAATGTTTAAATTTTTTTTCGTACTACAGAAACCAACTACAACAATGCCACTGCTCTAGTGATCACCTTTCCACTCAACAACTACCTGAACGACTCTGTCAGGATGGGCAAAGCTCTGGCATGGGAGAAAGAGTGAGACATCAATCTTTTTCTAAAATTAGTCAGACCTCTTTTAGCTGGCATCAGTAAAAGTTACTTTTCGTGGTCTATTTATGTACTTACTGTGTTTTTGTGTGTGTGTGCATGCGCGCATTTCAGATTCATCCACTTCATGAAAAACTTCAAAAACCCCAACCTGACCATAGCCTTTAACTCAGAGAGGAGTGTTGAAGATGAACTCGACAGAGAGAGCAACAGTGACATCAGCACCATAGTAATCAGCTATGCCATTATGTTCATCTACATCTCCCTGGCCCTGGGTCACATCTGCAGCTTCAGGAGAGTAATGGTAAGAGACTGAGCGCTTATTCATTTACGTCATTGTTTTCATAGTTTTACATATTACTCAATGGAATTCCTTTTTCCTCATTGTGACATAGGAGCTTGACAAATGGCTGTGAGTCAACAGAACTTGTAAAACATGCTTGACCACTTCCTTTCGTTCGAACGTTAAAGGGAACAGCTAAAGAAAGAAGATGACTGATCCTCTTATCTTTTTTTTTGCCCGCACAGGTGGACTCTAAGATTTCTCTGGGTATAGCAGGTATCCTGATCGTGCTGAGCTCTGTGGCCGCCTCACTGGGCATCTTCAGCTATGTTGGTATCCCGCTCACACTCATTGTCATTGAGGTCATTCCCTTCCTGGTGTTGGCTGTTGGAGTGGATAACATCTTTATTATAGTTCAAACATACCAGGTACCTTCATATCTTATACCCAGTTATTTGTTGTGTGGTTTAATGCGTATGTAGATCCATATTGATCATTAACTCAACTGTGCTTGTTTTATCGTATGCAGGTTTATTTTTTTAAAAAAGAGATCATATTCTCAGTGCCATTATCTTTCTTTCAGATAAAAGATTAACTTGCATGCTTTTTTTTTTTCATTTTAATATCTGAACAGAGAGATGAGCGGATGCCTCAGGAGGAACTTCACCAGCAGATCGGTCGTATTCTTGGAGACGTTGCCCCCAGCTTGTTACTCTCCTCCTTCTCTGAGACGGTGGCCTTCTTCCTGGGTAAAATGGATCATTTATGAAATACAATTTGTAATATAAACTATGAAATATGTGTTCTTAATGATATTGTTCCAACTCGAATTAAGAAAATCATTTTAGTGGAAAAGATTGACACAGTTGCCACAAAAAGTGCCATCATGTCATAGTCACATGCTGATATAATACTCTTTCCTCTGCAGGAGCCCTGTCCAACATGCCTGCAGTGAGGACTTTCTCTCTTTTTGCTGGCTTGGCTGTTTTCATTGATTTCCTGTTGCAGATCAGTTGCTTTGTCAGCTTGCTCGGCTTGGACGCCAGAAGACAGGAGGTGAGACTTTGGGGAAAACGGTGGCAACATTCATGATGATATGTAAGGTTTTAGATGGTCAGGGACTACAGCTTTTAACAGCCCCCTGGTTTTATGCTGCACAGATCCAACCAAACACTGCACTAGCTAATTTCACTGATTAGTCTCTGGTTGAAATTAATCAGTGCAGTGACTGGAGTGAAAACCTGCTCTTGGGCGTCACTGACACATGGTTGAGAATATGTTCTAAATAATTACACTTATCAAATGCTGCGTTATCTGTTGTGTTTAAAAGGGGAATCGCCTTGACATCCTCTGCTGTGTGAAGCTGCCAGAAGGTCAGGAAACGAAAACAGACGGCTTACTCTTCCGTTTTTTCAAGAAAGTCTATGCCCCATTCATTCTCAAAGAGTGGGTGCGACCGATCATAGTAAGTATCTCATAGACACTTTGTCACGCACATCTGTCTGATCATAATATGTATCTCATAGACACTTTGTCACGCACATCTGTCTGATCATAGTATGTATCTCATAGACACTTTGTCACACACATCTGTCTCTAGAGATGTCAACAGAACAGCTGCCCCTCTTTTGTGTTGCAACACATGTGTTTTCATTGAGTAGAATGTAGTGTTTGTTCATTATATGATAATTGTTTTTCTTCATTAAGGTTTTTTTTTCATCTTTCCTTGTTTAGGTGGCCGTGTTTGTAGGAATACTCTCCTTCAGTATTGCTGTGGTGAATAAAGTAGATATCGGACTGGACCAGAAACTCTCCATGCCTGATGTAAGTCTTCACAGTGTCCATCACCTGTGTGTGTTCATGGGTTGCTAGTAGACACTGTTTGGACCAGAGCTTCTTAATCAGATGTGGAAACACTTCTCAACAATTTAGTTACTGCTCCCATCAGTTGTCAGAGAAGCTAAATCAATCATGTGTCATGTGGTTTGGCTTCATGAATTAATTTAATACAGAATGTATGTGATATCCCGGCTTGCACTCCTGTACATGTGGAGGTCTATTCTGACAGTCTGTCTCTTCATCAAGGACTCATACGTGTTGGACTACTTTAAGAACTTGAGCGAGTATCTCCACACTGGAGCTCCAGTGTACTTCGTGGTGGAGGATGGTCTCAACTACAGTAGCCTGGAGGGTCAGAATCTTGTGTGTGGAGGGGTGGGCTGCAACAATGACTCCCTGGTCCAACAAGTTTACGCCGCCTCACTCATCAGTGACTAGTAAGTCTCAGATACATGTTCTCAGAACAAAATTCATAGATGGTTTAATCACACGAGACAAACTTGGTATTTAAATGAAAAATCAAAAATTTGCTTTTGGAAATTGTCCTGTTTGTCAAACCTTATTTTAAACATACAGCATGCTTTTTAATATGTGACAGCCACATACCACAGCCTGAAAACTTGCTTAGATCAGACAAAGATCATAAAAGAATTATAGTCACTATAATCCAAACAATGATGACCTCACTTTTGCTTTTGCTTCTAGCACAACCATTGCCTTCACTCCGTCCTCCTGGCTGGATGACTACTTTGACTGGGTGAAGCCTCAGTCCACCTGCTGTCGATATTATAACAGCACGGGGGCCTTCTGCAACGCCTCGGGTAAATTTTTTATCCAATGTCAACATACTTTGAAGCCTTGTGTAGTGATTCCAATGTTTGACTTAAGTTACCAGTTAACATTTTTGCCATGTTTTCATACAGAAAACACAGTGAAACAACTTTCAGGACATTATTTGAAAAAAAATTGCAGAAATAATGCAATATAAAACTAAATTTTAATGTAATTATAGTTCAAGTATTATGTATTGTATTGTTTTTTTGTAATAACTATGAGTGACTGAAAGTAATTCAAGTTTAACAGGATCACAATATTCTGGCATTAATCTACATAGATGATAATTAATGCAGCAAATTGAAGTATTCTTTTATTAATAGATTCCTAGTTCATAAAATGACTTGTTTACAGTTAAAAGTCACCTTGGAGTGTCAGCATAGGACAGTTTATTTGAGGAGGAAGAAAAGGGGAAAACAATCAAAGGAAAGGAAAAAGGAAAAACAATCAAACCATGAAATTCTTTGCCCACATGGCTTTGGTTTTTAAAATGAATGCAGTTTCATGAATGATATCATGATCACCAAAATGTCAAATTCCTTCATGTTGCTTCAATGTTTAAAAAAAGACTTGTTATTCTGCTATTGCACCGTTTTATGCCTGCACTGCGTTGATTTATTGGCAGTTCTCATTGTGCAGCTTTGAGGTCGTTGTTTATTTGATTCATGTTTCACTGGTCTCACTGTGACTGAAAAGATTTGATTCACAGAAGTCAAAGGCATGTAGTTTTTAGGAGTTGGTGTCGTCTTACAGACCAGAGTTGAATTATTTCTCACATCCTGTTGGATATTGTTTTCCAGTGGTAAACTCATCCTGCGTTCACTGTCGGCCCATGACTCCCAGCGGAAAGCAGAGGCCCGTTGGAGACGACTTCATGCGGTTTCTACCCATGTTCTTGTCAGACAATCCTAACGTCAAGTGTGGAAAAGGGTAATTTTATAGCTCTGTTAGTTCTGTTTTCATTATTGAAAACACATGAGATGCCGTTACATTCTTTAACTTTCACTTCTGTTTCTTATATGTTTAAAAGTACCACATCACATTATACCAGTTTCATTGTGGTTTGTAATTTTCTCCTTTTTTCCCCTCTGTATTCACAATGCTCCTCCAGGGGCCATGCAGCCTACGCCACAGCAGTTGATCTGCATCCCGACAACACAGGAGTCGGAGCCACTTACTTTATGACGTATCACACCATCCTGAAGGAGTCCCCAGACTTCATAGATGCTTTGAAAATGGCCCGAATCCTGGCTGAAAATATCAGTCAGTCCATGGACCACAAAGTTTTTGCCTACAGGTAAATCCTGCTATACTGCCTCTAGTGGTCTAGACTTTGCTTTATCTGCTGTATAAGTTATAGGATTTTTACCGTTGTCTTTGTAGAGCTTCTGTCTGAAAGTAATGAGTTTCACCCACTGTTTTCTGTGGACATTTTCTATGTTGAAATACTTGTAGCTAAAGGTTTGTTTGTTTTGCACTCAATGTTCAAGGATACTGACGGGAGGAAAGTAGGTCATAGATAAGCACACAGCAAAGAAAACATTATAAATGTAACCTTAAGTACTGAAGCAATCTTCCTGTCCCCTGTATCCTATATAAACGAACAGTCACGCCACCACTAATGTAGATCACAACCTCAGGTACAGAGGTCGTCCCCAATATTCCAAGAAAAAGTAGTTTGCAGATACAAAATTAGATTTGTTACGTCTATTTATTGTTAGAATAATTTGACTCATAAGTCTCCTTTGAAATGCATGACTGGATAATATAATAAAAGATAATTTTCTTTGATTGAAAGAACATGTATCTACTAAAAAGAATGAAAATAATAGTTTACATACTGTAGTATAGACTCGTCCTTTCCAAAATAGTAACTGGATTATCATTATTGTGAATAATGGCTGCTCACTTTCTTCACACTCACTTTCACATCCTGCTAATACGTATACATCTTTTCTTCTTTTACAGCGTGTTCTATGTGTTTTACGAGCAGTACCTGACCATCGCATATGACACGGCTCTGAACTTGAGCGTGTCCCTGGCAGCCATATTTGTTGTGACGACAGTGTTGTTGGGCTTCGAGCTGTGGTCAGCCGTCATCGTCTGCATCACCATCGCCATGATCCTGGTCAACATGTTCGGCGTCATGTGGCTGTGGGACATCAGTCTCAACGCGGTATCGCTTGTGAACTTGGTCATGGTGAGAAGGAGCATGCAACACACAAACGCATACAAATACAATGACCAGAATAGGAGAATAACGGGTAGTTTCTCAATTAATTGGAGCACAAGTTTGTCCCTTTTTTTTAAAACTGTGGCTTTGTTTACAATCTGTCTGGTCGTCTGACCCTTCCTGTCACTTACCCTAATGGACTCTGCTCTAGCAATGTCACCGTGCCTTTAGATGTCACAAGTATGTGCAAAGAAAATGTTGTTATAACCAGCTGGAAAGTAAAAGTCACTACAACTTGTCCTTAATCTCACCCATGAAATATTCAACACAAGCCAGCAAAAACTAACTTCAACAGTTTTGGCTTTCATCTCAGCGTTTCCATGTTTCTGTTGCTGACTTGTTTCCTGTCCTCTGTCTGTTGCAGAGCGTTGGTATTTCAGTAGAGTTCTGCAGTCATATCGTTCGAGCTTTTTCCATCAGCGTGAAGAAGGACAGAGTGGAGCGGGCTGAGGAGGCCCTGGCTCACATGGGAAGCTCTGTAAGTCCTCACCAAAACCACTAAAGGCAGTTTTTTTTCAATTAAAAGTATCAGCTACATGGTTTTGGACATGTTAGGAATGAAAAATGATTTTGCATGTTGATATTGTTGATACAGTAATTCTTTCAGAGGAAGCTTTAATTTACATGTCTGCTTTAGCTGAAAATAGTCATGTTGTTGTTAATATTTGATAAAGAATCTGTCATGAAATCATTTTGGTGCTTGGAACTGTCTGAATGTTAAGTTTACTGTTACCTTTTTGCAGGTTTTCAGTGGGATCACGTTAACAAAGTTCGGAGGTATCCTCATTCTAGCGCTTTCCAAGTCCCAGATCTTCCAGGTCTTCTACTTTAGGATGTACCTGGCCATAGTGCTGCTGGGGGCCACGCACGGTCTCATCTTCCTCCCTGTACTGCTCAGTTATATAGGTCAGTAATGTCATATATTTAAAAGGAAAAGACAAGATTTAAGCACAAATCGAATGCTAGTTCATACTAAATGTAATACTGTATGTTCTGACTCTGACAGGTCCGTCAGTGAACAAAGCGAAGGTGTTTGCGGCTAACCAGCGCTATGCCGGTACAGAAAGGGAGTGCCTCCTCAACTACTAGCAAGCTGTCAGAGACAATGAACAGTGAACTAACTATCTGTCTGGGAGAGACTGTGTGGGTGTGCGCGCAAGCCATTTCTGCGATTACTGACACACTCATCATCGCTGCAACTACTATGCATGGATTTAACTCAGGAATATACCCAGGAGTAGGAGTACCAGAGGCCTTTCAGACTGCATACTTTGATTTCCTCAGAAGACTGTGGACCACCACCAATCCTCCTCCTCCTCACACTACAATACAGGCCTGACTTCAGCATTTGAAGCACGAGCGATACAAGCAGAACAAAGAGAAATAACACTTTTTAAAAGTGTGGAAGTAGCAGAGACATCACCACCAAGATCAGTTTACAGACAAACTCTCAGTCGGTTCCATATGCTATGAGTTGTTTTGATTTCGGAAAACTCAAAAGGGTAAAACTGGTCAGTTTTTTCATGTTTTTTAAAATATATATACCAGAGAAAACGATGTTTAAAAGGATTTTTTTTTTGAAAATGTTGACTTTTGTAGAACTATGTGATGTTATGAATCATTTATCACCTGGGGTACCACACACACTTGAGTTAACAAATAACAGAACTGATATCATAGGCCCTCATTATACTTGGCATTTACATGAATCTTAGGGCTTTGTCTATATACTGTATTATAGAGCAGGACAGTCAGTTGTAGCATTTTCAACTAGCAATAATGTGTTTCCTGTGCACATGAAGAAATTAGGATTTTTCTTTGCGGTTTGTAAGTAGTAGTAATATTTTTTTATTGTTTTGACTCCACTCCAACCAACTGGATTTAAAATGAAACAATATCTATGAGGGCAAAGTGCTGACTTTCAGCTCACAGGGTTTTTTGGGATGTTCAGTTGTGTTGGAATCATTTCTACACGGATGTAGATGCAAACACGTTCAAAACTCAAACCTCATAGTCATTGTATTGGAATACAAAGCCAATACTGAGTAGTCCAAATATGTGTGCGCACTGCAATGTAGGTGTTGCATGTTGCTCTGCAAATCACATCCAGCCATGTCTTTTATTTCCACTTGCTATTTACATTATCCTGTGTCACATTTCATTTTTAGAGCTAGTTAATGTGCTTAGTGTCCATTATACTGTAAGTGTTTGCAGGACCAGATTGTTTTGGCTTTTACAAATGGTCACAGCAAAAAAAACCACTGTGTCCGTCCAGATACATGTTCATGCCAGGTGTAAAGGGTGCTATAATGCTAATAATGGTTTTACTGAAGTGTAAATTAAATATTTTAGTTACTGAACATGATTTTTGTTGCATTAAGAGTTGAGAGAGACAAAGCTTTATATATAACTGTAAATACACAGGACATCTGTATTCTTTCATGTAGAGTGTGTTCATACATAAGTCTGTAAAATACTGGATTAATGATACAGTCCTGGGATTTTTCCATTCCTACACCTTTAAGTTATTATTGTTTTTAATTATGTTAACTATTGACATTTGGTTGTCATGCATTGCTGTGTGAAAACCCTCCTCCAGTGTCCTTGCAAATAATTCCTCTAGAGCAATCACTTGGGTTTGAAGGAGAACCGCAGGTTTAGTAGTGAGAGGGTTGGGACATCACTGGAAGAGGTTGTTAACATTTTACACAAGGTGTATAAAATCTGCAGGGACTTAAAGGAACAGGAACATTCCTTTTGTTTTAGTTTTCCGACGACGCGGTAATGTTTTTTGGAATGTAAGAATGAATAAGAAAGTTTGAACCTGGATGTGAAAAATGTTAATGAGCAACTGACCAAGTTGTAACATTAATGCTGATAATTGTGCTTGTTAACAGTGCTGTGCATTGATATAGACGAATCATCCCTCAACCTGAACATGATTGTAGAAAGAGAGACTAAAACAACAATTGGGATATTTTAGTTTTTAACAATTTTAACACATTAAAACTTTCTCTGAAAAGTATGTAGTGGAGCCTGATTCACTGTGGAGACGCCTCTTTGAATTGCTTTTTTTGTCCCTAAATATTTGAGCTATACTAATGTTTTTGCAGATGTACATTTGATTTTAAATGATGTAACACTGTCAGTAGAATGAAGTAAGAAGCTGCTGTAAAAGTTTCTCTTTAATCATATGTTGCTTTTCAGCTCTTGTCTGAAGAAAAATTTTTGAAACAAGTTCTGCCGTAGTTTTGTTGTTTTTTTTTGTGTTTTTTTTTTTTTTTAAAGGAATGCAATGCCACTTGCAGTAACTGCAGCCGATGCTTCTGCAGTAAAAATCATGCATGTGCTGTCGTTGAGATTGTTCATGCTGACCACAGTGTGGCGCCTGAATCCATTCATGGAGCTTTGCCTGCATCATGCCCTCTGTAGTGTAGTGGGAGTGACCTAATTTTTTATGTCTTGCAGAGAAGCAGCCTTGCAATGTTTTTACAGTGTCAGTGAACTGAATATATGCAGGACTCCAGTGTTTAAAATGCTAAGACAGCAGAGTGTATTAATAAAAAAAAAACCATCTGATTGTTCTGCATCTAAATCTGAAGCTTTTGGGATATTTACACAAAAACTTGACTGGCCATCAGTCACTCACATCCCAACCGAAAGTCGCTGCCAAACCCTCAGTTGTGCACTTCCTCCCAGCATGTATTGTTGTGACTGTCTGTCCAGCCCTGTTATCACACAAACCTCCACCTCATGACTTATTTATCCGCTGTCCTGTGAGAGCCGGGACTGTTCTTTGAATCTGGCTGAGAGATTAAAATATTAATTTCCTCTGCAGGTCTAGTGTGCTGTCTGCAGGGGGGAATATACAGGTTGTGAGAGTACTGTTATGTAAGATGTGCAGTGTTCGCCTCTCGCTAGACTCTGACCTGAGCCCATCTTTCATTATGACAATACCCTTGCTGGACGCCACCATTTACAGCAAAAGTGTTGTAGGTTAGAAAGGAGAAAGGAGAGCTGAGAAAAAAAGGGGGGGGGATGCTTAATATGCATCATTTTCTGACAACAGAATGGAAATGTCACGTTTTTGGCTAAAAGCCAGTGACACCCTTAAATCAGGCTCACTGAAAATTATCATGCTCTTGTGCATTCATTTAAAATATTAGCTAGACATATTCTGGGAGAGGTTTCTGAAATATTAAATGATATATGAATGCAAATAAAAAACTAAGTATTCTAAGAAAGTCAAAGTCAAAGTAGGAAATCCTGGACGACAAGTGAAACTAAAGATATTTCAAAACTGAACAAGGAGACAAGGTAAAAGCAATTGTGATTCAAAAGAGTGACATTTAGTTATTATACAAATGGATTTTGTGACTATAGTTTATTGTTGATGCTTATTTTAGACTCAGTCTGTTGCATCAAGGTCACAGTTAGCTCTCCTAATAGCATATGCACTCACAGTGGGTTCATTTCAGTTTTTAAAAAAAGTTGTAGTACGTTGTGTAATTTCCTGCACACAACGTCACTCAGGATGAATTATTACGAAAGAAGTTCTCATTTTATAATTTGCTCCGGTAGGCTGAGCGCCAACTGAATCCCCCTCCCAGCTGTCTGAATGATGGTGACCCTGGATTATCAATCCCTGGAATTAATTTTTTCCCCCCTCTTAGATAACAGGACTAATATAGAGAATAATCTGCCAATAATCTGTTAACTAATACAACTCAAGAGCTGTAATTACAACAATCATGTTGTCAAATGTAACAGTTATGTGTGGGATACAAATGCTTTTATATATCAAAAGTAGTTATATAAGAATGATTCCACAACAACTCATACATACTAACTGTTTAATATAATCAGTGATGTACATGGTCGCATTGCCTTGATGTTGAAAGAAAAATAATTCCTCCAAGAAAGAGTGCACTTTTAGAAAATGCAATCAAGTCATATTTAGTGATATACCTGTTTAGAAATGTTAACTTTCTTCTTTTCTCTGAAAAACCAAAAAACTGCTCATAAATCAAGCATTCCATAAGTTTGAATGTGAGTGCATCAGTCATGCCTCCTAATATAGTTTAGTGGAAGAGGATAATTTCTTCAGTAATGTGAATCATCACATCTGCTTCTAACTACTGGTAATTTACTTAGACAAACATTTCTCTAACAGGCCTGTTTTAGCCCTCAACTGATTCCCCGAACTTCCTCCCACAGTTGTCCTTGAACTCTCATTGAAGCCACCTCTGCTTTAAAAGATGATCTGAGTGTTTTTTTCCACAGATCCATCAATAAATAAGTGTAAGAAGCGTTTAATGTCCTGCTTTGCGTCACTGCTTTGGTTTTCTGTTACAGTGGGTTCAGTTGTCTCTGAAATAGACTCTTGGGGTGGAACAAAAGGGATTAGGTAGCCATGTCAAACATGAAGAGAGGATCAGATTTTCAGGTCCACCCCGCGGTGCTTTCCCCTCCTCACCGCCAGCCGGTGGTAGATGAAACACAACATTGCAGTTACTGAAGAGAGGGGTCAATGGATTTTAACAGATAACAGAGTCACCTGTTCACATTAAAGACTTCTCTGTGCTTTGTGTAGATAACAAAAAAAATGAGCAAGTGTAGTCAATCTTGTAATATTGGTACTGAACAGAAGATAAGTTAATACACCATGAACCTCAGTGTTCACTACTTCCTTGTTTACAAATCACTGTAAAGGTGGAAAAGCCCTGAGTCACAGTATCATGACAGGAAAGGGGCAAAATGCCGTTTCAGCCAAATGTTGTTATTTTAAAGGGAAGGGCAATAGACCGCAGCTTGCCCCAAACGATGGTACACATATTTTCACAATGAGGGTCACTTATGTGTGAGCAGGGCTCAGGAAGGGCTGTCAATAGACCCCTTTATGAGGCGGTGAGGGGGGAATTAGGCCGTCAATGGAGGGGACTAAGCCACGTATGCCATGTGTCCACACTCGTGCCCGGCCTGTTTGTTTTGATGGCAGCACGAGACTGGCGTGACTGTGGGCCTTGTTTACGTTGGATGTGTGTCAGGCAGTGGAGAGTTCCCACTCGATGAGAAACCGAGCTCTCAGATTGCATCAGAGCCACAGGTGCAATCCATTTCCAGTCAGGGCTCCCGGAGTGACACCCAGTTTACTGTATTGAAATGATCGGTCCTGACAGTTTGAAAGCATGAGTTATTAATCAGTGGGGTGTTTCGAGTTTGTTTGTCAGCCTAACAAAATGAACCATGATTAAGCTGTTTCATAAAAGTCAACTCAGAGCTGAACTCAAATCTGTTTTAAAGGATGAGTTCACAGAGTTTTCCAGTCTGTCTTACAACAATATTCTTTTGCTCATTTGAATATTGAAACTGTAAACATTCCTCCTTCATACTGACCATCAGAAGATCCCCTCTAAAGACACTTACAATGTAAGCGATGGGGGACAACATCCTCAGTCCTTGATTTGAAAAAATGTTTATTTAAAATGTATTTAAAAGTTTATCTGTAAATAATATGAAGCTTCAGCTGTCCGAATTAGTCAAATAAAGTGGATATCTCCCACAGTTACAGTCTTTTTATTATAATATTCCCTCTTTGTGTGTCATCAGAAAGTGTTTTCCTATTCAGCTGGAGTGGAAGGATTGTAACAAGAGAGAATTTGGCACCAAAATCCAGTAATTTTGAAGGTTATTGACTTGATTTGACTAATTTGGATGTAAACTTCATATTAGCTTCAAATAAACTTTTAAATACATTTCTGCACAGAAGGAGGGCTGGGGATTTTGTCCCACATCACTTACATTGAGAGTGCATTATGAAGAGATCCTTTAATGGCCAGTATTAAAAGGTAGAATGATTACAGCAAGAAAAACACGTGTCAATGTTCATTTGGGCACATGACTATTGTTTTGTCTAAGACAGACTCTAAAACATTGTGAACCCATTATTCAAGAACTCCAAGTTCATGAATTTGAAACTCAGAGACTTGAGACAATGAGCACAGATCACATTAATGCACAATAAAGAGAACTGTAAAGACAAAACAGTGACGTTTGCAGCCACACAGCAGCACATATTAAACATATAATATGGAGAGTAAAATAATGAACCAAAAACAAAGAAAACCATGGCCATTTACAAAACAAAAAATAACTTTTGGCAGCATGATAAACACCAGCAGTGAGACTCTGACACAAGCAGAGATGAAGTCAGAACTGTTGTAATCTTGGCATCGTCGGTTCAAGTCTCATGTGAGTAATGTGAATTGTCTGTGTATCAGAAATGCTGGAAAATAATGTGAAAGATGCAACATGACATTGAACAATTTTGAAAATATATAGGACCCCAGACCGGCGATTTATTTTTTTGCAATAAAATTGATGAAATAGCATTTTGTAACCAAAACTATTGTTCTTTACAAGTTGGATTTTTCTACTTACAAGTGATGTAGAATCCAGTCCAATGTAAAAATACTGTAAAACACCTTTAGATTGGTTGTCTGCCCCTCAGATTTTAATATAGTTAGTTGCAGGTGTCTGTTTCGCTAATTTTAAGAAAGAACCAGTAGTGAAAATCCTATTTATCACAATGCTACAGACAAACAAAGTTGATCATTTGCTTTATATTTCTGGCAATGAAGTGCACAAGTTGACTACAATACTGTGCAAATACTTCAGACTGAAAATGATATGAGCTCAGAAGTGCAGACCATGTCAAAATGTGATAAATGTAACATGTCTGCAAGATGACTTTGACATGTACCATAAACTGACTCATGGTCACAGCGCAGCAGTTAAGAGAAGCCTTGGGGAGGATCTTTGGAGAAAACACTGTTTCAGTCTGGCCGATTGATTGTAACCCCGGTTCAGCCTGAAGTGAAGCCACAGTAAGCCTGAAAACTAGCCTGACCTTTACCAGGCTAGTCTGGGGAGGATACGTTTCCATGGTAACTTAGGTCAGACTTATTTAAACCTACTTTATAAAAATGAATTTCCTGAAAACAAGTTGGATTCACTGAAGTACGCTAGGTTTTAACGTGTAATCTTGCATTATGAAACAACCCGCAGGTTATCTTAAATATAGATTAGATTCAGGTGAAGCAAAAAACATGTCAGAGTCTCGTCTTGATTGAACAAGCAAAGCAATTTATTTACAAACATACACAGGTAATAAGTGTCGCCCATGAGTCTTTCCTCACAGTCTTTAGTGTGCATCATACAGCGAAATCTTTGGGCTTGCAAACAGAAATAAGCTCAGTTTTTTTTTCACCTTAAATCAGCATAATCCATGCTTCTCTCATTACAATTTGGTTTAGTCTTTGTGATCATTGTAACTCAAATACCATCAATACTTGGAGCAGCATTAAATACCATTTTTCAAGTAGGCCTGTGCTCCTGATTCGGTGGTCTCTCAATACTCTGTTGTACTGTGTGAGACTACGCAAGTCAGTCCAGAACATTTCAAGGTAATACAAAAAAAAAGAAAATCAAGTTGAGATACATACATGCCAAATAAATGGAATAATACTTTTGTAAAAATTGGTCATTGTTAAAGTTGTCAATTTTCAGTGTTTTTTTTTCAATAGATTTCAAATCAACAAATGCTGATTCACGTTATACGCAAATGAGTGATCTCTCATTAATCCCTGTCGGGATCTCGTTTTGACTTCCCCTCTCCAGAGAGGTCAGAGGTCAGGATCAGTTTAACAGCAGAGTCCCTGAATCCTGATGGGACTTGGAGTCTTGCTCTAGGCCATGTCAGCAGGGAGGATAATTACTGGTACAGGATCTTAACCTGCATCCAACAGGTGAGGGATGTTCTCTCTCTCTCAACACTAGAGCACTCTGCTGTTCTAAATACCAAATCCTGATCACTGGTTAATGGCATTTTTGCACTCATGAACAAGAATTACCTTCCTGACCCCGTTATAGCACTGTAAATGTGCTAGCAATACACTCTAACATAGAGCACAGGGAATTCGACACTGATAAAAGTGGGTCTGGTTGCTGTAAGTCCATAGCAAGCATTTGACTGGTAGAAAACGAATGGAATACTTCAATGAAAATAGGAAGTCCCATCTTGTCTGCAAGTACCTGTGTACAAACAATAGTGACTTTTCATGCGGGTAGTTGTGGCTAGAAAATCGAGAAAAAACAAATCAAAATGTCCATTCGAATGATATGTGTGTGGTGCTTATGAACACAGCTTATTTTTCAGGGTTAGCTCCCAAGCTCATTAAAAGTCTGAAAAAATGTTTCCCCTGCCCCCCCCGAGTCTCGCAACATTGGAAAAAGTGCACTTTTTAAGACGATGACTTGCGAAAAGATGAGTCACTCTGTGGAATAACAGTCCAGCCAAAACCAGCCACTTAAAAAGGCTTTGTTTAAATTTTATGCAGGCCAGGAGGCAACCAATCATACCAAAGTTTACACAAAGGCGATTAATGAAAAGAGATGATAAAAAATCTTACAATCATTGGTTGCTTTTAACAGAAAAAAAAGTCCACCATCAGATTCAAACAAAATAGCTCTCTTAATCAACAAGAGAGATTTAAAATATACACAGTGAAGATGAAGAGATGGGAAACATGCAAACTAGAAAAAACAGCTTGTTTTGCAGACAGTTGAACCCTTTCTTTCAGAAGTCTGTGTAGTGATGAATATAGAAGTCAAATAATGGAGAAAAGTTTTAGAAATGTGTGTCCCTTTGGCTGATTTCAGGTCTCTGAGAGGAAGGAGAGTGTTGTCGGTAGTGATGAGTGGCTGCAGCTGAGCGGCTGCAGCTGAGCGGCAGCCAGCGGTACCTTGAAGCTGTCAGACAGGGACGGGGAATGAGGACAGAAGCAGGAGGATGGATACCGTGGGAACCAAAAGATCAGGAGGAGAACCTGGTGGTCGTCCTCCTGATGGGTCACTAATGCTAGGAAGTCTGCAGCAGGCGTCTGTAGTGGGGCATAATCTCATGTTCTGGCAGGTGCAGGTTGAACTCTAGTGCCACCAGGACAGGGAACTCAAAGGCTATCAGCTCTCTGCGGTTCACTCTGAACCTCTCCTCCAGTTTCTGCCAGAAAAAAAAAATTGAGTTAAGACTGAACAATAGATACACAGAATGCTGCCTTCCTAATTGCTTCCCCATGACTCATAACCACACCCGCTTATTTTAAGCAGCACTTCATAAGGACTGGTCCTGCAAAACCACAATCTGAATAAGACTGGGTGACGAGATTCCTACTGTTGGTGAAATCCTTGTACTCATTATGTCAACAATGTAATGGTGGCAGGGGTGAAATGTTGGGTGCGTCCCAGTACCCACACTTGCATCTCTTGTGCACCCAAGTTCACGCACTGCCAGATAGTAGGCAAGTGTGTGCCACAGCTTACATATGTCAACACACACTACACTTCACCCACACTGGGTGCATAATTCCGTATTAATGAATGACACAAAATACTCGGTTGCTGCTGTTATTTATTATTATTATGAAGTTTGAGGTCAGTGGCTTGATACAATAGGGTGATTTTAATTGTATTCGACTCCAGAAGCCGCTATGTGGGGATAGCCCCACTCTCACGACACCAAATGCTTGAGTGCAGGAAAACAACAACATGCAAGCCACGCAAGCTACGGATGCTGAGAATGGCCAATTATTTTTTTAATGCCATTATGTCGAGATCACGAGTTAATATATCTCATTATCTCGAGAAAACAAAAGGCTGATTTCTCGAGATAACCTGATAATTTATCATGGGTGGAGCTTGTTCTCATTTGCTCATTTCTGTCTTCTCTTCATGTTCACATAGCTCAGCTATTTAGATCAAGAATAAGAAGCCTTCAGGTGGGTCCTTCTCTCTACCCCACTTTCCTTTCTCTCATTAAGTCTAACAAAATGAAAAGGTATCATTTGGTACTTCTCCTACATGAAACATACCATCATATTATGACCAGGAGTTAATCAACCTGCCATTTGGCCGTGACATAGATGTCATCAATACAGGTGCTGTTAAAAATAATGGGTACTCCTTGATCTGACATTTTCAACTTAAATCAGTTGCTACAGTTGTCAAGACACCATCTATGCATGCTGGCATGGCACTCACTGATATATGATGAAAATTATAAGAAATAAGAGGAAACAACCTTTTGTTTTCTTGTGATAACAGGTTGATTATCTCGTTTTCTCAAGATAACGAATTTAACTTGTGATCTCGAGATGATGGCATTAAAAAAAAACAATAAATGCTGTTATCTGATTGGCTATTTTGGTTTAGAAACAATCGTCATTCACTTGTAGTTAGCGGTTAGCAGCCGTTGCTTTTCTCCTGGAAAGTAATTGCCATTGTGAACAAAGTGAATTACCTTCTAAACACAAATTTGAAACTCTGCCTTTTAAAGAAAAGCGTGAGGTTAAACACCTTGGTGCCCACCAGCCACATGACACTGTTATAAACCAAACCACAGGCAAAAATAATCGCAGATTTAATGTGGAGTAGTTCTCCAGGAAAAAAATGGCTAACTGCTAGCTTGTCCAAGAAGGTACTTTTTTGCTTCCTGTGTGTGTTTTCGGAAGGGATGGCATCTTGCCAAGGGCAAGTTTTTAGGATACTAATGGTTTTGGCTGGATTTTATGGTGATTTAAAAGGCAGCTCACTGCTGCTGAACTGTTTAATCCTGTGAATAGTGAGATACTTATTTGCCTTTACTCATTCAGGTGTCTACCACTGTTCCCCCTCTTCCTCCAGTTATCTTCTGCTCTCCTTCCTGCATTTACTTAAAAGGGACTATATGTAAGAGTTTTAGTTTGAAACATTCAAAAATGGACTAAAACTATCCAGAGAATGAGAAGAAATAGCTAACAGTTTTAACGTTATGTCAAAGATGTCTATGTATTGTGCTGCAGAGATATCTACCTAAGTTAGCATGCTAACCAGCTAACATGGCCCGTCCTGTCTCGTAATACCAATTTATACCTCAAGAAGCAATAGTGATTCACTGTAGCATCCAGTCTAATTTGAGAGGATAAGGAAGTAGCGCTGCTCCGCAGCTCATTCCACAGGTTAGATTTATTTAGCACTGAATTGATATTGCTATCATACTTAGTCAAAGACCTAGTAAGTTACTTAGTTTACTAGCTAACAGAGTGCTAATGCACTATTGATTTGGTGCTAATGTAGCGTAATGCAACGGACACCTCAACTTTCTGGTGATATGCTGCCCCCAGTTTTTTTGGGTGGAGTATGAATTCGACATGTGGCTAATTCTTACATATAGCACCTTTAAAACATGCATTCCCCAGAAAATGCCACTCCCCTCCTCCTATTGCTATTCTTCAGCCTGCAAAGCCAGCAGCCTGTATTGACAGTCACATTGCCATATTTTATCTAGTCCTGTAGTTATGCTGTAGAAGAGTCAAAATATTACTATTTCAGGGATATGAAGCATTATGTCAAATTGTAAAATCATGCAATTTTCTGGTCATGCTTCTCTCCAAAGTAGTTGTAGCCCCACCATTTTTTCCACCTAAAAATGCTATTGCTTCTAACAGTGCTTCCAAGCAATAAAAAGAGCCAATTGTATCCCACAATTCATTATATTATTAGTATATTATCCAACACCAGTCCAGTAGTGACGAAGTTAAAATTTACATGATGGATTTGACGTGAATATTATTATGTCCAAACACTACAAAGTTATGGGAGAACTTCCATGAATAATTATCACGTAATGTTAAAGGGGACATATTATGCACATTTCCTGGTTTATGTGTTTATTCTGAGGCTCTACTGGAATATCTTTTCATGATTTAGAGTTTAAAAAACTCCTTATTTATCTTGTCCTTTATGCAGCCCCTCAGTTTAGCCTCTGTGTGAAACAGGCTGTTTTAGCTCCTGACTCTTTATGGCCCCCCTCCCAAGGAGCCCACTCCACCAATTTTACACATATAATCAGTTTACTTGTCATAAGAAGCACCACTCAGCCTGTGAAAACAGATGTGTTGGGTTTGGCTTGAGACTTCAAATTTTTAACAAAAAGTCTGTGATGCAAACTGGTGACATGAAGTTTGAAAAGTGGAATCTGGAAACATCCCCTGAAAATCTTGTTTTGTTTTGGAAACTGCTCAACTAGCAACATCACATCCTGTTTTTAGATAAATACTAGGTCTTACTTACATCTATCAGAAGCTTAACCTCGTGTTTCTTGAGGTCACCACCAATCTTGGCTGCCAGGAGGACACAAGCTCCAGCACAGAGTTTACGATTCTGCTTGTTTAGTTTGCCTTGAAGAACAAGTTTTTCGAAATAGACAAAAGCCATGGCCACTGTCGGTTCCTCGTACCCACATTCGTCCTGGGCAAGTTTTCTTATCTCCCTTTTCAAGCTGCAGGGAGGGAAAAAGAAGAGAATAAGGGAGGGAAAACAGAAAAGCGGTGGAAATAAAGAGAAGAAATAAGTAAAACAGCTCACTTCTACAAGATAAATACATTTAAGTTTAATCACAGGGATTATCTTTATTAATGTATGTGAAACAAGCTGTACATTTCAGCCTGCTTTACCTCCTAATCTTGCTGAGTGTAAGCCTTATGTGGGGGAACTTCTCCTTGAAGGTTTCGTTCATGTCCTTTTTGAGGTCAGAGGGTTTGACGTATTCAATGACTGTTGTCTGGAAAGGAAAACCAGAGAGGGTGTCATAAAACGACCACAGTTTCAGCACTGAGCAAGGTGACTGGATCCTCACACACTAGTGTTAGATTCCACTATCTCATAATGAGGCTTTACTGAGCGCTGGTGTTACCTGTGTCTTAAAAACCAAGAGGACACAAAAGAGAGTTGATCCTAAGTGCTTTCCACGCCTTAATCACACTGCTATCAAAGAGCATTTTTTAAAATAATCCTTAGTGCTTGCTATAACATGCTGCGAGTACCAAATGGGTGAGTCATATTAAGGCAATATAATGAGTGGCTGAGAGTTTGGGGATTCAAATCTGCTTGGACAAAGAGCCTTGTCAAACAAAAAGTGCATTTCCAGCACTTGGTTGAATCCAAGCTTAAATTTAAGCTCTTCTGGAGGCAAAATAGGACCTTTGCTGTTCGACATCTATTGTCCTTCCAGTTGGTTATAATAACATGGCTGAGATTTGGGAACACTATAGTACAATAGGGAACGAAACACTAGCAGTGAGATGATCAAACAGGCTTTAAACAAAACTGGAGAAGGAAACAAAGGCAAACTCTAAAATAATTATCCAAACTGTCCGTAGTAAACACTCAAAGTTTACAGATTGATGTCCTGCTTCAACTTTTATTTTCCGTACTGCATTTTATTGCACTTTATTTGACCTCCAAATTAAGTGTTACGCATGATTTGACGAAAGCATTTTTAAATCTAGTCTTACTTTTCTCTTCCTGCTTCCATTTGTTCTGCCCTCTTTCCATTTTCTCTCTTGTCCCTTAGACACTTATACACAGACTGGCAGATCAAAACACGCGTACAGTATATCCACGCATGCCACACATACACCCAATTTTTATCTCGACCAAACACACACACACATACCCTTTGCCCAGTGAGTAAGTGAGAGTTACTGGTAATCTTGTGTCGACCTCCATGTCCAAATCGCACTAAATAAATAAATAATATTAATAATATGTTGGTTTGTTTACAACCTGTCTGACCTTGATCTTGTGTGTTTTGCCCTTACGGATTTTGTCATAGTGATTGCCGGAACTCAGCATTATCGTGTTACTGTGTATAATGTTATCATAACCGATAGAAATGATGGCCAAAAGTACAAAAATAAGCGCAAAGTTGTACAAAAAAAATATGAAATTATCCTTTAATAATGTGTCTACAGAGTGTGAGTGAAAGACACACATACAGCACATACAGTGGTGCTAAAAATACAAGGATGACTCTCAGTATGCATGTATGGTATTGCAGGCACTGCATGAAGTATGAATAATGGCAGCCACCCCGAACACCATGCTACTGATCATGAACCACGAAGGAGAACGAATATGCTTATCAATGGTTGTAGCCCTGAGAAATGAACATGAAACAGGACAGCAATGATTTTGCATGACAGAAAATCTAGTTTACTATGACCAGCCCCACACTTACTTACTTTATGTCACCACATTAAACACATTATTTACCCCGAGAATACTATTTCATACAAGTAAACACCACGGTTTAAAGTAAAAGCCAAATGTGCTCCATTACCACATTTAAAATGACTACAGTTGGGTTTTTCGTGCATAAACGTTTCCTCAATTGCACGCCATGTTTAAAAAAAAAGGTAGTATTATCTTCTGCTTGAACTTGAAGGTGTAGTCAGGGAGTCATGTCTTCTGAGCAACCAGTTAAACCTGTGAAATGCTGAGAATTTACTGGTTCCATTCTTGTAGTAAACACAATAGCCATTGTTATGAGACGTTGGGTTTTGTAATTGGAGGAAGGGAGTAGAAAAAAAAAAAAAAACCCAACATAGCCTGGCCTTGACTGAACATTTCAACTATGTCAGTCCTTGCTGTGTATTCTGCCAGTCTCCGTAACAAAAACAGAGCCCAGGAAAGAATGAGGTGGGAGTCTAGTCAGGGTTTTGTTCTTTTCCGCTAACCACAATAAAACATCCGTTCTTTTCCGGAAAAGTGTGAGAGTGATTAGTGCTGAGACACAAACACTAACTGTTTCTCTGATGGAGTGGCTGTTTAAAAGCTACTGCCCACTAAACAGGGATAAAATATGTGTATTAATTTGGGCCCCAGAAGGTGGGAGAGATTCTGGGCCAATGACCTTGCTGATTAAAACTGTCTGAAACATCCTCCTGGCTGCTTTTCAAAAACAGCTGATAAAATTCAGGAGAATTTTTAGAACAAACAGTTGAGGCAGACGAATCTTTCCGGTGTGTTATTGTTCTTGGTCATGGTGGGAAAACTGAGCAAAAAAGATCCATAATAACAAAAATAACCATTGGGGAAAAAAAACATTGACTTATTGTAGGACATTTCAACAAAACATGTCAAAAGAGATAGATCTATTTCAGCGAGTTATGTCCCGGATAAAAACAACTTTTCCTTTCTGCTCTCAAGAGGACAAGGCTGCAGTTGCTGCTGTTGTTGTTGTTGTTGTTGTTGCTGCTGCTACTGCTGGTGTTGGTGTGTGTTAGACACAGCTAGAGTACTTTCTCACCATGTATGAGGGGAAGATGAGGACTCTCTTGTGTTTTCCACAAGGCCACTGGGGGTCATCCAGAAGATTGGGGTCGTACTCGCGGAAGTCAACCAAATCATTCCCTGCCATGACAACAAACACAACAACAGAGGTTTAGCCAAGTAAATATTTGCACAATTTCTTTTGTAATATTAATATACAGAATAATGGAGAAAACAACCGCAGGGCAAGGAAACCGCAACATTTTGTAACATGTTGACTAACCTGTGTCTAGGCTGCTCTGGTTGCTGTTGGCTCGACCCAAACTGAGGCTGCGGTGGCTGGCGTTGCGAGACTGAGAGAAGGACGACGTGGAGTCGATGGTGTTTCTTCGGCCACCCAGCACATTAGTGGGATATAAGAACTGGGTGTAGGACACAGTCTGAAAACACAGGTGTAGATATAATGTTTGTTTCACCTTCACATTTTTGCTCTATGAATTACACCTGTTAGATTAATAGACTTCTTTCATAGCAGACAATTTGACTTATCATAGCAGTGAAAGCACAGGTTTAACTAATAATATTATTTATCAAAACTGCCCCAGTTTGCCATACCAGTGAGCCAGCATACACAGTACCAGAGCCCTGGAACTGACTCAATTAAAAGGAATGCAGTCGTTATTAATGTATTTAGTTACACCTGTGCTTCCTGCTATGACATGTCAAAATACTGCTGTGAAAAGGGCATATGGTGTGTGGTTCAAATATGATAAAAAAAGAGCATTGAGTTGTAGAAATGATCTTGCTGCACACCATATACAGAAAAAACAAGTCTTCTGAGTTTATTTTCTCAATTTATTGAAATCACAGCGTAGTGTTTAAGATTAATAAACAGTTTTTTTTAGCATCTTAAGTCACAGTGAAACAGAAGTTTGTGTGTCCTTGACTTCTGTACTTTGACATATTTCCCAGCGAAATGGAATATGTGGGCACACAGTAATTGTTCTGATAGCTACAATGACACACGAGCGGTCAAGCATGGTTTTATATGATGGGTGTGATAGCTAGATGTCATCCAAATTCAAATTCAAATGGATACATCTTTGTATACGCCCCTGAGTTCAAGATGAGTCATCAAACATATGAAAATGTTTCACAGGAAGATAAAAGACAGGGATATTGATATAAAAATACTAAAAATATATGTATATTTTTGGATGTATTTGCATATGACAAGAACTGAACTCAACTGAATAAGAACTGAATACTTAACAAAGGTAAGTGTAGAGCTGGGAGAATGTATTTTTTATTTCACTGTGGATTTAAAGTAATGCCTGACTAGATAGCTTATGTACCATTCTAGCCTACATAGCAGGCAGCAACTAACAAGCTTGTGAGATAGCTAATCTTCCATCAAAGTTCAAGCATTGGTGAGCTGTGACTGAGTAAAGTTTTGGGGGAAATACCATAAATACTGTCTACTACTTTTGGGAGGTTTTGGAAGGAATACAAGTGTAAATGTTTTTGTCTAGCATGTTACAAGCTACAGGGATAAGAAACTGATAAAAAGTTTCCTTTAAGATTGTCTGGATGAGAAAATATTTTAGAAAAGGTCAACTACTGAGATTTTAAACATCAAGATTTTGAATATTATAAAGAGTTAAGTTTAACATATGGTGCTTTGTGCTTGTGTTTTAAAAACCGAGTTTAAAAATGATGTTTATTCAGCCAAAATGCAGACAGCAGCTTCTTAGCTACAAAAGAAATATGTTTAGTTATCCAGTTTCCACTCTGCTGCACCTTTTCCGTTTCTTGTGTAGATATTTGGTAACTTTGTTCTACATTTTGCTTCCCCAACACTGAATGTACATGGATTAAGTTGGCGAAAACATCAGTTATTACCATTTTCAAATTTTGTAGTAGTTGTATATTTACTGTAAAAAAGCATCCCCCCCTCCACACAGACATTTCTGTGAGTTTCTCACCTTTCCATCAGCTCCTAATTCTACTCCCTCCAGCCCGATCACCATCTCCTTGGCACTGACGCCTCCTGACGGGTGTCGCTGACGCCCTCCTTCCAGCTTTACATCCCTGATGAGCACAAGACCTTTTAGAGCTTTCACCATACAAACCATCTGTGCAGCTTCTTTAACTCCCATCCCTTTCCTTAACCGTGTTGCTGAGGCCTGTTATAGCTCACCTCCCCATCTCTACCTCACACAAAGGCCCTCTATCGATCTGCGCTCATCAGCTGGCCTAGTTTCTTTAATTGCCTGTGTCTTTGGGTGCATTTCAGGGCAATCAGAAATAAAGTGCACCCTTGGGAAGAAGGATGGCGGAGAGTACAGTTTCCTTCTTGCAGGCCAGTCTCTTCAAACTCTGCTGCTGCCTCACCAACGCCTGAAATGCCATACTGCTGTGGGAGATTTGCAGGAGGTCAAATGCTCTGCTGAAGTAGAAAACAGACCGCTGGAGAGTAAAGTGTGTCAGTGGAGCAAACAGTAGAAAGTCCTCGACTGAACAAATTCTGTGCGAGCCAAATATTTCTGTATTTAACGTCTGCTGCTGAGAGCATACAGACTGGTGCTTTTACATGCAGTGTACACATTGAGTCATATTTAATTAGTTCATTTCAATGTTTGAATTTGAGAAAAGGGTAAAATATGAGTCATAGCAGTAATCCCAATGATAAAATTAACTAATTAAACATTGGCTACTGCTATGATTTAACTCCACTTGATGATTTTAGGTCACAGTCAGTAAAGGCTAATGCAGTCTGTGAGCACTGACATAAAAGATTACATGCCTGCAGTCCACTTTATTCACACTCTGCCATACTGAATAACTGATATCAAAGAGGTTATGGCAAGCTGAAGACTCTAATCCTTTCCAGTAATCTAAAATTTGTCATCAAAAGATCGCTTGAAAACCAAAACATTCAGAATGGCAGAGTGAATATTTTCAAAATAATAGCTAATAACCAAAGATTTCCAAAATAAATATCCACCTGTGTTTATAAAATATTAACTTCAGACTTATTTTAGCACAATATTTGATCTGAAAGTTTAGAATGACAGCAGACACTAAATCGTAACTCTGTCTTGTTTTCCTACTCTGTGCTTATCTTTCCTCGTTCAGTCTTGCTTTCTGTTCTAAGTGGTGCCCAGATAAATAGAACAAATGACACAGTGGGCCCTCACATGACTCTCCTAGTGTTTTGATGACATGTGGGGCCAAACTGTTAAAATGAAAACAGTGTTATCTGGCAGACAGGCACGTCAGGACACAATGTTGACAGATGCATTAGAGACATGGAGATCCCCAGGCAGCAGACGTCTTATAGGACAGTGGAGATAAAATAAAAAGGGGAAATATAAGAGACGGAAAGCTTTCAAGGGAGAGAGCTTTTCTATGAAGCCATCCAGAAAATAAAAAAGGTTGTGCTTCAGTCGGCTGAGAATAAGGAGAAATGAAAGGAAAGCTGACATTGCTTAGTAACATGCATGAATAGGAATCACTGATTTCAAACATCTGGATGTTAGTAGTGTTATAATCTATGCAAAGTGCTCATTGTGCCCTGCCAAATGTTTCTAAATCTAGTATCAGGTAGGGGTTGGGTTGACTGGCTTGCAGTAATGTCACAGTCTTTCCCAAGCATCAACCATTACACTATATTATGAGAATTACTAAGTTATACTTAAGGAATTCCTGTGAGGAAACTTGTCCTCTGCAATTGACCCAGTCTAATTGTTTTGGCTCTTGGACCAACTTCAGTTTTACTCCACTGCCAGAAGTATTACCTAACATGCAAGTTTTTTATGATCTGAGAAACTAGAGTGTACGGAGGAAACCCATGCCAACACAGAGAGAACATGCAAAGTCCACACAAAAAAGCCACAGTCGATCCCATGGAGTTTAAACCCATGACCTTCTAACTGTGACACAATTGTGCCCCATAAACAGATGTCCAATTAAACAGCCAGCATAGTTTAATGTTTTCCTTCTCTTCAAAGCAATACTTAAGATGTGTTGAAAAATATGCTTATTAGGGTTGGGTCGGTTTCCGGTTTTGCTGGTCCGATCCGGTTCGGTGTACAAGCTTAAACCGGTTTGATTTTATGTGAACTGACTGAACCGGTATTTGTCATTATGAGACGTTTAAGCGTCTCACACGTAGGCTCCGACACTGAAAGGGCCAGCTGCTGCTGTCCACCCAGTTAGATGCCAAAGACGAGCTGGAAGAGGTGGGCTGACTCGGCTTAACGGCACAGATCTCACCAGTAACCTGGATAAACCCAGCCAGGCTGCTTACAGCTTCCAGCAGTCTGTGTTTTAAAAAAACCCGCAGAAGCGACACAACGGAAAAGTTTACCAGCCTGCACGACGTAGCAGCTAGTTGGCATGGCTAGCATCGTTAGCATAGCATAGCCATGCTGTGTGTAGCTGCGGCGTAGCACAAGGAATGTGTCACACAGTTGTCTTGAATGTGGTGCCGCTACACTCACATTCATGGGCTCTCATTATTTTCTATTCAGGAGTGGCTGAGTCACGTACACCGACCTAGTGGTAAAATTCGGTATTACCGGTCCGGTTCAGTATTATAGCTTACTATCAAACTAGTTTGAAAATTTTTTACATTGGCCCAACCCTTCTTATTCTTGCCAACCGATGACAAAATCCATACCACTCTCATGCTAGCATGCTAAATATGAAGCTGGAGCTAGCAGACTGTTAGCATAGCTTAGCATAAAGACTGGAAGCAAGGGGAAACAGCTACCCCTGCTCTGTCTAAAGGTAAAAGAAAAACCTGCCCACCAGCACATCTAAATCTCACCAATTAACACATTATATCTTGTCTGTTTAATCCATATAAAAACCGAAGTGTAAAAATGACAAGTTGCAGTTTTATGGGGTCTAAGTGCTGGTTTATTTCTTGACTTCCTCGAGTCTTGTTTTCACTGTGAGGGAAGTCAGTGCACACGGCCAAGATATAGTCCCGCACATAATCCCCCCATACAACCACAAATTGTAATTTTTGCTTTAAGATTTTAGCTTTAGATGTGCTGGTGGGCAGACTTTTTCTTTTACCTTTAGACAGAGCCAGGCTAGCTGTTTCTCCCTGCTTCCAGTCGTTATGCTAAGCTAAGCTAACCAGCTGTAGCTTCATATTTACAGAGAGAGGTATCGATCTTCGAATCTAAATCTTGGCTAAAAAGTATATTTCCCACACCATTACTTTAAATTTGAATATTTACTGTTATACTTGTAGAACTGTCCCCAAATTTCAGCATACATAATTTAGGACTGTACTTGTCTGCTATGCAAAATTTGGCAATGTTTGTTCATCGGACGATAGTTATGAGGAAAGACAGGAAGAACGAAGCAGCAGGCAATCAGCCATTTGGGCACAGTCATCTAATGAAATGTTTTGCAGTTACAACACTTGACTGAGCCAGCCAAAGTCTGACTGTAAACTGTCAATTAGCAGTGATCCACAGTCAAATGTGCATATTGGATAGCCCTGGGGGTTTATTAACCCTTGACCTTGCACTAATTGGCTGGCTTAGGAAATTCCACAAACGGATTGAGCCTTTTATGCTCTTCACTAAGCCCCAGTATGGAGCTTTTCTTTCTGTGCATTGTATTCTCTGGTGTTTATCTGTCTCTTTTCTCTTTGACTTCCTCCAAAACACACCGTTTCATGTGACTGGTGGGCGTCAGGACCACGGCTGTACTAGAGCTATCCCTGTGTAAACCAGGTAAGAGTCTCTGAGAGCCATTGCAGTCTGGTGTTGCTTAAAAAAAAGGAAATAAGTGTTGTCTACAAATAAGCCAGAGATGTGTTCTGTTCTAGCGCCAAGAAATGTAAATTCTAAACCCAGCCAAAGAGCAAACAAAAATGGTTAATGACAAACTGTCATGGCTGTGGGGACACAACAGAAACTCCAGACTGCCAGAATCATTAGACCAGTGAACAACACATGAAAGTAAATTAATGATGAATCCCTGCTGAGGTATAAAGGGCTAAAATTTCAAAAATCTATAAAGAGCAGGCACCTCAGGAGAGGTCAATCTTAAATGCTACACAGCAAAGCCAGCGACAGTTGCAACAGCCAAAAATGGGTTGACCTGAACAAAAAGGATGAGTGCCCAAAAGCCACCAGAGCCATTATGGAAAAAGCAACACAAGCAATAAGCATTAGGCTACAGTGTAGTCTTTACAAAATTAAGCATTTAAAGCCCATTGCAACCCACTGTTTAGTTATTTATTAAACCTTAGAAAGGTAAAAAATGCATCCACCAAAACCAACCCTTAGTGATGTATGCACCAGTCAAAGGAGAGTACATCCATAGAAAAAAGGGATGAGAAAACAAAGGGAAAGAGGGAGCACAGGCTGGAGGAAGTTACAAAGTTCGGCATGCTGTAGGATACATACCCTGCTTGGCTACAATCTCGATAGGGCAGGACAGAAAATACACTATAGAAGGATCTTCTGCCACTGATAAGGACTATCCTATAAAAACAAAAATGGTAAACAAGCTAATCAATATCTATCTGACAAGATCCACAGGTTAAAGTTGGAGAGAGTGTGCAGTAAAAAAAAAAAAATCAGAATGAGGAGAATGAACTGAGACTTTGGTGTGTGATGTTTTGTAGTACATATAGTATATAGTCAGTGGTTTGGGGGCAACAAATGATGCATTTTTGTTACAATATCTTATTTTTTTAAGAGTAAACATGCTATTTTCAAACTAAATTGGCTTTTACTCATGTAAACAGGAATGCAGTATCCAATCAGAGATGTTTCCCAGTGACCAGATGTCAACAGCACAGTGGGCAGAATAGCGTTGACTTTAAGTAACACTACAACTATTTCAAAAAGTCTTCATTTAATAGCTGCAGCTCATAGACACATGATGAATTTTACGACTTGGCCAAAATCGGCATCAAGGACATAAACAACACATGAGTCACAAAGTGCCAATTAATAAACAAGCAGTTCTTAATGGTGTGGAAAATCCAGCTCACCATTCTTCCACATCACATGTGGATCTGGATATAAAAATACATCAGAGGCGAACTATCAGATGACTTAATTTTACTGGAACTAGTGGAACTTACCAAAACAGTTGACTATTTAAGCAAGATGACTGCTACAAGGTTCAGTCTGGGTTATTGTGCTATCCTCTTATGCTTGTCCATATCAACCAAATACTGAATAATGATAGAACTGAGGACTGGAAAATACATATACACTTAAAAAAAATATTCAACTCAAAAGTGATTCATTACTCAAAAAGCATCAGAACTAGACTCTGCATGACAAAACACCCAAAAGAAAAGCTAACTAGCAAATTATCTTTCCAGTCCAAAGAATGTGACTGATTATGATAAATATTTACCAGAGCAGCCTTAAAACTTCATAGGTCTCCTGGCCTGGACTGCAACGATCTTTACTTACTTTATGATTATAGGGTAAAACATCAACCACTGTGCCAAAATATGTCTGTATTCAAGGATTTGGGGTGTAGATGATTATGTAAACTGTGAGAGTGAGATGTGATTTAGCTTTTAGTAGTCAGTGATTTCATGGTGTGATTACAAATCTACAAAAGGTAATCAAATAAAGATTTAAGTAAAATAGAACATTTTAAATAGAGATAGGATTCTCAATCAATTACATTTTACCTCTAAATTTGAATGACATGCTGTGTATGGGCCAAGCCTGCTCGCCTGAGATGTGTAATGTGAGAGACATCCAAACTGCAGTTCATTGACTGGAGGCAGCTTGCTATTATCCACTGAGGACTTGTATTGACTAAAGGACAACATTGTTTGCCTCCATACCTTCCATTGCGCATATCATGTTGCCTCATGTTCTTTATGAAGTGGACCTTCTTGAAGCTCTTTGGTCGGGGGGAACCCGATAGGGTTCGGCATCTAAAATGTAAAACAAACAAAATATCAACATGTCAAAAAACTGAGAAACTATGATGGATACATTACACTGAGCTGTATGGCTCATTTTAGACACTGAAATATAGTAGCAGACAAAGTGTGTATGGTATATCTGTACAGTTAAATACCTGCGTAGAGGAGCATTCTCCTCAATGTCCTCTAGTGTTTCAAGCGAGGAGCGCTGAGAGATGAGTCTTCGTCTAGACAGACAGACAGACAGAGAGGAAGTTTTAAGTGAGGGGATGTGAAGAAACATTATTAACACAAAAAAAACCTTACATAAATAACTGTCAATCTACAAAACAGTTCTAAGAATAACTCTGGCAAAATAATAATAATCCTTGTCATGATCAGTTTTTATTTTTGCTATAGCAAACACACTGCAAAGCAATTTCATTAAAAGGCACAACACCAAAGTCAATTCCACAACAATACCTAAATGGCAAGAGTGGGCACTGAAAATCCATAAGAGGTCATTACCCTGAAAATTGAGGTCAGTCTAGCTTTTAGAATAAACCAAGGTACCAGCATTCACAAACAGTGGAGGGAATTTTTACCCAAATCTCCATTTACCTACTTAGTGCAAAGCAATGGCTCAATAAGTGGATAAAGCTGCCATCCGCCACACTTACACAACTACTAACAAACTGTATGGCATATCACTCATTTTTCAGTGACTGTACAGTTTAGGGTGGGGTGTCATTTGATAATTTTTGATATTTGCACCAATATGATACCTTAGTTTCTACAATACCATTTTCAAAACCTTAGTTTGAGGAATATAAACATGTAAACAATGTAAAACCACTTTTAAATTTAAAAAAGTATGACAAACTGTTCTATGCACCAGACCTTTGCCTGAGTAAAATATAGTTTAAAGAAAGGCAAGATTATTGATTTAGAAATATTTGATCAAAGAATAAGTTAACAAGCCGTAGAATCTCACTAAGAATTCAATGACAAATTTTGATATATGGCATTTTTTGATACTCGCTGCTATAGACGCTTTTCAGTATAGGGTTTGATTCCCAGCTCTAGCAATAAGTATCTGTGTGTTCACCTTGAGCCTTGGAACAAAAGTCAAACACCTTGGTTAAATTATCACCTGTCTCTGTATGTTCTGTGGTTAATTTACAAAAACGAGTCTTGGACGGTTATGATCGCCATCCATCAACGCCGCCGTGTGCCTGTGTGGTCCATGATCACTCCTCAATCTTGCGTAGATCACAGAGAATTTTCCAGGATCAGTGCTGCTGAGAGGATAACGAGCTGGCTCTGCAAGCACTTTGTGTAACACATTTTTGTCACAGATGGCCTTTATTTCACACTTTAGTTGCACGACTCAACAGGCTAATTCTGCTGCACCACTTTTTATATGATCAGCTGCCAGTTTCAGAAACAAACCCACATGTGATAGCTAAGTATGCCTGAGCTGTTCCAAAATTCAGTTGTAATTGCATGTTTAGTACCACAATAGCAACATAATCCAACTCATTAGTCGACCTTACGAAGTAGCCACATTTAAACAAGTGAAAATTAACACATTAGTGGTCAAATTACAAAAACCTGACACATTCTCCCAAAGGGTCTGTCCATCATCAAGTACTAAATTAATCTTCAGCAGTCGGAAAAGCGAAGTAAAAGTGCAAACAACTGACTGTTCACACCATGCATACTGTTCATCATCTTTGCACCATCTCTTTCCACGATGCAACATGTGTTGTAATGCTGTAGACCCTGCAGCACGAGGACAAACTGATGACACTTGCCCACCCCTCTTCACTGAGCATTTCAGCCGAGGGGAGAGACAGCGAAGCGTAACGCAGGGTGGCTGGTTAATAAATGACAAGAGCATGAGGACAGATTAACAAAAGATGACTCTGTCCTTGAGGATCTCCGCGGGTTTAAACCAACATGAGCTGAGTGAACGCTGTATACCAGAGGAGATGGGGTGGGATAAATGTTTACATGAGGAGCCAGACTGTTGAAGCAGACAAGAAACCGAGGGCCATTATATCAGCCAACCCTCTGCACTGTATATTATGACTCTAATGATCATAAACTGCTGGGAAGAACATCAAGTCCTGATAAAGGGCATAAACAGTAAAATTGTTGACCCTAATGAATAGAACAGTGGGCAGCTGACATCACCGCAGTCTCTGCTAGCGCAAGACGAAAGGGTCATTATGAAGGGTCTGACCTCTGCTTGAAGGTCAGACTTGTGGGATCATGTGATTTATGGTCAGTCTTACATCATCCTCTTCCAGTGACAAGCCTGAGATGGATTGGCTAGATAAGGATCTGCGACTAAGTGGTCAAGGACAACAAAGGCTTTAGTTTTCTCTGATGGTGCATCACTTTATTTGCAATTTTAGTCAGATGCTAAAACTACTTCATGCCAAATGAAGCTCTCTGAAAAAATAAGGTCTAAATATAGTGTCTTGCTTCTGTATTTTGATGTATGTCCAGATGATATTGGATTTTGGCATGGAATATAACACTGTCTTTAGCTAATAAGAAAGGAAAATAACTTCTTTAATCCAAAATTGACTAAAATTGAGATCACTTAAAGCTGCACTAATTGATATTTGTGAAAGGGGTCACTCATAGTAACAAACCCACAGAGAATTATCACCCGTTTCTGCAGTTCCCCTCAGCCCAACAAACAGTTTTAGTGTCTTTCAGCTCTTTGTTTTGGTTTTTACGGCCCGCAGCTCTACTGTTTTGGTTCACTCTCACTGCTCTCATCAGCTTCAGATAGACTCACTCTATGCTGTCTGCCTGGCACCAAACAACAGACAGACATTGTTAGCATCTTGCTGTTCACACAGTGCAGCATTTAGCAGCTAAAGAGACAGATATTTCCTTCAAGAGTTGGTAGAGCGCAGAAAGAGCTAAAAGGAGAGAGAATAACAAACTCGTATTTACAAGCTGACCAAAATCACTACTTCAAATGAATTTTATTGTTTCTCCCTGTCTGCTGAATGTGTAAAAAAGGCAACTGTTTGCTATCATTGCCATAACTTTATTAGGTGATAATATGTCAATGTAGTGTTTACAGCTTGTTTTGTTACCCCCAAGTGGCCAAAAAATGAATTAATGTTTAAAAGAGTATAAGTTTGATTTTTTCCAAGTCTATATTAATACATTACTCACATGCCAATACTGTATGTTTACTGAGTTGAACATGCAAAAAAGCATTGAAAAGTGCAGCTGAAGCTAATATAGGACTTACATATAAGCCATAGGCCAATGCTTCAAAAATTATTCCCAGTTGGCTGAAGGTCACAATTCCAGTTCACGAGGACACACGTGAACTGTGCTTGTGAGCACTTTGATCGAGCCACTGTGATTGACCAGCAGCAGGATGTGTTTTTAATGCAAAAGATGTTTTCCAGGCCAGTAAAAATCCTGGAAACAATAACACGGGCCAGGCTACTCATTCACTTCAGACACGATGCTAGCAACTAGGATTAAAACAGTCCGTTTTTTATCCAGTTTGACATGAACAAGGCCCAGTCAGACGCTTCAAAGAAGCCTCAGTATAAATTAGTGGTAAAAGAGCAACAACAAGCATCCTTCAGTGTCTCTGACACAATTCCTGCTATTGTTGCCTCAAGTAATTTTGTTCAAGTAAATACAACCCATACTGCATTACCCATTTCTACAGCAAATGCAATATCATCCCTTTGCAATGAAAATGTTTCAAAAAGCTATTGATAATCCTGCCTAGTGGTGCCTTGCAATGAAGCTATAAAACTCAAGTGGACTATTTAGATGTGGAGATTAAACAGTTTCACACGTACGCCCCATTGGCAGCTTGCCACAGGACATAGTCTTCCATTTTGCCGGAGAGCTGCTGAGTGAAAATAAATGTAATGTTCAGGGCTTCTTCACGGAAATGTGATTATTCAGATTTTTTTTTATAAAATCCAGTCAGGGCAGTTCAGCTTCTTTGGATCTAATATGCACTGAGACAACACATGTGGTGAATCAGCAGATTTGAAAAATAAATGGTTTAGGTAAACATATTGAAACACAACTGAAACAATTACAACAGCAATATGCTGCACTGTTAGCTGTTCAGGGTGAGAAGCAGGACAACTCTGGGGTCCATCTTGACTGTATGCATAGAGTAAAACACATGCTGACCATTGTTATTCTGTCATATATTTGCATTGGGTTTCTTCAGTCATATCCTACAGGGGGCATTTGTTGACAACTCAGGCATTGAGAGACGCTGTGAAGGAAAATGAAGCATTCTTATATAATCCTGTGATTATGCCAACCATGACTTCATCGAACAACAATCAATCTCATAACCAGAAGAATGTGACCCAATCACATAAAAACTCTAGAGGACCATTATAATGGGTGTGCTGCTTGTTTTCCAGCCACAGCTTCTGCTGCCTCATGCTAAAAAAATGTTGTGAAAATACAGTACATGCTTCTGCACTGTAATAGTGTGATGGAAACCTAACTGTAACAGGATGTGAGAAGATTTAGCCTGGCTATGTTTTAGGGGAGAAAGGATGAAATGAAGATCGCTCTAGACCTTAGGCAGACAAGGCCAGATGGTAATAGTTGTGCTATATTTAAAGCACAGCTCTTGCTGTGCTGATTCATGATGGATGAACGCTGAGGAGTGGAAGGAAAGCTGAGTATGAAATCATCCATCATTTTCATGCATTCGATTCTGATGAGGATATGGTCTAAAACAGCTTTGGCCTCAGAAAGTCTATTTTGGCGGCACATCAGAGGCTCCGCAACTTCCTGAATGGGAGCCGGACTAAAGGCCAAAAAGTCTGAGGGGAGAGTGTGTCTCTGATGCCCCTGGGAGAGGAAGTGGAGGACAGAAAATACAGAGCAGAGAGCCAGACTGCTTCTCAGAAAGCCTGGGCATCCTGCCTCTCCCAGCCAGGAACCTCTGGACACGTTTCCACCAGCTGCCCTCAGAAAACAAACCAGGCACTGTGCAGAACGCTTGTCTGTCTGCGCGTCGGTGGAATATGGCCGTGCTCCATCAACAGGTTGCTTACTTCTCCACGTTAGAACTCATTTTGTGTGGACGACCTCCAAGTACACTCCAAAAGTAGAGTACAGTCAGGGTTTAACAACTTCGTACTGTATTTACCATCAGAACAGAACGGTTGACTAGAAAAGGGATGCCAAACATGCAACACTGTGGTTAGAGCTGGGTACTGAACCCTAATACTTTTATGGTACCAACTGCAATGAGTATCAAGAGAGTATTAAAATCTGGCATTTAATGCTTTGATTGGAGATTTATGGATGTGAATCCTAACTTTGCCAGATTTCAATTGTATTCAATTTAGTAAAATTCCCTGTATGGCTGCTTGTGTTTAACATTTTGTTGAATAAAAAAGGGTTTTGCAGGAAAACATGTATATATTCCTCAAAGAAAGGTGTCAAAAAAAGAAAAGTATTGTTGTGGAATCACGACCCAAACTCAGGTATTGCATCAGCATTGCTATTTCAAATGATACACTGCGCTAACTGTAGTAGAAATGGAGTGTTTCAACTATCCAATGAGTATTGTTGTGAAATACAATATAATGCAATTCAATACCACATGCATATACTATTCACTACCATTCAGTACCACCATGTGCCCATTTGAGACAAACAATGTTCACTATGAGCCTGAAAGTTGACAGACAGTTCACACCACAACGTTTATTTAGCATCTGTTCCAGAGCTTTTGATGGTATTACACAATCTTCCTCAGCAGAAGGAGCTGTTGTGGATGTGCAGATGTCCAAATTTCCGTGTTTCTGGCACTTTAAGGCTAAATTTATTTTGAGCCTGTGTATCAATTCAACAGTTTATTTCTGAAGCTGTGGTTTGTGCTCTTGTACTGGACTGTATTTCTGCAATTCTGTCCATTTCCTATACGTTACCAGCATTCAGAAATGATTAACTTCTTCGCCTTGAGTCTTATATAACGGATTCAATGCACCTCATTAAAAAAGTACAGATTAAAGACACTGGCGGCGCTCTTTCCATGAGGTCAGGAAGGGGAACTAGATGCTTACTGAGTGTTTCACCATGAAACAGCTTCCTGAGAAGTCTGGCAGCGATACCAGAGGGAGGAGAGGATTTGGGTAAGAGAAGGGCTCTGAGTGGAAAGCGGAGCAGAGAGGATTTGACAGCGGGTTCTGACAGCAAGAGAACCATGAGACTACTGTTACTGACAGCTGTCTTGCTGTGAGGCGAGACCCTCCGAGCCTCTCCTCCGCCTCAGACGTGAGGACAAAGCAGACAAAGAGGGCGAATTAAAAAAAGCATCCACATGGAGGAGCAGGCCCCTGTTGAATGTGGAGTTGAACAAGGGTGTAGAGTTACAGGATGTTTACATCACACAGAGGGAGAAGGTGACAGCAGGTGTGTGCCAGGTTTTGGAATGACATTCACTAAAAATAATTTGGGAGCTAGCCATATGTGTCTATGTGAGCAAGTAAGTGAGACAGAAAAGAAAACAGAAACAAAGAAAGAAACTGATTAGGTGTGCTGAGTTCGCTCTCCAGGGAAAACTAGGTTACAGCTCCACAGCTGTTGGACCTGTGATCATATGTATGTGTCCCTGTCATAAGGCTACAACCACCTGCATGGAGTACATATGCAAACAGCAAACTTTCTCCTCCTGCTGTGTATTGCTGTGTCCAGTGTTGCTTAGAACCAAAAGTACCTTTTCAAAACAGCTGACTGTGAAAGAGCTGCAAGAAAACTGTTCAGGTTCATTCATTTCATTCACAGCCCTGCTCTTTACACACTGTAAGTTCCAAATAAGTTGTTCATTCAGTCTTTAAACCTTAAAGATCACCTCCAGTCATGTTTTAAGACATGCAAAAAAATCTCTGCTTGGTATAATAAATTGTGTCTGATATGGTTTCTCCACAAAAAAGTTCAATTCCCTTGTGAAAAAACCCTTAAAATGACATCTACTCCTTCTCCCTCATTAAAAATCCAGAAACTATGAATATGCAAATATTGTTTCTTTCAAAAGTTGAAATACTGTAAAGTTCATTCTCAGTGTATGTGCCCTGGAGGTTTCAAGTTTCCACATCACACCTGTGTGCGTTGTATACTAGACCATCATTGGTCTTAAACTAGTTGTGATGTCACAAATCACGCTTGAAGATACACACCTTAAATTCAAATTTTTGGTCATCTGCCAAAACTGTTCATTTTCAGCAGATGGATGTGAAAAAAAGCCTTCTGGTGTCAAACCCTGTGCATACATGCACAGTGAAGCGCAAACAGCCAAGTGAAGTAACAAGAAGAAAAACGCTTTTTTGACTGGAGGGGGGCTTTAACTGATTAATATGTGCAGCATTTGCCAAGTTATGAAATGCACATGAAACTACAGATTGACTAAAATATAACCAATGAAATCATAATCTGGCTGCTCCTATGTTGACAAAATCAAATGCAATAGGGGGCAGTGGCATCATATTGTAATTAACTGTGAATATGCAACATGATTTTGAAAACATGACATCTTGACAGTTGTCTGCAGGACTCTTGTGACTTTACTAAACATGCATGAGGACTTGACTGCACCTTTGCATGCTTGCAATAGCAGATGGTCTGATTTTTGGGCTCTTTGGGAAGGAGAACAGTTTTTGTTTGTTTGCAATGATCAAATCAATGTGCACTTCAATGAACTGGCTGTGCAGATCCTGCACCTCTAACGTCCCCATTTCACCATGAACAATGTACTGCATGTTCCCCAGTTAAGTATAACCGTTGTTCATACAGTTACCTTGACCTCTGCAGCTCTATGGCAGAGTTGGCTATCTGTCCGCCGTCCAGGGAGTAGTTCTGGGAGGCTTGCCTGGAGTAAGAGGCAGGTAGGATTCCCTGAGTGTACGTCTGCAGCCTCCCTCTAGTCGAGACTGGGACCGCAGAGAAAGGCGAGCTGAACGTCGAGGGCAAGAAAGCGTCGCCCTCTGTGTCTGTACCCGCCGGGGCAGCTGCGGGACTCGACCCCAAACTGGCCCGACTGCTGGCGAGGAGAGCCTGGTTTGCAAAGGCGAGCGCCTGGGCGGCCGTAGTCGCCGCCGCCGCAGCAGCAGCAGCAGCAGCTCCAGGGGCGCCAGAAGCCCCGTACGCCGCCGAGCGCTCCGGAGAAACCAGGCTATGTCTAGTCCTAGCTTCAAGCGAGTTCTCCTCTTCATTTTGATTGTCGGCGTCGTCTTGCACGGGTCGTCCATCTAGAGAAATGTTGCTGAGAAAAGACAGCGCCGCTTGCCTCCTCCTCGGGTCTATGCGTTTCCGCGTATGCTCGATACTGGAGTGCTTTATCTGTAGCGTGGCTGTGGATGTGTTGCTGCTCGTAGCAGCCGCCATGGTCCCACTTCCAGTGATCCGAGTCCCCGCAGCAGCGAGCTTACCTTGCTGACATTAATATTGTGTTAATCGTGCTTGTGTTGGTGGTGAATGGTAGTGGCCTGTCTTTTAAGTACATGCGTTTAACTGGGTGAAAACAGGGAGGTCACGTGTGTGCAGTATTGTGGCATCACAGGGAAAATTTGGACCAATGGGCTGTCAGGAATACATGTGTTTTTTTTTTTGTTTTTTTTACCTTTTCCTGACTGCTGAAGCCTCCTCTCGCTTCTCTCGCTTCTCTGACAGGGTATGCCAAAATTACATAAACTGAGCACCACACTGTGTAATCTGGATAACACAAATCTGCAGATTTGTTACATGTAATAACTCACATTTTCCCCTCTTTTGCATTGGTTTGCATACCAAATCACAAAGTATTTTTTTCAACATAAAGGCAGGAACTTTTTGTGTAGATTTCCAAATCTCATCAAAGCATTGCGATTAAAGAGCTGCCTGCTGTCTCCTCAGTCCACACAAGGCGCAGTTGTATGCACAATGATCAATGGGCGCTGACAGAATGGGGCCTGTCTCCGTTTGTTTTGAGAAAACAGATCATTTTCTGAACTGTACAAGTCAGCATCACTGTGGCAATTGCGCCATCTGTCTGTTTGACGTGGACTGCGTTTGCTGTTTTTGGCCATATAACCCCGTTAAATGTGCCATCTAGTGGTTTTTGTGTTGGCAGCCACAGCAGCCTGTGCAGAGAGAAAGAGAGAGAGAGGCAGGGCTGGAGGATGATCAGGATTTGGGGATGTAATAAAGGTGTAAATGAATATATCCTTATGTGTAGAAATTTAAGTCTATGGATGATGACACTCATTCTCCCGAATTCATTATGAATGTTTGTGGAAACGGGCATAAAAAAAGAGGACATCCTGCACAAAACATGTTTGTTGTTGGCCCTATTTGGCCTTCTCAGGTCTTTAAATTGATTCATTTTAAAGACTTTCATGCCATGGCCAGAAGAATAAGCACCACATGAGCACAAAATAAACTAAACCTACATGAATACTGGCTACTATAATGCAGAGTGTCATTAGTTAATACTGTACTTCAGTCTTGCCTTCTAAACAAATTAGCAATTCATCAAATTACCACAAACCAACCTGACACACAGTAAAGCTCAGACTTTTGGTACAATTAGTTTGAGCATTTGCCTGCTTTGCCTGATTGGTAATGCAGCTTTACTCCATGTCCAAACTGCTATGTTCAACAATGTGTGATTAAACCTCATTGAACAATGATTCTCTTCCCCAAGTCTTGAAACCATTTTCTTAAGATGAACTGACATGTTAATAATTAGTTAACAATACTCCTGACTTAGGTGTAGGATAATCACACAGCTACTGTCAGAAGAAAGAGGCAGAGAACAGGGACCTGATCAGCGACATTGCGTACTTTTAATAGCTACAGAAATGCCAAATTATCTTTATTTATAGTATGTTTTGCAAGTAAATGTAGCTAATTTTACTTCAATAGATGCATGCAAGGACAGTAAGAACAGTCACAATACTAATCTAGACTAAGTGTTAAGTGTAGTTGTGACAATTGGAGTTAGTCTGAAGGAAAGAAAGAAGAAAGAAAGAATCTAATAAAAGACCTTTTTCACCTTTCATTGTAGGAAAAACTCAGGTGTTACTTAGAACATTAATGATCACCCTGTTCTGTGTCCCAGAAAGCCACAACAGAGTGACAGTGAGCCAGTATGTGCAATACCAGGACTCTGAAATTGTATTACTTACACCTGTGCTTTTCCTTATGTGACATGTCAAAATGTCTTCTGTGTATAAGTCTCAATGTTTGATCATATACTGTATGAAGAATATTTAGCTTGAGGGATATCGATCTCTCCTAGGGATAGTCTGGTTCAAGGAATATCACCAACTCAATGTCTGTTTGGACAGAGGAGAAAAGGCTGGAGTTCCAGTCCAACATCTTTTATTGTGGATTTTGATTGATTGATTGAATTGTTTATTTAAGTGTCCTGCAGCTTTCTGGTGCCCAGCCCATATGAGCTTACAAGACACTAGACAAAAATAACCAAGATGGCCACATGACACAAATTCAGAAATAAAGCATTTTGGAACATTTAGTTTAAATGAAAGACATGTCCTGTTATGATGGATACAATGTTCTCTGTCTTAGCTGCCAAGCATCTCCTATAAACCTCACTCAAATAAAAATCTCCATATTAAAAAGCCAACTCAACACATCAGCATCAGACAACCAAAACAAAGCAGGGTTTTTCAATTCTTTCTTTTCAAACAAATAATTCCTCAAGCCATTGTACAAAGGGCAATGAAATACAAATTGAAATTCATCCTTGACAACACCAAGATCACAAAACACACATAAACGTTTCTCTTCGAGAATACCGTTATATCTGCCTACCTCGATTGCCAGTGGTACCAGTTCTTAACTGAGGAATAGCTGAACTGGTTTATCTGATAACAGAAGCAAAAAGGATAACAAAGGATATTAATCTAGACATTAAAATTCCTAATTCAATAATTATTACACTACTTAAACCTAATCGGCACAACAAATAGATCTTAAATTATTAAAGCTGCTAGAGGTGCATTTTAAACCAAAGGAGACTTACATGTCATATACACTGATCAAACTATTGGAGGGATGAGGCATCCACATGAGTCCAGCCAGTTTCTTTGGTCTCAAGAGTTTGCCACAGGTGAGTTGGTTGCCCATATTGATTCTGAGGCCCCACCCATCCAAAAAACAGTGAGGCAGGTAGAGGAAGGTTAGAGTGGGAGGGGATTTACCACGCTGTATGTGTATTAAAAGAGTACATTTTAAACTCCTACAACAAGACACTTGCAGCTGAAATGGACGTCATTTACATGTGATAAAGAGAAATAGTTTCTGATAGAGAGTATTTTCGAAGCCACAACACATATCATATCCTAATCTACAAAATTGATCTTACAAATATAAAAAACATGGTAAATAAGTCTAATTTAAGCTAGTTATTAAAAAATAGGTATTATTGTTGTGTGCTTTGTAGACTGACAACAACATAGCATTTGTCACCACTGGATGTCGCTGTTGCACCTCAAATCTGCACTGTGCACAAAAGAGCACATAGTTACTGGTGTAACTCCTGTAAAAGCTCCTGGGTGTATGCACATCATAATATCAGTGTATAAGTATCTTGAAACCCCTGGGGTAGTGTGTGTGTTTGTGTTTTTTTTTAACACTGTAACCCACACTGGAATTAATGATATTGACTCTGTATGGGTAGTAATTACTCATCCTGAAAGGTTATGGTAATGATATAAACAGTATATTCATACCATTACTGATGATTGAGCTCCAGGTTTTGCAATTCCTTGTTTTTTATATGAATTAAAATTCACTTGTTCTCACCAAAAAACACCCAAAGAAATCTTAATTCTTTCACATGAATTCTTAACGTACTGTGAAAGTTTCTCCAACATTCAAAACCAGAATGCCACAGAATATACAATATATCTGCATTTAATATTTATCTCTTGTTAACAACACTATACCCTACAGATCTGCGCTCTGATGCCTTTCTGTAGACAGCCTGAGCAACAATAAAGAGTAGGAACTGCAGGTTCTTTGGCCCCAGTTAATCTGAGCGGCCCATCAGTCCCTGCAGCGCCGCGGCAAAGACTCCTGCCCTTGGTGAGAAACACTGAGTTTCCTGTGTTTGTGTGAAGTTTCCTACTCATGAAGTACTTCAGCACCTCATTGTGAGGCTTCATGCACATGACTCTGCTATTACTTTTACAATGATTAAAGACAAACATGCCAGGATGCATCATAAATTCTCCCTCGCTGCCCTAAGCGGTAGAAAACACAATACTGTTAGTCTCTTATTGTACAGTAATGCAATAATTATGGCCCTAAAAACAAAAGGGGAGGTTTGAAAAACAAATGGGATTAAGGTGAGAGGAGAGAATGTGGAAGGAAGAGGGCACATATTAGGAACCACAACTGGGAAATAAAATTTTGTCATCCAGGTATTTATTGTTCTATTAAAATGATTGAATTTAAATCTCACTGAGAGAAACTCCCTGTCAGTGACATGTGATACGTGTTTTTGGTAATCCTATGCCTGGGAAAGGTTTCACCCTTTTGTTTTTTTTATACCAATAACATTTTGAGCCATTGCAGGGTAAAGCAATTAAAATGCCTGCCAAGCTATTTCAGGGGTGCTAATGTCGTGGCTTGCCTTAGTTGGTCTTGCTGGGGAACACTCTTTACATGCATACGTCACACACACACACACACACACACACACACACACACACACACACACACACACACACACACACACACACACACACACACACACATGCGCGTGCAGACTGAAGAAAGCCTTTGCAGTATGACAGCATCACCTACAGAGTTCCTTAGCTGCTACCACACCTAAGCAAGAAAACTATATTATGATAATAACTGGGTGTAGAAAATGCCTCTAATTTAGCAGAGCCATGACACTTAATCATATCTATGTTGGGATAATAAAATGTCTTGTTATTGTTTATTTTTTTGACACTGAATTCTCCCATATTCCCCAGCGAAGAATCAAATCTATCAACATTAGCAGCCGTGGTCAGATTAGGTGTGTGTTGATGAAGGATTTAGATAAGAGCGAGTGTGTGAGGCCAGCGCTGAGCTCTCACACAGGGACGGCTCATCTTAATGGGACTGTGGTTTTATCAGAGGAATCTAAAGAGCTCCCTGAAGTTCACCTCAGTTTAATCGCAGGCTTTTGGAAGACACTTATAAAGCCCATTGTACTTGGTGGCAATGATCATTCACTTTCACTGGTGTGAAATTCATGGGAATTAAGTTCAATGACAAAGAGATGAAGAAACACATTTTTTGTAATTGAGGGAGTGACAATGACTCAATGATTCATCAAGAAATATGCTTTTTTGATCTACTGCCTGGAGTTAAATGAGAATATCCATACCACTCTTGTGGTTAGCATAGTTTAGCACAAAGGCTAGCCTGGCTCTATCCACAATTAACAAAATCCACCTAGCACTTTACATTATATCATGTGTTTTATCTGTACAAAAAAACTAAGTGTAAAAACAAGGATGCGTGGTTTTACAGGGATTAGGATGTGCTGGACTAGTAACTTCATGGAATCTTCTTGTCACTGTGAGGTTGCCAGGCAACTGACTCTCTAACTCTTGGCAAGAAAGGGAATATGTATTTCTGAAAATGTCAAACTATTCTAAAGAGGCAATATATTTTGAATTAGGAATGTGTGTCTGTGTGTCAAAAGCTTGCCGTCCCAAAGTCTGCCTGTTTGTGCCTGACACAGACAGATATGCTTATCCTGATTGAGTGTTAGCTCTCTGTGGTCAAGAGGGCAGGGCTGGTTGTGGCCCGGGCACACGGTTAGAGGAGGAGGAGGAGGGGACAGGAGGCGTGGAGAGGCGGTGGAGTCTGCGGTTGTGGCCCTGGGATTGGTGACTCTGTAACAGGTCACAGGGAGAAAGCCCACCCGCGCGCCACAGCCCCCCAACATCAAACATGCCGTATTATGTTGATCTATGGAGATGGCTGGGCAGCACTTTCAACTGAGTCAGGCCAGGTCCATCAAAGGATTTATCTTTTCACAAGATTAAAGGGGGCTAAGGCGTCTGCCAAACAAAGGCTAACTCTGAGGGTCAGCTGGGGTCCTGGCCTGAGAGATTTACACTGAGGCAAATATCAGATCGTAGGAAGATCCAGAAGACGACTTTCAGGCTCTGTGACGTCAGCCTTCCAAATCTAAAAGCTATAAGAAAAAATTCTGATACTCACATTATAAATGATAAATACATAAATTTGGTTTTGTAGTCTCTGGTAAATGCTCAGTGATATCATCTAATGCTATAAACACATTAGCACATACTTTGTGTCAGACTGTGAGGCAGGCAGGGTAAAAGTTATTCAAAACCTCCTTTATATTTCTGACATGTTCCTGGCATCTCTCAGGATTCCACAGTAATGACGAAATCACTTTTTGGAAACATAAGGGTAGTTATTTTTTTCATATTTCCTTTTAAATAGTAAGCAGGGATCTATAGTTAATCATGTACGTGAAAATCTGAACCACTTTTGTACAAATTCATGTCACATCCAGTGACTTGTTCCTGTTGCTTTGACCTTTGCACTCCTTCCTATTAGTCACTTTGTAATGTTTTTAGTCTAGGAATGTGGGCTTGTTTCACTTGCACTTATTATAAAATGCTTTGTATAACTCAACAGCTAAATGCATGAATACATAGAATTTCATCTGGACAATGTTAAAATTAATCATCAACCATGTATCTTATTTTCATGTAAATCGTCTTCCTCGTCTTTCTTTTGTCTACCAGTTTTCCGGCTTCAACAAATGCAGACATGAAAAACAATTTGGCCACAACTTTTTTTTTTTTTTTGTAAGACTTCCCTGCATTTGTTTTTCTTTTAGACGAGTTTGCTCCTTTTAAGTATGTTTTTGGTAACATACTTTGCTGTTTTCGTTTCTGTCTCACAATGAAAACACTCATTTATATTCATTTGGAATTGAGTGGGTGAGAGACATAAAGTGGACTGGTGGCAAGATACGATCAGTCGCTATAACTGGGGCGACGTGGCCTCTTTCACATGAAGGTGGAGGGTTTTAACCGAGCTAAAAACCTTGGACGAGAAAGCCTTAAATCAGGGTAGAACGTTTGCAGGAATGTACCTTCACATGCCTTACAATTCATTTCACATGGGAATATTTGTCTCACTTATAAAATCAGTGGTTGAGAGTGTTGGTTGATGTTAATGGAGGAGTGAGATGAAGGGGGGGGAAGAAGGCTTTTATTTGAATTCTTCTGTTCTTCTGAAGCAGTCGCTCTATAATGACTGTAGAGTTGAAGAGAAATGTGACCTGTGCTGACTTTTTTACACCTCGTCATTAATAAAAGCCACTACGCTGTTTTGATTGGCAGCAAGCTAGCCATTGTCTAGTTCATAGATAACAGTTTGCATGATGAAAGAATGCAACTGAGCTATTTGCTTGATGCTAAAAGCAGCAACGTTTCAGTAGTGAGCAGTTGAAAGCGGACTTCATTTCTGCAGATTCTGAGCTTTGAATGTGTTTATGCAATGAGCAAATATCGCAGTCTTTATTTTATTAGTGTTCATGTAGGTGTGTGCGTTTGTCTGTCTGTCTGTTGGCCTGTGAGTGTACACGCCTATCTGTGTATGCACATATCAGTATTAGCACAGAGTTGCTACGTGCTGCACCGCCAAGCCTCGCCCATAGTAGGAGGAGAGTACAGGGCAGGGTCAACACGGAGGGAGCCAGAAGAGACGCTGTGCCTGGCACCACCTAACACACACACACACACACACGCATACACGCACACACACACACACACACACACACACACACACACACACACACACACACACACACACACTAGTCAGGCAACCTTGGGAATCACAGTCAAAGCAGAACAGAATGTACATTAAGGAGGTCGTGTCTCCTCCCCTCTTCTTCTACTTTATTTCTCTCCCTGCACCCTCCATCCTAACTACATGGCAATGGTTCAAAAAAGTTCCCTAAATTGTAATTTTTAGGTGGGTAAAGTCAGCCCTTCCTCATTTAAGTTACTTCCTATTTGCTTCACAGGTGTGTCAGTGAAATCAGAGATGATTTAGATCCCAAAAATGTGGCTCCAACTCACTCTGCTACCATCTACTGCAATGTTTTGTTTCTTAACATCTTGAGTGTTTAAAGGTTGAAGAGCAGTATGCCATAATCGAGCCCTCGCCCTGCTGCTCCCTTCCTCCTTCAGTCACAACGGTTTTAGCGTTGGAGGTCACATGGCTAAACTCTGCCTTGTAAACACACGTAGCAGGGTTTTACCTTTGTGTTAAAGGTCCTGCTTTAACAGTGGACCCAATGAGTAGCAGATGAGGGGAGTTGTGGTGTGTAAGGTTTATAGGTGTAATTGTGCCAGTGTCAGGTGTGCTGTCATGTAGGACTTGGGGGATTTATTGCAGGTCCTAGGACTTGAGGATTACTATGATGGAATAATGCTTTGTTTTACAGCCAAAATGTGAAACGTTACCCTTAAAGGTAACTGACCCACAGACCAAAGAAGAATCTGCAGCCAAGGAACCCAAAAAAGGTCAATTCTATGGCAAAACAATCTGCAAAAAGTTTATTCAAGTAATTGATTCAGCTGTTTTTTGCTACATTAAAGGATAATTCTAGTTTATTGTATAAGTTTGGTGTCGTTTCTGTAGTTTTGGTCACCATTCCTATTGGTAATAGTAATGTTGAGCTCACCAAAGTAATGGCTGAGATCTCAAAATGTGGTGACGTTGTAAAAAGAAGCCTGATTGGGCCAAAAACATCCAAATACAAATTTTAACAGTATCTCCAGGAATTACGTCCATGATTAAGGTCTACATCCAATGCCAACGTTAAGCGCCAATGCTGGAAGTTGTGTGCTCTTTATTTATTTACATTTTTTTCGCAGTTAACAAGAGTATGGAGGTTGGGGTATGAATGGGAGTGTAGCGAGTCTGGATGTCATGCAGGAGACTGGAGTTTGCATCCCATCACAGACCTTTTTACTAACCATAACAAAATTCTTTCCCTAACCTTAATTGCCGAACCCTAACTGTATCATAGTTGCATCTGCAGACATTGTAGAAAGCGAGAATATTAAAAACGTAGGCATTGGACATAATGCATCAAGGCTCTGGTCTGTCAATAGGATTGGGTTTTCAGCAAAACCCTCAGGTTGGCCAAACTTATATAGAAGAGAAAACAGAGGCAAATGACAATATCCATTGTCCATTGTAAAAATCCATCACAGTTAACAGGCCAACTTCCTTGTTAAACTTTGACCTACCGTACTTGTTGTAGTTGTGTGTACACTGTTTTCGTTTTTACTAAGGGATTATGACAGATGTTCTGGGTGGGTTCACTTTTAGTTAAACCTCTAAATAAACTGACTAAACAGGCTTGTTTATGGCTGATTGTCTGATAACTCTTTTATTGCTTTGTTGCCATGTTCCTAGATCTCAACAATTATTTTTATTATAAGTACAATGTTATCATTATCAATAGAAATACAGGAACAGAAGTAAGAAAATAAGACCCAAGATGCAATAAACTGAATTGTTTCGTTTTTTTAAATGGAAATTACGGTGTTTAAGATGCACGCAATGTAATCACAACCTCCCTAGTTTGATTTTGGATGTGGACCATTGTTATGTGTCATACCGCTCTCTCTCTGCCCTTGTATGTCCTGTTTACTGAATAAAGGAAAAAATAGAAAAACAATGATTAAAATTGCAAATGATGTCTTACTTACATTATAAACGTGTTTCCGAGTACACAAATTTCAGTCCTGTATGGAGGAAAAAACTTAATTGCAAGCTTACCTCCTTGTCACAACAACTGAAGATTGTCAACCACCAATTCCTGTTATGGATCCCTGCTGCTGTTGATGAGAAAGGGTTGAGGGAGAGAAGAGAAAACACAAGCAGCAGATTTCAGGCATTCTACAACGCATTAGGTCATGAGAATTGGGACTCGTGCTGTTCAAATGATGAAATGGCTCACCAAAGGGACCTCGACTGAGGTCCACACAATTGGTCACCAAGAGGTCATCTCCAACCGAGAGAAGAGAAGGAATGATAAATACACTCGGCTCCACACAATTATTGAATTTCTACAGGTTTTTTTCCCCCTTGGTCTACAGCAAATGAAGTTGTTCTTGAGGGCTGTTTAGGTTCGAACATGAGCTTGGTCTTTGTGTGGGAATTCCATGTGACAGACATGCAGAGAGCGACGAGGGCCAGAGAACAGAGAGGTCGTAGCCAGACATCAGAGCTATTTTTGTTTGTAGAAATTCAGAAGTGGTCCTGTTACCCTGGAGGCGGCTCGTGTTTTCCATATAGCTCAGCGACTTGGCAGGCCTCTGCAGGAGCAGTTTCACATCGAATCCGCCCCCTCCCTCCCCTCCTTGCCTCACACTCCTCTCTCCCCCCTGCATCTCCCCACCCTCTCCCTTCCTCCCTCTATCCTTCCACCATCCTCCTCTCACCCCAAGCAGGAAAACGCTTGTGGCCCGCAATGGAGACAGCCTGACTGCGCAGGCGGCCCGGCAGATGCACTGGAGATAAGTTTGTGTGCGTAAGCTGGGCCGCGACCCTTGGCGGCAGGACATTGACCAGATCCTGTCAGTGAGAGGGCAAGAGCCGGCCCAGCACCTCCTCTGCTCATTTGCTTCCATGCCCTCCTCCTCCCCATCCTACTGTCTCCATGCATGGCTTCCCCAGCCCAGCAGGGGCCAGAGGGGAGGACAGGCCCCCTGGAGCCAAGACTTTCCTCTGGGATCTGAGACAGCAGCCCCCCGGTCTTTCCAACACCTCCTGTATGCACAGTAGAGGTGCCACAAACACACTTACTCACACAGTCAAAACTCCGCCAGGCACACAATAGGTCCCCAAGATAACTTCCCCTGTGCCACAGAAAGATAATGGATGGCAGTGTGTGACAGGCTTTGTGACAGAGACGCCGAACCACTTATGAAAACACCATCCTTCATGCTACATCAGCACTTTTTGTTCTTGTTTCTTTTGTCCATGAAATGGTTTTGGAGGAAACACCTAGGCTGGAAATGTAAATGATTTGTCATGTGAAAGCGTAGCTGGTGGCACCGAGTAGTGACTATAAGAAAGAGCTGCTGAAGTTTTTGTATTAGTCAGGGTTTTTTCCCCAGCAGGGATAATATATAACAGGATTTCTTCTTGTCTTAAGTCATTAATTCAGAGAGTCAGTGAAGCTGAAAAGAAAGTTACCTCTGAGAAAAAGACACCACTAAATCATAAAGCACAGAAACACGGTCTGGCTAAATGCTCCATCAAGGATAATTGTTACTATATACTATACAGCGCTTTACCAGTCCTCCCACATCCCAGAATGCCAAGCAGTACCAATGACTTCCTGACTCCATCTAAGTGCCTGGCCCTCAAGGACCATGGGCAGAGATGAAAGAACTGGCACAACTTGAAATGCCATGGGGAAAGTATTGACAATTTGGCTGCTTTGAAGTAAAGATAATTAAGCTTTCACTCGTTTTTATCTCCTCCAGAGACTATATTTAAACCAGTGTGCACTGGCCAGCGTCATTTAGATCTTGCCAGCAAACCAGTTGCCAGACTTTTGTAAACACAAACCATGTATAGTACACATTATTCCAGTATACATACCAGTACCAGTATATACTGTATATCATACCAGTGTTTTTACATGTTCTTTAATACATACTTAAAACAAGTATTAGTATCAGTATTACATAGTATTCATGTTTTACGTTTAATACTTAATACTTTTATTATACTTAACTTAGTTTAGCTGGTCATTTTGCAAACCTCTTATTCAAATTTTCAACTTTTTATTTATTTTTTCTATCTACTTTTTCTACAATTCCAGGTTTCCATTGATTTCCATTAATTTCTGTAAAATCTATTTGCGCACTAACACACACTTGAAAAATCACAGTGAACATTTCATTTTTGTGAAGAAATTCACTGCAGAACTCTCTAAATAACAGCACTAACACACAATAACAATATAACCTCAACAAAAAATAATGCAGACTAGATGCTGGATCACATAAACAAGCTTCAAGCATCTGCAAATTGATTTTCATACAATTACACTCATCATACACAAATGAGTGGAAACCAATTGCTGTCTGTAACTGTAAACTGAAAAAATGCACCCATAAAACAAAAGTAGGTACAGAATGCATTTGAAAATGGTCAACAATAATGTTAAGTATAGATGTTTTGCTCCTTTAAAGCTGATCCAATCAGTTTTTTATGTGGATAAAATGACTCTACAGTTACCCTCAGCTCTAAAGGGCATTTTAGACTAACTGGTGAACATAGTGGTGCATTTAGAAATTAGCAGTTATGGTAAAGAGCCTGATATTTCCCTCATGAAACACAAAAGGAGAGTGAATATTGACTCACATTCATTAGGTGGACAGAAACACGACTCCAAATGGATGCTCATGTTGCTCTGTGTCTGCTGGATGTGTTGTAGGCAACTTTTTTGCTAACATGTTCATGTTACACGATAATATGTCACTGTTGTGTTTTGTCTTCTGCTGATGCATCCAAAAGTCCCCCCAAAAAAAAACTGAAAAAAAAGAATCTAGCGTCTTCAAGTGAGGATTCATGTTTATGGTATGCAACTTTTGGATTCGACTTAATAATGAAGAAAACAGGAGAAATCACAGTTTGTGTTATCCGTTCTAATCTCATTTTAATTTGCACAGTCATTCATATGGCCCTTGCAATTAGCGTCTAACAGCACTTGTGACTCAAATCACAAAAAGCAAGAAGGAGCACCGATCCAAACCTCCTTCTGCCCTGAATCATAACCCACCACTAGAATCCATCTCTCACCAGACAAGCGACTCCTCCACACGGAGCAATAAGAAGCTGAACCCAGTTCCTCATAGCTGGGAGGTTAAACCTAGTTTGTCATCAGATTCCAGTGGGAGGGTTGGGATGAAGACGTTGTGCAAAGAGCAACTAGGCCTGTTCACAGGCAGGATCTGACTCCCACTGACACCTCTTCTAGGAAATCGCATCAGCAATTCCCTTTGAAACCAGATCGCTTCATGTCTTTCGATACTCTTACTCCTCTTCTTGTTGCTTGGCTTCCAAGAGTATTGATTGTGTGGCAACATTAGACCAGTCTCCACCTGTGATCCACAACTAATCAGGAAAAAACTTAAGCTGTTCGTGGTTTGAATGAACCTATTTTATTCATTTAATTTCATTTATTTTGACTCAAGATCACATGGTATGGAGCACAAACAGAACAAACAATATAATAATAACAAAACAGTAGCACATAGCATGGTTACAGTACAACAAAAAGGAATAGTTCTGGGATTTTGGGAAATAAACGTATTCAGTTAGATAAGAGGATTAATACCACTCTTATATGTGTCCGTTCAATATGAAGCTGAAACCAGCTGCCAGTTAGCTTAGCTTAGCACAAACACTGGAAACAGGGGAACACTGTTTCATACATTGATTTTTTTCCAGATTGAATAAACCTGATACTGTTAAGTAGTGAGCAAGTCGTGCTGGGAGGCAGATTTTGTCACTTTCGGACAGAACCTGGCTAGCCCTGTAACCTTATTTCCAATCTTTATGCTAATCTAAGCTAACTGGCTCCAACATCAAATTGAATCCCCCCTAACTCATGGCAAGAAAGCAAATAAGTTTATTTCTCAAAATCAAACTATTCCTTTAAAGTACATTTAAAAATGCTACATTATCCAGAATGCCTGAATTAGTCCTTGACTTCATAGCTGTGCATGTTCTTTGTCGGTAGCAAAGTGACAACAGACAACGAAAGTAAAACAAAACAGGTCAAAACCTTGTATTTGGCTGGACCATGAATGGTTAGTGTGTGAAATTGTGGCCAATTTGTTACAGGGATAGTCAGTGGTAGTGTCTATAATGTGAATTCCTGGATATTAAATGTTCATCTGCAGTTTTCTGTAGTGATCCCAGTAATATTTGCTGTGTAGTGTAGTGAAGTAACATATGACATGACATGATTAAGCTACGTTTGACTCAAAAAAAAAAAAAATGTTGTGAATGCAGTTGCAAGAGCAATACTTTCCACTCATATCTTGGGATGTCTGATTTGAAAGAGTACTTATTTTAATTCTAATTATAACTATTCTAATTATCGGTTAACTCCCCCTACTCTTTTATCTGTTTAACTCTGCAGATGTCTCTCATTTTTCACTCTGCATTGAGCATTTTGTCAGAGTGATTGTTATTTGAAGTGCTTTAATTGTGTGCTCTCTCTCATGCCTCTATGCGCCTTCGATCATCATGGAGGCTGCAGTAGAAATTGTAAATGAAGATTTTAACTGCATTTTGGGTGCAAATTCAGGAGGCTCATCTCCGCCCAGTTACCACAGTTACAGTCAAATCAAGCGCACCTGCAGGGCAGCCACCCCACACTAAACTGATATAACAGCTACACGAGTTGCATGTTTTATGTGCAAGACTCGTGTTTCAATGCTGCTGTTCATCGTCTGTGATGTGAAAACATCAGAGAAATAAAAAGCTTGCGTCCTGGTATTAGTTCAGTTATAAATCCAAACGCACTGCAGAGCAACAGCCAATGGGGAAACTCCAACACTCGGCCGGCTGACCAATGGTGTAACTTCATCACTCACTCAGTCACTCACTCACGGCACAGACAACCGTGGTTATCAGGCTGATCCATGGCCTATCCAGCCAACAATTGAAAGCAGACCCTCATACATGTCAGTATTCAAAAAGGAATTTAGAAATAAGAATTGTTACAGAGCAAAACAGCCAGTCACTTCCAGGTTTATAATTTCTTTGTGGGTCTTTATTTCATTTTTATGCAAGACTAACATCAAGATAATGTCAATTGATTGGTTAGTGTTCATGTAGTCTGCCATGTCTCTCGGTCAAGAGAGCAAGAATTTATGACTACAATCTCCATAATCTGACATAGTGACCATTGTGAAAGAAGAAAATATAGAGTAGTCTGATTGCAGTATTAGAAATTTCAAATCAAAGTCAACAGAGATTTCCCTGATCCCAAACCACGCAGCACAATCCATGTGTTTCAGCTGTACTCTGAACAGTTATACTGTGAATCCAAAAGTCTAATATTTATAGCAGTATTTTCTCAGTCTAGCAATTGTTTTTGAAAGTGACTGCAGTTATGACTCAAGTTGGCAGAATTTTTGGTGAGTCATTTCTTAATAAACATCACAATCACACGCACTGTGTGCCAATGAGAAAGAGTTGCTACGTAGGTGGTAGTCGTAACGACAGTTTAGCCCACCAGAGGGGACCATGTGGAGGTGACAAAGTCGGTGACGGTGCTCACAAAACACAAAAATGTCAGATGTAATGTTGCGTGCAGCCACACTCCCTACTGTCGTCCCATGGATTTCCTGTTGCGTTGCACAACATGTGAGAGGCTGTGATCCAGAGTAAATATTGTCATAACATGATTCACCCTCAAATTCTGAAGTGCACTGGCGGTGTTGTGGCTAAAAAGCACAGCTTCATCATCAGCTGTCACTGTGACACTGGGGGAAGACATTCAATTTGTTTTATTATTTTTTTCCCAATGTCATAATAGGAGTGTAACGAATACTTTTTATAGTTTGGTGTCAGGATCCAGATGATGTTCGATATAGTTTGGTTACAGTGGAAGAAGGGCCCTGTTTCTTGAGACCATCAGGAGTAGTGCAAAGCTCCACAGAGGTCAGAGTGCACACCAGTTAAAACGTGGAGCCTGTTGTATGCATCCTTGTTGAATGTAAGTTTGATTGTAAGTTTGAATATAAAGTCAACACTAACTGCTACATTGAAACTACTCGGTTTCATACAAAACTCACGACTTTGTTCAGTTGCGCCATCTCCACATTGTCACAAGGTGATGATTCAGAAGAGCAGCATACTGAGCATGCATGTTAGTGCGATCATACATGTTAAAAAGCAACACTCCTAGTGTAAAGATCAAAGAAAAAATTCCTCTGACTTTTAAATTATATCTCAACTCTACGTAACTAACAAGCTAAGTTGTAGCATAAGATCCCAACTACGTTCAAATTAACCTACATTTGAACTTACATCACACAATGCAATGCAACCAGGAGGGAATTAGCTTAGCCTAGCATAAAGACTGGAAACAGGGGGAAACAGCTAGCCTGGCTCTGCTCGAAGTTAAAAAATCTGCCTATCACTACCTCTGAAGCTGGTTGTCTGGCAACTTCACGGTCATAACATGGAAAGCTACTCCTCCCAGCCGTTGTTCTTTTTTTTCCTCCTGATTTTTTGCATTCATATATGTTTGTATTTTTTATTTAGACTTATTTTTTAACTTAGGACTGAGCTAGGCTAGCCATTTCTCCTCTCTCTCTTCTTCTCTTCTTTATGCTAAGCTCATCTAATAACCTCCAGGATTTAGTTGTACAATTAACGCATAGACATGGGATTGATATTGATCTTCTCATGTCACTCTTGGAAATAAAGCAAATATGCATATTTCCCAAAATTTCCAGCTATCGTGTTAAGTACAAATTTGATGTATCTGTACTGTACTTGAGTATTTTCATTTTCCACTGGGAGAAACATCTTACATTTTAATCCAAAACATTTATCTGACAGCTATATTTACTAGAGGCTTTACATATCAAGATTTTATCCATAAAACCTATTCTAATCTAATAAAATATGATGTATCATTATAGATTTAGCTATTCACCCTGTGATTGGCGACCTGTCCAGGGTGTACCCCGCCACTCACCCAATGTCAGCTGAGATTGGCTCCAGCTCCCCTGCAACCCTCTAGAAGATAAGTGGTAAAGAAAATGAATGGATGGATGGACTATCCAATAGTATAAGGCAGTTAGAATTAACTCCACATCAACCAGCTACAGCATTAAAATGTTGCTTATATGTTAATGCATCAAAAATAATCCACTAACTGTAATATAGATCATATTATAACACATTGAACACAGATATTGTGCATAATGAGGACTTTTCCTTTTGATACTTTAAGATAAATTTACTGATAATACTTTTTTTTTTTAATTTTTGATGAAATATTTTTCCATTTTGGTATTATTTTATCTTAAGCAGAGTATTCCTTCCACTACTGTTGGTGGTCCACATCGACAAGAGGACTGATTAACTATCTTCTTTAATCAGCTCGTCTTTGGGGTTATGCATTTGTCATTCATTCCTTGTGTGTGCTGCAGATATCTTCCCATGAGATATCTACTGTTTTAGTTTGTTTTCTACTGTCACAAAAATTAATGATGCTTTTTATGAGAAATTGTTATGCTATAACTCATGTACTTCAGTTTCAATTAGCATGTGAATGACCATGTTCTTAAGGGAGTGTCTTGTTACAATTAACATGTAAACAGCGCCATTCCTGAGCATAGCAATCAACGATCGAGGGAATATGTTTTCTGTACTTAGGAACTTGTCTTTCAGCATGAGCCAGTTTTTGCAACAAATCTTAAAGATTGAATGAATATTACAAAAATGTTGGGCTTCTTCCCAGATTTGAAGATCAATGATCTTGGTTGCTGTTTTTTTTTTCCCGAAAACTCTTCTGAGACTGAGAAAGGAACAGTAGATGTGGCATGTTTGCTGTGGTTATGGCTAAGCTATAGGTTTCACTGAAATACATCTTTGTTTCATTTGGATAAAAGGTTACCATAAATGGTTGATGACCCCTGCCACTGAAACAATGCGTTTGTGATGACTCTCAGTATGTTAATCCTGTGAGGTGTGACCAAGGACATTGTTATACTTTCTTCTGCGGAGCCTAAAAGGATTTAAAATAGCTTAAATGCCCTCTATAATTGTTTTAATTAATTTTTCTGTGAGTGTGTATGATGATTGTTTTGTGATTGTAATGTGAATGAACTGTCTTATTGTGATCCTGTGTATATGTAACCTGTTCTCTGGTCTGGTCTTGCAGAAGAGATCTTGGTCTCAATGAGATTTCCTGAATAATTGAAGCTTAACTAACTATTTTACACCCAAAAGTGACAACAAGGAACAAACAAACTGGATACACACCGTCCTGGCAGCCACCAGTCTTTCAATAATAACTATATAGTAGAAAGAAAGTTGACTGACCCCAACATCCGCTGACTAAACGTAGAGTGGGTAAAATATTGTTCTCTGCTGTTTACCTCACACACTGGCTGCCCTTTAATCTCTAATCCCTCTCTTAGCCCTCAGACAACACAGGCCAAGGGACCCATTGTATGGAATTCCACGTCACTCTCCCAAGGTGTGTGATTAACCCTACTGTACATAAGAGTAAACACCACATCAAAGGCAGGAACGGAGGGTGTCTGCAGGTGACAGGTCAGCCGGAGGTGAGGGGTCAGTTGTAGGCTGGCAGAACAGCAGGCCTGAGCAGGAATGGAGAAATCATCCAGCGAGGAAAACCGGTTGTCTGAGTGGATGAGTAGAGGGAGAGTTTTTACCATTGACCCCCCTCCACCTCCGCTGAAATTAAATCGCTGCCCTTTACAACCAAATATTCCCACTGTGGCTGATGAAAAATGACCCAGCAACCACCGCTGCTGCTCATTACGAGATAAAGTAGACGAGACATACTCATAATGGGTTTGGTTGAGTAATCTGCAGGGTTGAGATAGACAGTAATGTTGAGATGCTGGCCTTGTGACATATTTGTTTAACTTGCAAGAGTCTCCACCACAGTATAATGTATATATGCACATTATAAAGTATGTAAACCTTATCCAATATCAATATGAATTGAACACTATAATGAATAGACTAACATAACTAGACATGTTACATGTGTTTTCTTTTCCCATAACACTCCTGCAAGTTTCATACAACTCCAGCTCTTCATTTCACATTTACATGTATGTCACGTGATTATTATGGTTTGTTACACCTTGGGTTTTATTTTTTTATAATGGTAAATAGAGTTCAATGCTCTGCAATTTAAAGGTGCAGTGTGTAGAATTTAGTGGCATCTAGCAGAACAGACTTGGCAGAAATGGAATATAATATTCATAAGTATGTTTTCATTAGTGTATAATCACCTGAAAATAAGAATCATCCCGTTTTTGTTTTCTTAGCATGAGCCCTTTATATCTACATAGGGAGCTGGTCTTCTTCCACGGAGCCCACCATGTTGCACCGCCATGTTCCTACAGAAACCCAGAAAGGACAAACCAAATACTGGTTCTAGAGATGGCCTTTTGCATTTTTTGCGAGTTACGCGGCCACCATAGATTCTCCTACACACTTGAAACGAGAGGGGAAGGGGGAGGGGGAGGGATATTCAGTTGGTTGCAATCTGCAGCCTCAGAGCTAGATGCCACTAAATCTTACACAATGGTCCTTTATGATAACATACGCAAATGGACAAAACACAAGGAAATGAAAGAAACAGCTTCCCCATTTTGATGACAAAAGACTGCATTTAGGAGGGAAAAGCTGCAAATAAGTAAAACACAAGAAAATTATGAAGCACAGTCACCAATTTGATAATATAAAAAATGCACTGCAGAAACCCTGGGGAAATTTCACAGTTTTAGCAATCATCAGAGCAGAGCAGTCAAGTTAAAGAGCAGTCAAGTTTTAAACAAAGCTCCAGACTAGCCAAATTTATATTGGAATAGAAAACAAAGGTGAACTACAAAATAGTTTAAAATTGTTGTGCACACAGTTTTTCCTGTTCAATGAGCGATTACTGGGGCACTCATTTTAAGTTTTACCTCCCCAAAAGTGGCTTAGATAATCTGGCTAAACTGTTGACTTGTTTAGAGCTTCTCTGATCATCTGACTGCTTGGGTTTCTTGCACTTTCAGGCTTTATTGTAATGATGGTGCAATGTTCCCAAATCTCAGTAATTACTGAGTTTAGTACAAAGTTATCATAATTCATGAATCCTCAAAATTCCAAAATGGCTACAATAACTGATTCAATTTGAATAATCTAGTAGACATGTTAGTCCAGTACTGTACCTCATTGCAACTGACAACTGAGCAAACTTTTGCTCATGAAGAGATGTGAGATGAAAAAAGCTTGTGAAGATTATTTTGTCACATGTACTGTATATTTTGGGTCTTTTTATTATCATTAATTTATACTTAAAGGGAAACGTTGGTATTTTTAAACTGGACCCTATTTTCCCATCTTTTTGTTACTAAGCTAACTAATTGGAACAACATTTTTTGAAATCAGTCCAGTATTGAGTGAGAGTGCTGCAGCCAGCAGCTGCGAAACGGGCTGTAACCCGTCAAACTTTTTTCTTTACCTTTCGCTTGATCCATTTGTTACTGTGTCCAACAAAGTCTCACTCAAGGAGAAGTCTGAAATCACACAAGAGTTGAGTTTTTGAAATGAGCTTAATATTCAGCCATGGCTTTGAAAATCTTTTAGATAACACTAGGCTATGCTTTCTGTACACCAACACAACAAACTCTTCCTGGCACTCCTCTCTTCAACTCTGTCATGGCTGAATATTTAGCTGATTTCGATAACAACTCAACTCTCACAAGATTTCATTCAGAACGAGACTTCTCCTTGAGCGAGATTTGGTTAGACGCAACAAACAGACTGGATCAAGCAAAAAGTAAAGAAAAATGTTTTTATTTCTCTGTCCTTTCCATAATGTTGTCGGACACTTATAATAACAATCTGAGCCTGTCAGTGGCAAAAACAAGCACTTTCAGTGGACGTACATTGACACGGCGCTATTGCCCTGTCAGATTACATTACAGCCCATTCCGCAGCTGCTGGCTGCAGCACTCTCGCTCAATACTGGACCAATTTCAAAATTGTTGTTCCCATTAGTCATTTAGTCACAAAAACATGGGAAAATAGAGGCCGTGTTGGAAATGCCCAAAAGTTTCCCTTTAAACAAGCATACATTTTTTATTATTTATCATCATTCTTATAACTATTCTTGTAACTAAAAAAGAAAAAAAATGTTAATGTAGTGTACAATACAAGCTATTGTATATTACAACAGTTCCATAAACTGTTATAAATATTATTTCCATGCAATCATCTTAACTTTCCATTGCTAGAATTAAATTTATTCCTGACATGCAAATAATCGCAGGTATTTTTAAATTCATAGTTGGGTGATAGGTATATTTAGCAGGTGTTGGCACCTATGTGGGGGTCAAGTTGTGAAGAGATGTTACTCTCCATAAACAGGAGGAGAGTCTGCACGAACACACACAAACACCCTCACACCTCTTCCCACCAACAGAGAATTTGCCACAAGACCACACAAACTGTATTTACCCCTTGCATTTCTCTGCATAAACACTGCTGCTATTAATTGAGCTCATGCTGTTTGTGTACTGCTCTGTGTTGCTAGTGTGGGTTTTGTTGAACAAAGAGATTTCAGATCCCTCCTCCTCCTCCTCCACCACCTCTTCCTCCTCCTCCTGCCGCTGCACTAATTGAGTGATTCAGAACAGGGCTCAGACACGCCGCCCCTGCGACTCTATCTGACTTGGATATTATCGGAGTGGCTGTCAGACGAGGGTCCAGAGCGGCTTGAGTGGAATGCAGCTTACAACTGTGGGCCAGCAACAGACCATCTACTGCAACTGCAGACCCTCAACCCCCCCTAAAACCCCCCAAACCTCAGGCCAATCAGTCAACAGGACCCCAGGGGCCATTTTCAAAAACAATCACTCTCTCTAAGTAGTCAAGAGGTGCCAGGGCTAATTATAAACAAACTATTGATGTTCGAGCAAAGGATTGTGCTAGACTGTGCCAGTGCAGTAAATGTTTGTGTGTGTGTGTGTGTGTGTGTGTGTGTGTGTCTGTGTGTGTGTGCGTGTGCATGTGTGTGGTGTGTGTGTGCATGTGCGTGTGTATGTGTGTGGTGTATGTGTGTGCGTGTGCGTGTGTTTGTTAGGGTCACAGGAAGGTTCTGCTTGACAGAGTGTTCAATTGGCCATTTAACAGACCTCACCCGAAGCGAATAATCCACGAAGACAGCTACAGGCTCCTAATAACAAGTGCTTGGGTTTATCTGAAATTAATAGCAAGAAACTGTAGCCTAAATAAGACTAAAATAATTGCCTAAGCCCTGATCTTCATTTTTGTCAGTTTTAAGAAAATTGAAAGCAACAATTTTGAATTTGAATGCACTCAATACTAAGGTCATTGAGGAATGAGAGAAAGTTTGTGTCATATGCACATATAGTAGTTGAGAGATACAATATAATAAACTTTTTTTCAACTACCATGAACAATTATCCTTAAATATGCAAATATTCCATAGATTAATATTAATATTAATACAACTGAAGCTGGAAATTATACAAAATATCCAGAAGTAACCATGAAAAATGTTGCATCATATGAATATTTGCCTTCTAACAACATTAGTCTACAGCCGTGCCAGCAGCTCTGCGAGGATGTACTATCGGGCAGTGGTGCTTTGAGCAACATGCTAACTCTAGCACGGCAACATGCTCGTCATGACAATGCTAACATGTTGGTTTTAAATAATTATATATTGTATGTTAACCAGTGTAGTTTAGCGTGTTAGCATGCAAATATTTTGTAATAGCACTAAACACAATGTAGCTGAGGCTGATGGGAGTGTCTTTAGTTTTGCAGGAATTTGATCATAAACTAAAGTATTGGACCAATCGATATTCTGACTTGATGATGATAGATGAAAAATTTAAGATCCCCTGAAGACATGTTTTAAAATTCTCTGCTTTGAATAATTCATAGTTCATTAACACTCCTTCTCCCTCAGTGAAAAATCCAGAATGTAATTATTTTTAGCAAATATTTTTCATTTCAAAAGCGTAACTGCTGGACACAAGATTCTCATTGTATTCTCAGTGTATGTGCACCAGAAGATTCAAGTTTCAACATCGCACTTGTTTAAGTTGAATACTGGACCACGATTGGCTCCAAACTCAGATTTAAGGTAACTATAGAGAAACTTTCCCTGTTCAGCAGATGAATGCGAAAACAAAACTCTGCACATACATCATTTTGCATAGTGAAGCTCAAACATCCAAGTGAAGTAGAAAGAGGAAAAAAAATTTGAGTAAAGGGGGATTTTAAAGAATCACCAAAGTTGTTACAATTTATCCTGTGGGGGCCATGGATGTTTGTATCAAATTACAAGGCAATCCATCAAATAGTTTTGGAGATACTCACTGAAATCCACAAATGTCGACCTCATGGTAGAGCTAGAGGAAAAGTCAGGAGATCAACAAAGTCATTAGGATACATCCTCTGGGAACTACAAAAATTTTGTGAAATATTGTGAGAGTCAGCAGATTGCCTTCTTGGGACCATGAATGTACAAAATTTCATGGCAATCCACCCAATAGTTGTTGAGATATTTCAGTGTGGACCAAAGTGGTGCAGCAACTGACTGACTGACAGACCAACATACTATGAGGAGCTATAAGTTACATTAAGAATATAAAAATGACTGCAAAAGACTTCAAGCTTAGGCTTAGCTCATTAACTGCAGGTTGACACTTCGTGAATCTGTTTTCATTGCTGAGCATTGTGGCTGTAGGCCACTTAAAAATAATGTATTTAAGTCTAAATCGTGCGATAAGAGTGCGCGCTGAGAGTCTGTGATGTGTGACGGAGACAGAGAGCAGAGCGACAGACGCTCTGCAGAGCCAGAGAGTTCCATCCTCCTCCGGTTAAAACAACAGCCTTTTCTGAGGAGCTATCGCACTATGACACATGGTCTGATCCAAGAGAGCCGTATTTATTTTGGTATGGGCTACATTTCTTTCCTTTAAGTAATGAATTAAGAAAACACATGGCCTGGCTCTCGGATGTGGAGATGTGTGGGAGAGAGCTGCACACACTGTCTCACTGCAAACGGGAAAGGAATGGAGTTGGGGGCGGCTGGGCGTGAAATATCCAAGGATGGGAGCGTTCCCCTCATCCTCTCATCCTCATCCTTTCATTTCTTGACCCCTAAAATGCTTTCACTCTGGTGAAGTCATGTTTTCAACCCTCTGTCCCAGAGAGACAGCCAAACTTGGGAGGACTGGATGAAGTGGGAGACGGAGAGTAGTGGAGTTCAAGGGAGTAAGGGGATGTCTTGAGAGCAGTCTGAAACACTTAATGGCAGAGAGAAGACAGCAACTACGTGCCTCTACACTATGTTTTACCATATGAATCTGTGAAGGCTGTGTCGTATGAGCTTGTGCGTGTCTTTACCCATGTTATATCAGTTAAGGTTGGTAACAGGTCAGCCAAAGAAATTTGGGTACAGCTCCCTCCCCTGCGCACTCTTCAACAGAACACCTTCTGCAGGGGGGTTAAATAAATGTTAGTGATGTGATAACCAGTCTGTTTATTGAGGGGCCTCTAGCAGGACATCTAGTAGGGCTGCTTGGGTTTCCTCTTTGATGATGTCATACTGCCAACACACCAAATGAGAAATCTCTTTTCCGAGGAATTATTCTGTACATCACCACATTTGGAAAAATATTTCTTCTTAAAAAACATATTTTTAAGACCTTTTACCTCTATGGCACTGTCCTAACAAAGAAATGATAAATTCAGGTCCACATTTGCGTTTTTAGACTCATGAAGGGTCGAGATTTGCACAAATACGTGCATAGTGACAATCTGACTGTAATTCAATACTTGATTTATTCTTAATTCGAGACCAGGATCCCCCTAATCTTGCCAAACATGTCATAAATCAGCAGGCCTGTTTCCTTCTTGTTTCAATTAACAAATTACTACAAGTACGTTTTTGTTTTCTTCAGACCTAGAAGAATTAGAGGAATTCAGCCACTTGAGGAACAATGTGAAACAAAAAAACCCCATTTTGGCTTATCTTTTGTCTACTTGGCATTACATTAATATAGCACCCAAATATAGCCACGTCAGAGCTCACTGATCTATCTGGAACAAAACTGGTAACTGGAAGTAAAATATTTTTTCTACAACCTGGGTTTTGGTCAGAATTTTGCATCGACTCACCACCATCATCGTAAAGAGCACAAGCACCCCCAAAAAAGAGCTCAGAAGGGCCAAAAAAATGAGCTTGAAACAAAAACGTTTTCATGCCCTTAATTTAGACCGTCTACACGAGTGCTCATTTTCAAAAGCGTGGTCATATGCCACTGTAAACAAACCAGCACTGTGCATGGATATGGTACATTGTGATAAGTGGATCATTTGGGTCAACCTTTAGAAACAGCTCTACAGGTTCTCATTGTCTATGGCCTCGCCGGACTCCTTTTTTTTAAAGCTGTTTTGCAGATGAAGACTCTTTCATGTTCTCTACAATGAGGCTTGTGAGAACAATACTATGTGTATGTAACCTATGAGTATATAGGTAAGCTTGGCTAGAACTGTGTCAGTACCACCCAGGTTGTAAAAAAAACAAAAAAAACAGTTTCCTTTAAGGAACCTGCTTTGTAATCATACTTCACACACAATAATAGAATATTTGTATGTGGAAAGGAGGAGAAAGAAATATATGAAATTGAATTCCTTATTCATGCAATTTAATTATAAACTTTAAGTCCCAAATAACCAAATTTTGCTAAAATCAGCTAAAATCATCAACGAATATCCTAAATATCCTTCCAGAAATGATTTCCAAACAGAAAGTGTGTATTTTTATGTGGCATATTCATATTCCATGATTTAGAATATACACTATTCATCATATCCTTCACATTCAAATATTTTATGTAAATTACACAAATAAACTCTAATGGGGTAAACAATTAAATCACTGATGTACTGTATGTAATTCTCTTTGATAGTGTTAGAGCAGACGCTCACAGTAGATCCACCTCCAACCTCACTGATCTGACACAAAAATACCACAGCAAAGAACAATAGAAAGTATTCACCTGACTCAGTTTATGAAAGAATTTGTCACTTCCCACTGTGCTCTATTCTTAAATTAGGCAAAACTCCAGATTTTTCTAAAGAAAACCTCCATGTTAAAATCCCCCTTTTAAAATGTTCCAGCCATGCTTTTGCGTCCACGTACGTCTTCACTTTCTCCTCCTTTTTCCTGTTTCCTAGTGAAAAACACAGGGTGAGGCCTGGAGGTGAGTTTCAGTTCAAAGTTGAAAAGGGCACAGCTGAAAAACACTGGCAGGTATTCAACAAGTGTGGTGCATTTATGATAACAGTCAAATTGACTTGGTGCTTTTGAACGCTGGCTATAGATTTAGAGTAACTAAAAAAAAGAAAACAGAAAAAGAGATATGGAGTGTGTCTGCTGTCAAGGTCAGTTTGTAGGTTTATGTGCAGACTCTTTTACTCAGCTTACGTGGCAGTAGAAAAGCTATACAGCAAAGTCGCACCAAACAGCACAACATCTGTGCATGCTATGTGGCCGGCCGGTTGAATTGTGCAGTGCAAGTGAAAGCTTGACCTCATAACTGCTTAGTGTTAATACAGCAGGAATTCACTGGAATTTTGTTTTCATAAATGAGGACAGGAAAGAGTAACAGTGGAGGCATAAATCAGGGATTTTTTTTTTTTCACTTTCCTCAGAATAAGTGACTGCATGAGTGTAATAATAAACATCTCAGGCAGAGATTGATGTTGGATGGGCCTGACTGAAGGCACGTAGTTGCTAATCCGTGAGCGGGCTGTGCCCACCTCGGGCACTGACTCTCCTCACAATTCCCACATTATTCGGGGCGAAGCAGGAAGAAATGACAGACATAATTTCCCTGTGATCAAACATTGTTGATCTGTGCATTAACACGACCGATGCAATCTGCGCTGGGCACAAAATAATTGAATGTGCTGAAATTGGGAACTATTTTGAGGTATTTCCTCTCTTTAGAGCAGCGGGGCAGATTGGCTTAATTAAGGAGGGAAAAACAGGAAGTTTTAAAGTCACGTCTATAATTAATTGGTCGCCTCAGCCAAAGGGTCTGCCTGGTCAGGGGAGCACAAGGAAGCAGCTCTGTTGTTGAGCTCAGTCACTGGGTTCACATAAGATTTCAGTCTATACTGTGGAAAAGGAAGAATACAGCAGTCTGTTTAAGACAGATGCTCTATAATATCAGCTTTGCTTTGTGGAAGAGGGCTTTATTACTTGACTACAAACATAAGTCATTTCAGGGCACATGCTGAAAGGACTTATTCTATTGTTTTACTTGGGAAGACAGTCTCAGGAAAACATTAAATAATGAGAAGGAAACAGCTCAATGCTGTTGTAGTAGGCAGACAAAAAAGTCATTTTCATATCAATTCCTACTGAAATATATTTGTTGTAACATAAAAAAAAAACACATAAAACAACATTGTCTAGACCACAGCCAGCGTGGTCTGTTACAGAACGTTGTAATAATAGCTTGCACTGCAATATTGTGGTCTGCTAGCAGGAAAAAATGCTAACAGATTAGCTCTATTGTGGTAGTGCTAGCTTGGCAACAGCCATGTGACACCTTGCACAGGTTGTAGTCACCAGAGAGTCTCTCATAAGCTTTGTTGGATGTTCACAAAGGACAGTTTGGGTTGTAATTTTACTAAATTTGACTATACTGGGAAAGTTTGTTTACAACCTGTAAGATCATGTGATGACTTGCCTTTGTTGTCTCGTTGGGTCTATTTTTAGCAGTATCGTTGTTTTCCCAGATGAACTTGGTGAGGACAATGTTATCATAATCAATAGAAAATAAAATTCAAAGTTGTAATAAACCACAGTTTTTCTTTAAGATTCTGGCTGTATATATTCAGTTTAAAATTAATATATAAAATACAACTCTGTCTTTTTAGAAATGGTAGTTGAAAAAAATCTAGTTTGACTATGGCTGGCGCGATTTTAATGAGGCTGTATCTTCTGTTTGGGAGCCTGCCATGCGTCAGCCTGTTATTTATTTAAGATGCTCATTTGGTTATCAGGAGTGTTCATAAGAGGTCTCAACGGGGCGCCGTCCAATCAGCAGTCAAGAGGAGCCTCACTGGACTCTTCTGTCAGCCTGCCTTCAGCATCCTGCAATTTATTCCCCGTCCTCACTATGTAGTGACTCTGCTGCTATCTTGAGCTCTAGATGAAAATTTATTACATTTCAAGACTTCAGTGGGCCAAATGGTGTTTACACAAGCATATCTGAGAGAGTGTGGGTCCTAAAGTCTGAGACACTGTGTTGCATTCTGGGTAGAATCAAGCCAAGGAGGGGCTGGTAAAAATCCCAGCAAACTTCATATTCCTCAGCTGACCCAAGTGACTAAAGCTATGACTCCATGATTCTCTAGAAGGCCGGAGAGCTGAACAACTGATACCAGTCAGGAGGGCACGGTTTCCCCCTACCTCTTCTTCCAAGTCAAACACAGACACACAAACACAAACATACATCATGAGGCATGGGAACCACCCCTCTCTGACTCGCTTTATTGTTCTGTCTCCTTCACACCACATCTGAAAAATGAAGATAACAGCAATGAAACAATCAAGAAAGATTCATAACAACTATTTTCACAAATCTTAATTCACATGGTTCGTTTTTCTCAGTTATGTCTGTGAGTCCTCTCAAAATCATGATTGACTTCTGATCATACATCACCAGGAGAGAATTTGCTCTCCCTGTCGAGGCAATGATCAGCATATTGCTTGTTGACATATGTTTAATTGATTAAAACAGGCCTGCTGTGATTTCACTGTGTTTTGTTTTTAAAGGCCGGGGTTCTGACAGAAATACTCCGGGAAGTATTGCATTTGGCGGCAATCTCAGGTTCCCATACGCGAGAGCGCTGAGCTTAATTCAAAACGCCTTGGACACAAGGCTGACTGTCTCCTAGTAGGAGAGGAGAGATAGTCATAACCTTGCTCTGAACTCCCAAGAATCTCAGCGTACTGCTTGGATCACGGCAGCAGAGAATACTTACACGAGTTACATGATTTAGTGGCTGCGTTTCAAAGCCCAGACCTCTTTCGGCAGAGAGCTTGGTAATGAAATAACTTTTCCATTAAAGAGTAACAGAGCTCAACCTGACAAAACTGGCAATGCATTGTCTAGAATTAGGAATTGATTTGATAGTCAAATTGTGCCGGGCCTGTCACATACATCTCATACTTCACACTGGGTGAGAAGAAACATTTCTACCGTTAAAAGGGAGTTTACTGGAGAATTGGCAAAACCAGAGAGCAACAACATAGTTTTAGTCAGAATATCAGCCACTTTTGCCATTTTGGTGTAATGTTAAATATCCATGTATTATTAATTTAATAATTTCCCTGAATACATTTTTTGCTCACAGATCAGAAATCACAAATCAATCAAGAAGTTAATTATGCTAACAGCGTGGCTCAGTCCGCCACTTTGGTCCAGACTGAAATATCTCAATGACTATTAGATGGATTGCCATGAAATTTTTGTACAGACATTCATGGTCCCCAGACAATGAATCTTAATGACTTTGGTGATCTCCTGATGTTTCCTCTAGCACCACCCTGAGGTTTAAATGTGTTGGTTGAGAGAAATGTCTCAACAACTACTGTAAGGATTGCAATGAAATGTGGTACAGACATTCACATAAGTCACATAATTTTAATTTCTCCAGTTGCCTTCTTTGGTTTATGATCAACTATCTGCAAAACTAATGACATTCCCATCAGCATCATAATTAGCTAAAGTGTGCATTCCAGCAAGCTAAACTGATGGTGAATGAGGTAAACATTATCTCTGCTAAACATCATCAAGTTAGCATTGTCATTGTGAGCATGTTAACATCTTGACATAGATGTCAAATGCTAAAAGTAGAGCCTCCCAGCTGCTGTCATGGCTATTGACTCGTAGTCTTATTAATAAATAGCCAAAGAACTTTAGCATGAGCAACATTAGTGAACACACAAGCAAAAGAGCACCACCCACACAAATTTAAAACCACATAAACAGAGAAGAAATCAAATGACAATAGGTTTCTGGGAAGTATACTAAAGGCAGAAGTAGGGGTTTTATGTTAGTTTTGTAAAAAAGTTTTTGTAAAATTGTTTTGTGTGATGTGAGAAGTCTCTTCCTCAATTTAATCATGGAAGGCAAATGGATCTAAATGTGACTTCTGGAATCCATTCGTTATGCTGTTGACGAAAAATCTGAATATTTTTGGTGGTTATCCACAAAACAGCACACATGTACACACTGCAGGTTGTCTGTCTAAAAGTAAAATGTATTCTACACATCTTGTTTTAGTCAACTTGTGTTAAGAATTCATCATAAAACAGAAAATGTCTTAGCACCTCACACTTAACCCAAATTTTTAGTCATCCGCCCTTCACAATGACCTAGCATGTTTGTGTGTGTTTCTGTATGCACAAGTACAAGTGTACATTATTCATTGCAGTAAGTTCCCAGTAGTCGGCACCTTTAGAAGGAACAACAGATTGAACAAACACAAAATGTGACTGGCTTTTTCACTGCTGTGCCAGGAATTAATCACAACATCTTTTTATTTGTCTTCAGTGTTTGCAGATCGGAGCACAACCTTATTTACTGAGCTCGCAGTACCAGATGCCAAAATATTCAATTACAGGAATTTTTTTTTTTAGTAATAATGGATGGACGACATATGGGCCGTTTTCTAAATTTCTTGTTATAGAAAATTTCAGTCTTAAATCAGCCATCCAGCCTTTTAAAGAGCTCCTTTGCTACTTTACTTTGTTAATCACTCAGCTGAATTCAGTGTCTTAATTCATATACAGTCTATATCAGATGTTGAAATCTGACTATGACTTTCTTTTGTGTTACTTTTACAGGTGAGAACCCTGTCAAATTTTGTTTAACATAAATGGTGACTTATATTCAAGTAAAATGCAAGCTAAACATTCAACTACCTCTATCAGCTTCATATTGTCAAGTGAGGTAAAGTGAGATTGTGATGTTTTGTGAGTGAGTGATGTTTTTAATACAATAAGGTATTTGTCATGGGAAAAAAAACATTCCAAACATCAGTCATTTGTGTTTTCTTGTAGGACTATATAGTAGTCCTTGATGTGTAGTGTCTGTTCTTGTATAGCTCTGATTGTCATGTGTGTTTGTCTGTTCTGTAACTCGGTTTAACTAGGTTTCTTTTCATTTATGCATCGTCCTACTATATGTGCTCTGATGTTGTTTTGTCTGCTTGTTTTGTTTGTCTTGTTTGTCAATTTTTATGGATAATATCAACCTGCCCAGGGACTGCAAATGAAAATGATCCTTTTGGCTAAATCTGACACATTTACATTATATTAATGTTGTGTGTTGTCCCTGTTTGATAAATAATGTAAAGTAAATAAAGTACATTTCCAACCACACATTAGATATTAGGCCCACATTTGATATTTAAGGTTGAATAGTTCCTTAATGTTGTGTCAAATTAAAGAGGGCAACAGGCACCATACGTGATGTGACGTTTTATTGATATCATGATATGTAGCTGATAGACTGTAGCATGATATACATTATATCAATCATCAAAATTAACTGAGAAGAAAAATAACCACACAGGAATGACTGGCTAATTCAGCAAATAACCTGACAAATCAAGATCACATTGACATAAAAATCATATAAAAATCCAACTTTTCCATAAAATAGCCTTTCTCATTAATCCACAACTCTGCCCACATACCCTAATACATCCACAGATATTAAAGGGATACTGATACATACTGATAGATAAGTGGATCAGCCTTAATGTGACCGATCCACATTAAGTATAGTTTCTGTATTTACATTTTTCATATGTTATTTTAAAAAATACCGTTTCTGTTTTAATGTCAGTATAAAATTCATTGTTTACACTGTAAGTTATATTATTCAGTCACAGCAGCTCATGACTATTAGTGCAACAGAAATCCCTGGTCTCATGTTATCTTTATATGAAAATTATTCTAATAAGTTGTACACAGTGAGGAACAGATTTTAAATTTTGGTGAAACAGGGCACTGGTATCAGATCAATGTTGGAATTGTTATCTGGTGTTAAAAAGTAGGACAGTAGAGTAATTTACATCATATATAATTTATTACTAACAGTTGAATTTTATGAAAAAGCATCAAATCTAATCAATGATTTGAATAATAAACTGTCATCTCAAAACATTTCCTCCATTCTAACAGCTATCTGAGAGTTTAAAAAGGTGTAACCTGGTACGTGACAGCTTTTCAGCTTGACCATTTGTTTCCATAAAACTGGTTCAGCTTCTGATTCATCGTCAGGTTAAAGGTTCGTAAGTTGTCAAGGAACTTTTCCTTTTCCCACATAACAAGTGCTTTGTCATTTTGTCCTTTCCTCCACTTCAAACCTTCAATCACATCTCCGCCATTAGGTCCCATTCAGTATACAACTTCCTGGCATTCCTTACAATACACACACACACACACACACACACACACACACACACACTCACACACACACACTCTCACACACACACACACACACTCATTTACACTCAGAGTCAGGCTGAGAACTTGTGTCCCACCCGGTGATTTTCACTCTTCTCCACCAGAAGTGTCATTCTCTCCAACACCCAACCTTCCCTGAACACACTCCCATGGTTTCTATGATTACTAAATCTAACTATACATAGCAATATGATGTCATCACTACACTGAGTGGAGCCAAGCATTTCATATGATTTCAGTTTTAACAACAGTGTCCTTACTGCTGTTTTATTATTAGAGAGAGAGGAGTTACACTACTACTTATTATTTTGAACTGAACTTTGCCCTTGCGTGTAACTTCCTGTGAGTAAGACTATTAGAGTTTATGACAGGGGTGGAGGAGGTGCTTTTATTCTTTCCTATACAGTTATGGATATGTTTGCTAAACTGAGAAGGTGAAACACTCTGAGGACAAAGCTTTGAAAGCACAGTTTGGCTTTCTATGAAACTGACAAGGCAAATAAATCAAAGAATAATAATCCAGAACGATAAAACGTTACACACACAAAAACTCTTAACTTTCCATTAGTGAAATCTTTTGATGGTACTCCAAATCTAAAAAGTCTCCACAAGCAGGACTGGCTATCATGTTTTTAAATGTTTTTTTCTCCCAGAATGTGCCCCCGTGTCTGTCGAGGAAACCCAAAAGGGCTGAGTCAGAGATCCCATCTCTTCCGGAGGCAGGGCCAGCGGTGTTCTCCTTTGAAAGGAAGCATGGAAAGATCAACGGGCATCTCCTGAGGGAGCCGCTAGGCTATACTATGCTGCTGCCCCATGGTCAAACAGCCCTGGGGCCTGTAGTCTGCTGCTGTTGCTGCTGCTGCTGCTGCTGCTGCTGCTGCCGAGCTAGTCTGTGTTGTTTACTTTTAGAGGACTTTCAACCCTGCACAGCCATCAAGATCTCTGTATGCTCCCTCTTTCTCTGCTCTGTCTGTCTCTATCTCTTTCCCCCTTTTTCCAGCTTTTGATCACCTATCCCATTCTGCAACTCTATGACTAACATCACTAACCCTCCCTTTCCATCACTCTCACAGATAATAACTGTAAAGCTTGTCATTTGCATCCCTTTGTGCGAACGTGGTTGTTGATGTGACCCTCACCTCGGCACACATCTATCCAGATGAGAGCGCAGGGAGGATTTCTGCAATGTTGTGTTTATATTTCCTCCCTCGCTGCACCATGGATACCAGTCAGACAGTGCCAAGGTAGGACCACCTCATAAATTCAGCAAGCTATAAATATTTGCTCATGTTTTGAGTTCAACACTAGTTTGCATTTACATATCTAAAGGTGGTTTTGTGATTTATCCACTTGGAAGCTCAAGGACTTGTGCCCGGTGGTCTTTTTTTGTCAAATTGGTTTTTACATACCAACCAGCAGCAAATGAGCACACACCAAATGTTTCCATTTCACTACTGACACTAAAAAACGAAAAAATAAAGAGTTTGTGGCTGCATCTTTCCAATCAAATGTCAAAAAAATTATTGATCATCTGCTAAAGAAAGAGAAAGAAATGCAATAACAACGCTCATCTCGAAACCGTTGATGTGGCTGTTGTGCAGTGTGGCGCATTCCTCAACACTCAATAAACTCAGTTAAATCAATATGTCAAAGAGCAGACAGATAACGCTAAGCCCAGACATAAATCGTAACCATCTCCAAAATCTTTTCATGTGGTATTACTCATAGGCCATATTCGCTTAAGTACAGTAAACATTGTGACAGGTACTTTGAGCTGCTGGTTCAAGAGGACACAGGAAAGTGGATTGTGCTTTGAGCCTTTGTGGGGCCGGCAGAAAAGAAAAACTCTTAAGTAGAAAAAGCTGTCAGAAAGAGTAAAGGCTTGCTTTAATGAAACATAAGCAGAAGCAAACCACCCAGAAAAAGCATCATTTTTTTTCTTGATTCGAGATGCAGTATTTTGATTATTTGATTTTTTTTTTTTCCTTCATGTTCTTCCCTCACAGCCATTAAAACATCTGAGGACACAAAGTGATTCAGTCTTTGTTCGGCCAGAAGAATGGGGAGGTAAGGCTGTGATTGCCACATGCAGAAATATGCCTGAGTAATATTACCATTATGCAAGATCATCAGTTCTTACCACAACCTCAAACATACTGATGTTCTTTCTTTAAAACACAGGGTAACTGTAAATTCATTTGCATCACCAGGACAATTTATTGGACTGCATTTAAATAAAAATAATTTCTTATAATGTTTCAGGAAAAAAAACAAACAATAAAAGTATTCAAACAAAACAATGCTAAAATAAACATGATATTTCCAAAAAAAATAAATAAAAGTCCAGAAGAATGAATCACATGCCCCCCCCCCCCCCCCCCCTTTTTTTTTGGATGAAGCATGTTATAAGCATTTACCCTTTATTATATTTTTTTTTTTGTAGCAAAGTTTCACATGTAACTCTGTGAAGCCCAGAATTGTTTTGTGGTCTGAAATGTTTTCTTGCAAAGAGACTCCACCCACACCTCTTGCGGCAGCGCATGGAGACGTACAGTGTGAAGAATCAAACACACCACTCAAATTTTTACACTATTCATTCAGCTGTGAATTCAGATCGTCACCAAGATGAGGGGTTACATTGTGATGGGAGAAAAAAGAAAAGTATTGGGATTGGTTTGGTTTCAATTGTCCACTTTAATGCCTCATCATGTTAAACTACTGGGCCATTACACTCCCTTTAATCCTTACATGGATTAGTCAAAAGTCATCAACGCAACATGTATTTGTTCAGAGGTGACCTCACGCTTCCCTTTGCTCTAATTTTAGTGTTAAAATGATGAAACAGAATACGTGCAGTGTGAAAGGTTAATAGTCAGTCAGGTAAAGCAGCCAACAGTCTTCTTTCGCAGTTTATGTCTTGTAACATAAAGGTCAGTATGTGTAGGCCCACAGCTATTCTGGGTGTGCTTTGTTCAAACAAGCCAT